>NW_028327185.1:23489480-23791211 GCF_987537825.1 Furipterus horrens
GAGCCGTTGAGATTCCTGTCTGCTCTGAGTTACCAGGAATGGTCATTTGCTGGTCTGAAGGGATGGGGGATGGTAGGGTAGGAACGTGGAAAAAGAGGAAAGGCTGACATGGCTGCTAGGAGAAAGGAGGGGGCCCAGGTGGGGGCGTGGGGGCACGCTGCGTCTGGTCGTTTGTGTCTGTTCCTCCAGTGGACCCCAATCATCTTCGTGTGTGTTCCTCTAGCTCTCAATCTGCCAGCGAACGTGGACGATGTTTGTCCAAACATCCCGTCTTTGGAGAAACTCATGGAAGAGATTGTGGAGCTGGCCGAGTCCGGCATTCGCTACACGCAGATGCCGCATGTGATGGAGGTCGTCCTGCCCATGCTGTGCAGCTACATGTCGCGCTGGTGGGAGCACGGGCCCGAGAACTGCCCGGGCGGGGCGGAGGCGTGCTGCACGGCCCTCAGCTCGGGGCACATGAACACCCTGCTGGGGAACATCCTGAAGATCATCTACAACAACCTGGGCATCGACGAGGGCGCCTGGATGAAGAGGCTGGCAGGTGAGGACGACTCGGCCTTTTCTCTCTGTGTCTTCACTGATGTTGTATTCGGTGCTAAGAAGTGTTATTGCTTCTGTCATGCTCTTCTTTAAAGGAGTGGATATCAGACACTAATGCTCCATGTCCCCGCTACTTTCAACTCAGCGTGGGGGGGGGAGGGTGATGGAAGGAAGGGGCACTCACATTTCAGGTGATGTGCCGTGCCCCGCTTACGTGGCAGGATTGGCAGCAATTTATTTTACTTATTTTTTGTGCTGACATTGTGTGCATGATTCTTTTCCTTTTCTTAAGAGTTTTTAATTATATTTTTCCCATTACCACTTGTCACCCAATACCCCCTCCCCCCGCAGTCACCACACTGTTGTCCACGTCCGTGAGTCCTTCTTCCTTTTCACTCGGTTCCTCCACCCACTAACTCCCCCACCACACACACCTGTCAGCCTGCTCTCCAGCTATGAGTCTGTCTGTTTTGCTTGTTAGTTCCCTTTGTTCATGAGATTCCACATGTGAGTGGAATCATATGGTATGTCTCTTTCTCTGACTGGCTTATTTCACTTAGTATAATGTTCTCCAGGTTCATCCATGCTGTTGCAAAGGGTAAAATTTTCTTCTTTTTTTATAGCCGTATAGTATTCCGTCGTGTAAATGTCCTGTGGTTGTTTTATCCACTCATCTACTGGTGGGCACTTGGGCTGCTTCTATATTTTGGCAATTGTATATAATGCTTCAATGAACATAGGGGTGCTTATATTCTTTTGCATGAATGTTTTGGGTTTCTTTGGTTATTTCCCCAAAAGTGGGATTGTTGGGTCAAAGGGTGTGGTTTTAACTTGCATTTCCCTGATGATTAATGATGCTGAGACTCCTTTCATATGTCTATTGGTCATCTGTATGTCCTCTTTGGAGAACTGTCTGTTCAGGTTCTTTGTCCATTTTTGTAATTAAAGTGTTTTTGTTTATTTGTTTGTTTTGGTGTATAAGGCCATAGTAATCAAAGAAGCTTGGTTCTGGCATAAAAACAGACACACAGATCAATGGAACAGAATAGAGAACCCAGAAATAAACCCACACCTTTAATATTCAACAGAGGAAGCACGCACATTCAATGGGCTAAAGATAGTTTATTCAATAAATGGTGTTGGGAAAATTAGACTGATAATGTGAAGAAAAATGAAACTAGACTACCTTCTTATACCACACACAAGAATAAATTTAAAATGGATTGAAGAGTTAAATATTAGACCTAAAACCATAAAAATCCCAGAAGTAAACATAGGCAGTAAAATGTAGGACATTGCTCATAGCAATATCTTATCTGAAATATCTCCTCAGGCAAGGGAAACAAAAGAAAAAAAAAGGGACTACATCAAACTAAGAAATTTTTGCACAGCAAAGGAAACCATCAACAAAATAAAAAGTCCACCCACTGAATGGAAGAACATATTCACTAATGATACATCTGATAAGGGGTTAATATACAAAATCTATAAAGACTGTATAGAAGTAATTTAAATGCCCAGCACTGGAGTGTGGTTGACTTGTGGGCGCATCACATAGAAGAATGTGGGCCATCTTTCAACAGTAAGGTTTCAACAGTGTTTTGTGGCTTAGAAAATGCCCACACTGTCATGGAGGAAGAAAAAAAGAGTATTGTTAAAAAATTAATTAAAAATGCATATAAATATATATTTGTGATATTATGTATTTATAAAAACTTCAGAGAAATACATGAATGTCCTGCTAATTTAGATAGGATGATTATGATTGATCTTAACACTTCTCTTTTATACACTTTTGCAATATATGTGTGTTCCCTTTAGGGAAAAATCTTCTTTTAAAAATGTGCTTATCAAGTTTAGAGTGACTGCTGCTGACAAGTACAGCTATTCTCAAATGAGTGACATGTAGCCAAGTCTCCCATGGGGATGGGAGGGCAGCCCAGTGAGGGAACAGGGCACACGCAGTCCGGTGTAATACTGAGTGGTGAGCATCTTTTCTAAGAAGCTGGCCAGGGAGCCTTTTCCATTTGCAGATTTTCTTTTTGTGTGTGTGAAAAGAATTGATTTGCAAAGTGAACAAATATCTTTTTTTTTCTTTCTATTCTGTTAGCCATTAATCCTTTTTTAAAAATAAGGAAACACTTCAAATTCAATTCAGTGATCATTTTTGGGACAGCCACTGAGGCAGGTGTGCTGGTGGCGGGGGGTGGGGGTGTGTTCCATTGTGATTGCGGCCTGTCCTTGTGGCGCATGGACGTGTAGTGCCACATTAACGTCTGTCTTCACACAGTCTTTTCCCAGCCTATAATAAATAAAGTGAAGCCGCAGCTCCTGAAAACTCATTTCTTGCCACTAATGGAGAAGCTGAAGAAAAAGGCAGCCGCGGTGGTTTCCGAGGAAGACCACCTGAAGGCCGAGGCCAGGGGCGACATGTCTGAGGCGGAACTTCTCATCCTGGACGAGTTCACCACGCTGGCCAGGGATCTGTATGCCTTCTACCCTCTCCTGATTAGATTTGTGGACAATAACAGGTACAGTGTTCGGAAGTGATGAGTTTCTCGAATTCTGTCATGACTTTGCAGGATTTGCATGTCCCGCGTGAATGGCTTCCTTCACTGACAGCTTAGCTATCAGCTTGTTCATGATTCTATCAGTAACATAACTAAATATTTCTAGATAAGATTTTTTTTTTCATGGAGCATCTTAAAATTGCCCTCAGGAAACGCATCCTGGATCTGTCATGTTTGCAGGGAAAAGTTAGCAGTTTGGCGGTTCTGGTGTTTAAATTCTAAATGTTACGGCTGTGGACTTCGGCCCTGCGTGCTCTGTGGGAACCTGCGGCCCTAAGCTCCTTGGTTTCAGATTCAACTTGGGGAGAGTCATTTTTCTTTTAACTTTATGTTGTAACTGTGCAATCACTTTGTTTATTTTGTGGTCCAGGGCAAAGTGGCTCAAAGAGCCGACCCCGGAAGCTGAGGACCTTTTCCGCATGGTGGCCGAAGTGTTTATCTACTGGTCCAAATCCCATGTGAGTAGGAAAATGTGGGCAGGGCCTGCTGTTTGGGTTATTAGCCAACTTTCCAACCCCTGAGTGTTCCTCGGACTTGCCTACTGGGTGTCCCTTAAGGGCGAGGAGAGAGACTAGGTTCCCCTGCGGGGTTTGACGCAATGGCAGCCTTCCTTTGAGTCTTGTCATTTACCTTAAAAAAATCAGAGGGATTTTTAATGATACCCCTTGCTCGGTTTACGTTTGCCCCAAGTGTCAGGGTGATGTGGGCACACGGGCTCTGGCGCGGGGCTGTGTCCCCCAGGAGGGCTGGGCCTCACGTCCAGAAACGCCGGCGCTGACTCGCACTGGCCTAAGACACGCGTGTGCCACTGCCTTACATGCATTCTGTCAGCACACACCTTCGTTTCTACGGAAACTTTGTCTGTTCACGCGTTAGAATAAAATAAAGCTCCTGCTGGGAATCCTTGTGATAGAACTTATAAACGCGTCTTTAGTGAATGTTCGCTACTTTCTATGATGCAAGTAGAATGATCTATTTTTAACTCTGAAAATGATTTTAATCCTACAAAGAACTTTATAGTATTCTATTATAATTTTCAATAGCTAGCAGAATATGAGTGAGTGAGCACTTATGATTGTCCCACATTATTTCAAAGTCTGAGCAATTTTGAATCAATTATAATCTTACGGTGCTTTGTAAAGGGGAGACTCTGAGAAACTCCCTCAGCTTCATCCTCTGATGTGTCCCCCTACTGTATTGAATCAGATTGTTACACAAATTAGATTACTTTGAAAATGTACTATTTTCTAAAAATACAATTTTTACACTTAATATTTAGAAATAGGTATTATTTTTTGCCTACCTTGAGGAGTCTGTTAAACTCAACACCAAAATGAGTATAAAAATGTACATTAAAAATACCATCAAACAGAAATAATATGTGAAATGATGGCTCTTTTAACATGTGAATTTTTATCCTCACACTGACATTTATTTTCTGTGATGTTGCAAGAAATTATGTTCCTCTAAAGAAAAATGAATGATTTCCTACACTGAGTAACTCCTATTAAGGGGATGTGTTAGATCATTCAGGAATTTCTAAAGGAAGTTTGGAAATCCAAAGCCCAGGATACATCACTTAAGAAAACTAAAAGCCATGTATTTTCCCTTGAAGAACTGAAATCTTCAACTTTATTAATCACAAAATTCCCACAGGAACTTCTTTAAGTTTGTATTTAAGACAATTTTGGAACAACAGTGTTATCATGATCAGTAGGTTTTTAGATGAATGTCTAATGATGCTTTCAAGAATAAGAAAAAACATCTGAATATGTGCTTTCAAATCTTATGGGTATATGTAAGCACACACCTCTTAATATGTAACAGATATATAGTTCCCCGAATATTTAACTATGAGACTGTATGAGCAGCCATGTTATTATTGGCAGTGAAACCAGAATAAATAGCTGAATGAAAATCAAGACTGAGTCTTTTCACTGTTGTTCACAAAAAACGTTTGATTACCCATCATCCGCTAACGTATTTAAGTGCTCACTATGTAATTATTAGTGGGCGTTTTGCTCGTCTCATAGAGGAAGGCCTGCAGTTAGCTTGCTGGCCTCTCCTTGAAACTGTGTGATTTGTTCTGCTTTCATTTTGTGTTTTCTCTGCGTCCGCTGCTCAAACACTTCACTTGGCCAGCGTTTCTGTGCCCCTGCAGTGACAGGAACGAGGGACTGTTAGGAAATTTGAAAAAGCAGGTGAACTCTCCGACCAGATGGGAAGGCCCATCATTATTGCATGGGCCCTCGGGAGGCCTGTGCTCCTCCCCGGAGGCGAGACGTGCTTCCCCAGCTCAGTCCGGTTTGCGGATTCATTCCACCGGAGGCGGATGTGCGTCTGTGTTACGTAAATCTTCTGAACCTTAGTTTTCCTACCTTTGGAACGTAGTATTTCTATCAAGTTCCCAGAATTGTCACCCCTATCCAACCTTCATTGGATAGTCGACAAATACTTGTTCCCTTTCTTGATAAGTCTTACATATGAAGTCAATATTCCTCTCTAGGTCCTTTGCAGCCTCTGATCACTTGGGCTTCTTGTTTATGTGATTTTAACTGAAATTTCCTTTGCAACTTCTCAGAATTTCAAAAGAGAAGAACAGAATTTCGTCGTCCAGAATGAAATCAACAACATGTCCTTCCTTATTACTGACACCAAGTCAAAGATGTCAAAGGTATTTCTATACTGTGTCATGGCACTGAAAAATATCTGAATACAACTTTAATTGGTTGATCCTTTTTAGATATTTTGAAGGCTTATAACTGGAATTTGATAGATTAGGTAATCTTGTTTACTGAACACATAGTTCAATAAACCGGGGTGCCCAGGGTTTGTTTTATTCACATGTGATAGGACATTCACAGAAATGACTCTCAGGCAGGAGGTTTTTAGTCACAGCCTGCTAGAAACAGAAGGTGCAGTGTACGGTGGAGCATGCGGGGAAGCCCCACAGTTGGTCAGGAGCAGGCGGAGTGAGGAGAAATGTGGGCAAGAGCCTTTACTGTGGTTTCTGGGAGGAGGGACAGGTGAGGCAGGGGGAGCAGGTGCAAGATTGGCGGGTTTGAGTAATTTTGGGGGTTCTGGGTCGTAAGAGCTGGCCCTGGTTGCTGCACCCAGCCTGGATGATTAGGGAAGGTAGATTGGGCCCAGGCAGAGGGCGTGATTCAGGAATGTGGATGCTAGATTGGTTGGTTTGTATATGAAAGATGTGCTTGTAGGCAGGTAAGTTTCTAGCTTCAGGAACTGACTGCCCTGGGAAGAATGGGCAAAGGTCAGCAAGACTCAAGATGCCAACATGTCAGAATAAAAAGACTTGCTTAATACATACACACACAAACACACACACTTGCAAAATAGCCCTTCGGGACTAGGCAATATCAAGTATAGCCGCCCCCCCTTATCTGCAGGGAGTACCTTCCAGGACCCCCAGGGGATGCCTAAAACCTCCAATAGTACCTGACCATGCACAAACATATGTATGATAAAATTTAATTTATGAAGTAGGCACAGTAAAGATTAACAACAATAGTAAAATAGAACAGTTATAACAACGTACTATAATAAAAGTTATATGAAAGTGGTCTTCCTCTGCCTCCAAAGATCTGTTGAGTTATTTCTGGAATTTCCCATTTAATATTTTAGACCATGGTTGACTGCTGGTGACTGAAACTGTGGAAAGAAAACCCACTGATGGGTGGAGGGAGCATCAAGAGTAAATATATGTGTGTTATGTGTGCCAAATATATAGCCTTCTAAATAGCTAGCTGCATTTTTGAAGAAGCACACAGATGAATTCTGGGTTGTCACTGAGAAGATGGGAAGTAGGCTGCCGGATTTGTATTTTCTCTGTCACACGTGTTGGGAAATGGAGGAACTTCCTTTCAGAACACTTTAAAACGTGTGCCTTTGCCTTTGAATTATCACTAAGTAAGAAAATGAATACATTATTTGGGTAACACAGCCAGTATGCTGTCCAGTGGCCTGTGATGTGCAGCCAAGTGGCCCCTGGCTAAGAAAACCAGTGCCCCCATCTCTGCTCATGACGGGAAGAGAGCTGTGTGGGAGGGGTGCCTTACTGAACCCCAAGGACAGTTGTGGTAGGGGAGTGGCTTCGCCAGTGACCCCCTGGACTGGCATCGCTCACCACCTTCAGTTTTGTTTGGAGCGTGAAATGCCATGTGTCTGACATGATTACACAGAACCAGACGCTGAAGCTTTGCACACCTGGGACCCTCGTCCTTGGTTCATGTGACTGTGCTCCCAAACCCAGTGGAAGAGGGCGACTTCCTGTCCTCAGGCCGACAGCTGGAGCAGCTCGGGGGAGACAGTCCCCAGGAGACATTGCATGGGCAGCACTCGTTCCAGGGTGTTTGCACTGGACACGGTGATGGCTTTTTCCACCTCGTCAGTGTGGGCCAGGGGTGATGACAACAGGCAGAGAGGGCGGCACAGGCCGGGGTTCCCTTCGGGAGGATGAAGGGTATTAGCAGACTCAAGCTGGGGCACAGGTCTTGAGGGCAGACGGTGAATCCTCTGCCTCTGCCCCCACTCTCGTCCGGGCAGCGCCGCTCAGCACTGCGTGCCCTGGGAGCCGGAGAGCAGCGTCTGTGAGCACCGCGCGCTGGTAAAATTCACTCCTATTTCTGGGGGGAAAGCAAAGTGATGGATAGGAGCCTCTCCGTTTTAATGTTTTTCTCCCCAAATTTTCTCATACCTTTTAGCCTTTTTGCTATACGACTACTAACACTCCAGGACAAGAGAGAAAACAAATAGTATTGATGAAAAATTTAGAAATTGGTGGTTATGCTTTGCTTCCTTACTTTTATTGTTATTTATTTATTTGTTTATTTTTGTGTTTTTTGCCTGCATATGTTCTTGAAATTTTATATTATATAAGTGCAATAACCTTTTTTTCCCAGAAATAATGTTTCTAGTTCACACAGTGGAGTCAAATATGCTAATCTGTGGCATTGTTTTACTAAGGGAGTAAATACATACATATAGGTGAGTATAGATAGATATCGATATACTGTAATATATTATGTAATTAATACAACATAATATGTAAGCTGCCATTACTGTAAGATGATTCCATTGTTTCCCTATTTATGGGAAAAACTTTTAGCATCCTGTTCTTATGTAGTTTCCCTTCTTTTGGGGAAAGTAAACTATTTATAAATTAAATTCTCTTCTGCTTTTTTCTCATTAGCCCAAAGCTATTATAATGTCATTTCTATGGAAATATCTTCAATGTTTGATTTATTGCTACAAAGAAATTTGACATGCACAAAGAAGTGGGTAGGGGACAATTATTTTAATTTTGACATTAGAACATACCCTTTAATGGCAAGAGGAATACTCACTCCCCAGTGAAAATTAGACTCTGACATTTGAGGTGACCCTGTGGCTCAACGTAATCTTCCACAAAAGCATGAGAGACCCGTGAGCTGGCATGGCAGAGGGGTAGCCCAGAGATAATCTCAAATATTCAGCTAACACCGATCAGTGTATCATGTCTGTTTGCACTAGGTTGGGGTAAGGCCCTGGGGAGATGAGCCGCAGACTACATGGAAGGGAAATATATCTTATAGTAGTTTATGTACATTGTGTGTGCGTAAGCAGGCATTTGTCAAAGCAAAAATACACCATTTTCCCTTAATTTTTTATTAAGTATTAAAAATTATAAAAAATACAATATCTAAAATCATCATGGAGTTTTCATATATCCATAAGCTTCTCTAGAATTACACTGTGTGTTTTCCTTCTAAAATTAAATAGAAATGCACTCCAGTGAATCGTAATGGCTTGAGAATCTGAGAGTAGGACTTAAAATTGCTAAATTGCTCAGAGGGAAAGAGAAAAGGAGTTTTCAGTAAGATTTTCAAAAATAGGACCAGCAGAGAATGCAGAAGATGCAACCACAGTCACGTTAGAAACACGCAGAGTTGTGGGAGGAAAGCGGACAGACCCCAACTCCTGTCCCGGTTCCGCAGGCAGCGGTGTCCGACCAGGAGAGGAAGAAGGTGAGGCGGAAAGGAGACCGCTACTCGGTGCAGACCTCGCTCATCGTGGCCGCCCTGAAGCGCCTGCTGCCCGTCGGGCTCAACATCTGCGCCCCCGGGGACCAGGAGCTCATCGCGCTGGCCAAGAATCGGCTGAGCATGGTACGTCCTGTTCGCGTTTGCGCAGACCTGCAGACCCGGCGCGTGTGCGCTTGTCTCATGGCCCTTGGCCGGGAGTTGTCTGCGTTAAATGCTTTGTAATGTGTTCTGCACTGGCCCTGGGACTCAAGATAAAATGAAAACGACTGCCTATTTGGGGGGAGGCTGTTTTTATTTCTAAATTATGTTCATCACCTTCAGGGCACTTTCAGGAACCACACGGAAAAGATAGACGAGTCACCGAATGAAAAAAAATGGCTTTCATACGAACACCTATGTAAAGCTTTTGCAAGCGGTGCAGTCAGATTTCTGCAGGGCGATTTTTCAGTGATAAGGGCAGAATGTGTGGTCTGATCGGGGTGAGATGGGCACCTTTCAGTCAGCAGCTCTGCGAGCATCGAGCTTTGGGTTCTCAAGATTTCTTTACGGCCTGTTCTTTATCTTCATGGCTACACTTATGAGGACACTATTTTCAAAAGTATACGTGGGACTGCTGTGCTTTATTTATGGTGGTTGGAGGCCATATTCTGCAGCGCCCCTGTGTATCTGAGTTGGGCGAATGAGCAGAGCCTGGCAGCGGCTGCGTAGGTGCAGTTCTGCCGGCTGTTGTCTGATATCTGATTGTCAGGTGTGCACCTTGGCACTGCGTGCTGGGGCATGTTTTAAGTGCTAAATTACTCTGTGGACATGTCAAGGAGGAACTTACCGTACTTCAGTTTGAACCCCAGGGAATATGCTTCTCCCCACCCCCACCGCTGTCGTGAACGGGAAACGCAGTTCCATTGAGTCTTAATGCACTTACTGCGGAGTTCAAGTGGGTTGTTTGAAAACATGGCAGGAGCAAGAAATTATCTGAAAGAGACCCCAAAATGTGTGGCATGCATTCAAATCCTAAAAGGGAATTGTTTTAAAAGAGGTGTGGTGATTTCTGTTGACTTATAACAGGTAATGCTTCATAAGACTCCTCGGTAACATTTCTTTCTTGACAGAAAGATACTGAGGATGAAGTCCGAGATATAATCCGCAGTAACATCCATTTGCAAGGCAAGGTAAGCCTGATGTGATCTAAAGCGCATTTAGTGTCTGTACATTGGTCAGTCTCTATGCAATAACACTCTAAATAATGTTACTTTAGCAATTAAGATAGTGAAAATGTATTATTTTAATCAGTCATTATCCTACTTGAAAATCCTTTTGTATTAAGAGCCCCCAAGGTAACAAATATATTTTTAAAACAGCTCATCAGAGATCGTCAAACCTTGAAAACAACATGTCATAAGTTGAAATAAAGGCTCGAAATGCCCTTCATGTACCTGAATTTGAGGACCTTTGGGAGACGGAGGCAGGTTTTTGTAAGAATTTGACATTTTATACCTAGGGCTCAGAAATTAGATATGCATACTGTACTTAAGAGCCATTAGTACATAAAAGATGTTAAGAATTGCTGTAATAGGAATAATTGAATTACCTAGAAAAGCAAGTGTGCATTTAGAAGAAAATACAAATGCAAGCCACAGTAACACTTACTTTTTAATGCAGGTAGAAAAGCAAAATTCTGGCAGTGGTTTTTGTACTCGAGTAAGCATGGACTGTCACTTGGAAATTTTTTTGATATTAGCGGATAAACCATTCGTAGCAATTTTTATCATTTTCACTCAGCCTGTTTGATGAGGAATCCTTTAGATTCCGAAAGTGTCCAAATACCATAAACTAGTGACTACAGTATAATGTATATCTTTCGGGGTATTAAAATATTTCTTTCCAAAGATTCAAATCATATTCTTTTGCTTTTAATACTCTGGAATATAATATGATAAAGGTGAGACATACCATTACAATATTAACAACCCAAAATATTTACTTCGAGCAAAGTTTTTGTGCACTTGGATGTGTGCTGAGTCACACATTTAGTAAGAACCTTCCCAAGTTAAGAGATTAATTCCTACGAGAGCACAATCTCTTTCCAGATAGCAAAAGATTTTGAACATTTAAAAAATGTTCATGGAGCCTCCAGCTGAACCCAGGTGTTAGAGGGAATCATGTTCCCCTGAAAGGCACTCAGGATCCCTGGGGGACTCGAGGCCACACTTTGAAGACCATCGTCTAGGACGAGCACTGCTGAGTGGAGACAGGCTTTATGCTGGTTTCAGGAAATGGCCCCATACAAAGGTTATGTTTGGATGCACAGGGAAACCTTCCATTATATTCTAGAGGAATGCTTCGGACGGTCTGTGTTGTGTATTGGGGAGTTGGGAAGAAAGGAGAACAGGAGAGGAAACATGTTTCTAATTAATATTTCTCCTCCCGATGAATGAGACCTGACTATATAGAGGTAATGCATAAACATTATTTTTTGACATTTCATTTTACACTTTTTTTACACTAGGGGTAGGCACATGTTAGGGAGACATACAGACTTGCAAAAAACAAAAACAAAGCTTTTGTTCCTAGCTCCTTCCTAAATACATTGTCTTAAAATTGTAGAATGGTAGTTCTGGGGATAGGGAGAATAATTTTATATTAGAGAGAATAAAGATTATAGTTGTTTTGCCAAATGTAAGTAAGGATGCATACTAAAACCTAGATATACCAAGTACAGTCCTCAGATGAACAAAGTCTGTGGAGAGAAAGCACTTTGTTTTACCACTGGACAAATGGTGTTTACAAGTCATCCAGAGTATGAAGCTCCATCTCTTCATTTGCCTCCAGATGAAAGTTATTTTTGACATTTTGAATTAGGCTTTCCCAGGTGAAGAAGTGCGAGGATTCCATGTTGTCCATTCACTTCTGCTTCATGGCCCTGGCCTCCCATTTTTAATATGTTAAAGTGGGGGGGCAGGGGGAGAGAGTGATTGCTTTGCTGTTCTTAATGGCAGAGCTGGTCTGTATTATTTCTATGGAGCAGTGTGCTTTTATCCCCTGTAAAGATGCTTGTTTTTGTCAGCTCTATGATTTATGATCATCTTTGTTAGAGACATACAGGACTCAGTTATATCTTCCACTCAGGAAATTTGACAGTATTAAGAAGAAGCATGTGTAAGCCCCTTGACTGTAAGAGCATGATTGTATAGCTCTCCATTTATCATATTAATTGATTTTTGTTTCAGTGAGACTAAGCTGTATTTATAGGTAATTGTGATCCTCTGTCATTGTCTATGAGGGTAAATGTGCACATCTTTCAGGGTTTGACTGGGAAAGATGAAAGAACTTTGTGTTGTTCCTCTTCCTGAGTATCTCCAACTCATCCTTAAATCGTAGTTGGAACTTCACTTGTTTGGGGAAATCTTCCCAACCACCAACAGACTGGGTTAAGCCTCATGGCGCCCTGTATTTCTTTTCAGTAGCCCTTATCCCAGTTGTTTGCCCTGGCTGGTTTGGCTCAGTGGATTGAGCGTCGGCCTGCGAGCTAAGTGTCGCTGGTTCGGTCTTCCAGTCAGGGCACATCAGAGAAGGAAAACTCTGACTCCAAAAAACCTCCGCTGCCTTGCGGCATACCTCTTCAGGGGAAAGGCTAAGGGAGTAAACCCCGACAGAAAATCCGGAGCCGGAGTCCCTAAGGCGGTTTGACGTTGTAGTCAACACCGGCAACTCCTGCGGCGCACCTGAAGCCAAGCTGTATTGACTCCGTCTTTCCCTTGGGCCCTTCAGCTGCGAAGAGAGGGGGGGTCTGCTGCATGGGCAACAGCAGACCCTCCATATCACCCTGCCCAGGCTCTGTAGCTTCAGCTTCACTGGAGAGGACACTCCAGCGTCATCGCAAGATGTCGATTCAACACGGGAGGAGACACTGTCACTCCCGAGTCGGACTGCACAGCCATTCTCGGC
Organism: Furipterus horrens; assembly: GCF_987537825.1. NCBI lineage: Eukaryota > Metazoa > Chordata > Mammalia > Chiroptera > Furipteridae > Furipterus > Furipterus horrens. The sequence continues at coordinate 23,502,580 of NW_028327185.1, forward strand.
GGTGCAGATAGACTCTTAAGAAGCTACACCATCGTCTCTCGAGACGGACGGCTGCCGACGACGACGATCCCAGTTGTAAACTTCTGTGTAATGTTTCTCTTCACACCAGATGGTAGCTTTCCTGCCTGCAAATCCCTTTTCTGTCCTGACCTCTACATAGTGTTTTGATACTATGCCGCGTGCCGGAACATAATTGTAGATGCCCTCTTCCGACATAGGTCTGGCCCCCTTTACATTGCAGCCTTGTACTTGCTGAACTTTTTTCTTTGTCCTGCAGTTGGAGGATCCTGCTATTCGATGGCAGATGGCGCTTTACAAAGACTTACCGAACAGGACGGAAGACAGTTCAGATCCCGAGAAGACAGTGGAAAGGGTCCTGGATATAGCGAATGTGCTGTTCCACCTTGAACAGGTGAGATTGTGTGCTGATTCGGTTATCTTTGCCTAACTCAGGCAAAAACATTTTAAAAAGAGGATGTGTACTAAATTGTTACCTTGGGCCCAAAGATGATATGTTCAGCATATTCATTGTAAAGAGTATATGACTCAGGAGTACTTAATATCTAAAATATATAATTTCTAAGCTCATTATTTTTGTAGCAATATAGAGACAATGTATTTGGGGAGATCAAGGCCTTTGTTTTCTGATTTTATTCAAGATGTTTCCAAAATCATACCAATAATTATGATTATATACTTAATTTTATGTCATTCTACCAATAATTTTAGGAGTTACACCTGATTTCAAATGTTTTATGCTTATATCATTTTTTATTACCACTTAATCACTCATAACAACATAGAGATACTATCTTTCACTGGTTTGATATTTAAATTTTTTGTCTTATGTTTAAGTTTTTTTCTTTTATTAGAGATATTTTTGAGCTGATTTTCTCCAAGATCAGCAATAAATTGCATTTAAAGAACAATGCATTGATATTAAAACCATGTGAGTTATTGTTTTTATATAATTTTCAATTGTATCCTATTTTAAACTATAAAGCTCACTGTGTATTTGAGTTTCCCATTTATTATCTTTGCTCAAGAATTTCCAAACCAATAATATTTGCAACATTATCAGTTGGTGGGTTATGTTTTTGTATAAGGATCCTGTGGTGTAAGTAAAATATTGCAACATAGAGACAGTCTCCGCTTATGTCTCATGAGGGTTATTCTGTAACACGGCCTTCTGTCATTGGGGCTTCGCGACAGCGCCTACCTGACATGCACATAAAATAGTAAAATGCCCTGTTTTGCAGGAATTTTGTCACCTTATTGTTTTGCAGGACATATTAGCAGTGCAATAATACACATTTAAAAAATAACTTCCAGTTACATAGTATCTGCTGAGGTCCTGCCCCTGTCCTGGGCAGTTAAATAATACCAGTGCCATATGCTTTGTCACTACACTTGGTGGAGAAGGAACTTGGGGACTCTCCCACCATATGGCCACTGATGTGTTTTACCTCTGTAACGCTATAATATGAGTAATGTAATATAATGTAAAATATAATATAGGGGATTTAACATTTCCCTCTCTCCATTATACTTTCATGAAACATCAAATAAACACAGACTATCATCCATCAGCAAATGACAGGATGTGAGGTAAAGAAATTTGAAGTGTACATAAAGTCTGAGTTGTATTTCCAGAATTATGTACATTTTAAGAATATTATTAAATGGTAATTAAATGGCTGTTAGAGGACCCTTTCTGGCATCATTACTCTATCATATGTGTTTAATTCTTCCTGGTTTTCATGCACATATCTGGATTTGCTTGAATGAATTTTAGATACATCAAATGAAGCATATTGAAATCTGATGGTTTTATTATATTTGGATTTTATATTTTCATAAATATATCCAATCATAACGGACAATGTCATTTGTGAAGTGGTGAGATTCATTTCATTGAGCTGCCATCCATTCCATGGATGTGCCCCATTCGACAGCACCACCCCATTTGAGGGCATGGACCCACCCAAGGGCACCGCCCCATCTGAGGGCACAGCCACCTGCCAGCTTCCAACTCATCAGACACTGGGACTGAACGAGGTCTCTCTATTCAAGTCACCGGAGCTGTAGGACAGGATGTGGACACTTCAGTAGGTACATGTGTAACGAGACAGCTCACTCAGATACCTTGTGCCAAAGAGGGTATAAAAGGGCCCAGACTTGATCTAGTTGTGAAGTTGGTAGGTGATCCCTGTGCATATCTTAAAGGAGAAGTAGGAATTGTCTAGAAAAAACTAAGGGAGTCAGATTCAAGGCCAAGTGTTATTCTCATGTTAAGGATAGGAGTAAAAAGTGATAACCAATTATCAAAGGACAGGGAAGAGTGGAAGATACCTGTGTGGAGAATTCATGTCTTTAATTCCTCTATTCGAATGTGAACTTGTAACTGAGTTTGCAAAGAATCCTTTCACTTGCTAAACTCGGTGCCAGAACAGTGGGTGCACAGGAAATGTTTTATTTAATTTATCTCCAATATCGGCAACCTTTGTGATGTATAGTTTGTATTGTACATCTGATAATTTTATTCACGAGATTAAGCTGTCTCCTTGGAACTTCTAACGTTCAAACTCTAGCCAAGCCCATCACACACCCAGGCATTCAGTGTCTGTGTTTGGATCACAGATCTTACTGATGTCCAGTTACTTGATCTATAGGAAAACTGACTATTTAAGGCCTTTTCTTATGCAATAAAATGCTATGCCAAGTAGTAAACTTTATAATGGAAGAAACCTTTTCTTCCATGTTCACTACTGTATCTTTTTTAAATATAATCTAAAAAAAATTGATTTTAGAGGAAGGAGGGGGAAGAGACATTGATTTGTTGTTCCACTCATTGATGGATTCATTGGTTGATTCTTGCATGTGCCCTGACCAGGGATTGAACCCGCAACCTTGGTGTACTGGGATAACACTCTAACCAGCTGAGCTACATGGCCGGGGCAACTACTGTATCTTCAGTGCCTAGGCTTTTAATCATGTTTGTTGACTGTCCCCCATGCTGATAGAAGGCCACATTCTCATAAGAGCTACCGTTTACAGTCCTGGATCTCAAAATTGAGATTTAAGTTGGTATGCGTTGGGTCTAGTGAACAACACTACCCTTGGTTCTGTTTTCTGTTAAGTGTCAGCAAGGTTTTGTTTCATTTAACACAGTCATTGAGAAGAAGATTGAAGTGGATAATTGTCAAAAAGTGTTCATTGATCCCGTGGAGGGAAGAGGGTCACAGAAACAAGTGTCAAATTACATAAGTTGCTTTCTTAAAATTTCTAAATGACTAGAGGCCAAACATTCTTAATATTTTCTTCAAGCATTATTACAGTAGTATTTTGACCATTTACTGCAAAGGATAATAAATTTAGTTTTAGTCTTATTTTTTCAGCTAACATAACATTTTTATTTCTTCCAGAAATATACGTGTATGCGTTGGAGATATTACAGTATGGGAAGTAAAGTGTGAAATTGCCTAGCGATTACTAATTAATTTAGAATTATATGTTGGGACTTTTCTAATACTTATAATTAATCTTTTTTTTCACGTGGAGTTCCAAACACCATTAGCTAAATAATAGCTCACTTGCATATTTACTACAGCTTTTAAATTCTCATTTGTCCCTAACAGAATACTTATATATTTTAACATTGTTGCAGAATTAAATCCTTTCACTCACTCCTAGTAATGTGTTCGTGAAGCCTGGTCATCTTATTGCCAACCTATTATATTAAGGAACAGTAGAATTTCCATTAGAATTTTCTTCAACTACCTCTATGTATGTTATTGCTGTAACTCTTATGATAAACTTAGTTAAAATGGGTACATAAGTAAAAATGGGTTATTTTTTTGTAGAGACAAATAATGTGTTTTAGAACCATAACCAAATGTGGAAAAGGATGCAAACTCATTTTTATGCAATGGCTTTATGTTTCTTGGATTTTAGAGATGACATAGCTTCTAGTACGCACTATTGGGAACATACTATATTTTTGCTAAGAAAATATGTAACATTTCAAACTATTTCAAATTTAGCATCGAGTAACTTCTAGAACATGGGCTTTTCCATAATTTTAAGGTACTTTTGGAATTTAAATTGCAAAAAGTTTTAGCTAAAAGGCATAGCTATTCAATACAAATTGTCGCCATGAGTTTGGGGTTTGACCCGCCTGTTTCGCCCCACCCCCCACAGGTGGAGCACCCGCAGAGGTCTAAGAAGGCGGTGTGGCACAAGCTGCTCTCAAAGCAGAGGAAGAGGGCGGTGGTCGCCTGCTTCCGCATGGCCCCTCTCTACAACCTGCCAAGGTCAGAGCCGTGTGATGCTTGTAGCAGGTTGAAGTGATGCTTCCTCATAAGTGATGGAGCCTAGCCTCTGCCTTAGCAGGAGTGCGGCGGGGCAAGAGAAGAAGGCAGACCTACTGGCTCCTCCATGTCATGACTGACTTTGTGTTTCTTGGTTGGTTCTTCTCAGAGAGCTGGGGTCTGTAATGCAAGGGTTAAATGACTTTTACGTACAGAAGCTGCTTGTCTGTCTGACTCAGGTTCTTGAGCTTCTAGAGTTTTGTCTAGTTTTATACCTGCAGCACCTAAAACACTAACACTCAGTACGTGAATGAATGGATGAATGAATGGATTATATAAGGCAGGGAATTAAAGAATAAATGAAGCTAAAGAACAATCCCACCTTCCCGTCACCAAGCCCACTGGCCTCTTCGCTGCCTGGTCACACTGAGTATAGAACTGGGAGCTGCTTCTAAATTCTTGGCCTCAGCCACGATGTCACCAGTTAGTCACCTGGGACATGCCTCTCTGTGATTCCTATGTGGCCATTCTCCAGGTCTCGTCACGGTTTCTCTGAACCAGCCGCTTTGCCCTTCCCTTCGCTGCCACCTCCGCATACACCTGCTTACTCCCTCCTCTCAGGTTGGTGGCAGTGGTTCTGAGCTGCTTTCTATGCTGTCACAGAGTCAGCTGTCCTACTGTCTCTGACATGCCATGTTCAAAATGGTATCCCTTATTCCAGGGCTTCTCAAACCTGGTGCTTTTAGCAAATGCGCTAGCCCACCTGTGAGAAATGGCCACACCTCAGCCTACAGAGTCGGGGTTTCTGCGGGGGCTCTGCTGGGCATTGTCTGAAGGCCGCACAGCAACTCTGATGTGCTGGTGAGGCCGGGCCCTCCCTCAAGGCCATGCCTCTCTTGAGTACAAGTGTTGATGGTGGTTTCCAGGTGGCATTTCCTCCACCCCCTTTTCTTGGCTGTTCTTCACCCTAACTACACACCTCAGGGCTCGCAGCCTGCTGCTTGTGTGGTGACGCTCAGCTTCTCATCCTGCCGTGGCGCCATCTCACTCTGGCACTTCTGACATCCTCTTATCCGTTCTTAGTCTCTTTCACGGGAATCTGATATGCGTGTCTTTGTAACGTCGTGGTGGGCACCTGTTGCTCGTCGCTATTCCTGGGTTAAACCTGCGGCTCTGTGCTCACAGACAGCTCACCTGGCGTATCCTGTTCTGTAATCCTTGGGGCTGGTGTTGGGTGCAGCTCACATTCGGAGTAATTCTTCTGTTGAGAATTAGTACGTTGTTTACCCCGAACCTCTTTATATCATAAAAGCTACCATTTAATGAGCATCTATCCAGTGTGCTTTATATATATACATATATACATATATATGTATATATACACACATATATATATATATAATCTAATTTTAAGTCCCGCAAAGCTGAAGTGTATATGAAGTTATCCTAGATTTATAAACTAGAGAAATGAAAGTTGGCAAAGTTAGATAACTTGAAATGGTGAGGCCAGGATTTAAATCCAAAGTCATATTTGAGTTCAGAAACCTTGCTCTGTCCCCTACAAAGAGCGCCTCTCCAATCAACTGTAGGGAGTTTATTTTTATTTCTAGCACATAGAAATGTAGTGATGATAAAGCACTACTTAATACCTTTTTAATTTATTAAAAACAAAACAAAACAACATTGTGTTTGAAACTGTGCTTATCTTTTAGGCACCGGGCTGTCAATCTCTTCCTTCAGGGATATGAAAAGTCCTGGATTGAAACAGAAGAACATTACTTTGAAGATAAGCTGATAGAAGATTTAGCAGTATGTCTTTAACGGGCTTATTAAATGAAAGGGCTTTGGGCCTGATGGTGTGAGCAGTTATGTTATATTGAAGAGAAAATCTCGTTGCAGGCTATTTGTTTTAGGAAACTTTATTTCTGATTGTTAATGCATTCAGTGTTTAGGGTAAAATTTAGAATTTCAGACGAATTATACAAGTTTCTTATTGGTTAAACTTTGATTTTGTTATTCTTTTAAAGTCATCCTCAGAGCACCTTTAAAGGCCTCAGAACCAGGATAAAACTGTAAAAGCTGAACCAAAATGAAGTTATTCACCAAAAATAAGTTGAAGGTTAATATAAGCACATGAAAAGTAGCTGTTTTAGGAAACGGGGCAGAGCTGAAAATGATAGACTGCCACAAGCAGGACAGGAGTCATGTAGATGTCACTGAAGGTGAGGGGGGCTTAGTCAGGCACACCAGTGAGCAGGCACTTGGGAGCATTGTCTTAACCTTGTTTAGGTCATGGGCCTGTTTACAAATCTGACCAAAGCCATCTTCTCAGGACAAGTTACAAGTAGGCCGTCCTGTAGAATTTTGCAGACTAATTAGAGATATCATGATTCCCAGGTTAAAGACATCTTGTTTAAAATTTATTTCTTTAAGTCATAAATTATTAGGGGAATATAATAATTCATAAAGCTGAATCCTGATTACCCCCAACTATTTTAATTTAATTCAAATTGTCTTTCTAATTAAAACAATGGTAGGAGATCCAAGATGGTAGCAGAGTAGGTGGAAGCTACGCTAGTCTTCTCCTAGGACCAAACTGAAATTACAGGTAAGTGATAGAAAACTAATCCTGAATAACCAACTGAACACAAGCTGGAGAGAAGCCTTTATAAAAACCAAGGACTTAAGCAAGAAACTACATCCCTGCATCAAGACTGGTCAGGAGTGCGGAAGTGCGAGAGGGTTGGCTGGCTCTCACAGGAAGCTGCTGAAGTTTTGGAGGAATATTTAAGCAGCCAGGGACATTCCCCTAAGTGTTAGGTCTAAATCCCAAGCTGGGCCCCCAGCCTACAGCACCAGAACTGGGAAAGGAAACCAAATAACATACAACTGTGAAAAGTAGCAGGGTTTCTGTTCACCAGGGAAAGACAGCTGAAGACACATACACCCTTTTAAAGGGCCAACACACAAAACTTCATTTGCAGCCACTTACCCTGGGCTCTGGTGGAAAGTCTGGGGTTGGTGGGTCTGGGGAGAAAGCTAAAGGGTCAGCTGTCAACATCCTTGTGCTCAGTCATTCCCCATATTAGAGAAGCCATCTTTTTTGGGCAGAACATTTCCCTCCATGTGGCATGAGCCTGTGGAGAAGCATGAGCCCCACCCTCAGGAATCCCTCTCACCCCACCCTAGCCCTGCCAAGGGGTACACAGCCAGAGGCTATTTCAGTGATTGAGTCTTACAGACAGCCTACAGGCAAAGACAGATCTCTGGGTGCTTTGAGATTTTAGCTGACCCTCTCCCAGATCCAATGCTGGTAAAAGCCATCCTTGGTTCACACTGAGTTCTGTCTGCACACATCCTGGCTCAGCAAAGAAAGCCATGAGATGTGGATGGCTGATAACTTCAAACAGTTTTCCCAGGGCCAGTCACAGGCAGCATCTGATGTAGGCATGTACCAGAGTGTTTGCAGATCTACGTAATATGTAGAAACAGAGTCAAGCAAAATGGGATGACAAAGAAACAGGCCCACATGAAAGAACAAGAGAAGTCTCCAGAAGAGGAGCTAAATGTAGTGGAGGCAAGCAATTTATAAGATATATGGTTCAAAATAATGATTATAAGGATACTCAACAGCATGAAAAAAGACATAGAAACCATAAAAAAGGACCAGTGAGAAATACAGAATGCAATATTTGAAATAAATAATACATTAGAAGAATAAATAGGTTGGATGAAGCAGAGGATTGAACCAGTGATTTGGAAAACAAGGTAGAAAAAAACACCCAATCAGAGCAGCAAAAAGAAAAAAAGAATTTAAAAAATTGAGGATAATTTAGGGGAACTTTGGGGCAACATGAAGCATAGCAACGTCTGCATCATAGGAATACAGGAAGGAGAAGAGAGAGGGCAAGAGATCAAGGACCTATTTGAAGAAATAATGAACGAACACTTTCCTAACCTGATGAGGGAAAAGGACACACAAGCCCAGGAAGTACAGAGAGTTCCAAACAAGATGGACCCAAAGAGGCCCACTCTAAGACACATAATAACTAAAATGGCAAAGAATAAAAATGAGAGAATCTTAAAAGTCGCAAGACAAAAAGCAGTTAGTTACCTACAAGGGAGCTCCCATAAGACTGTCATCTGATTATGCAACAGAAAAATTTCAAGTCAGAAGAGATTGGAATGAACTCTTCAAAATGATGAAGAGCAACAATCTACAACCAACACTACCTCACCCAGCAAGATTATAATTTAGAATTAAAAGAGAAATAAAGAGCATCCCAGACAATAAAAAGCTAACAGAGTTTGTTACTACCAAAGCAGTATAGCAACAAATGATAAAGGGCTTGCTTTGAGAAGGGGGGAAAAAAGGGAAGAAAAAAAAAAACAGAGGAAAAGATGTGAAAATAAAATGGCAATAAATATAGTTCAGTCAATAATCACTTTAAATGTAAATGGATTAAATGCCCCAATCAAAAGACGTAGGGTAGCTGAATGGATTATAAAACAAGATTCATATATATATGATGTCTTTAAGAGACCCACCTTAGAATGCAAGATACACACAGTCTAGAAGTAAAGAGATGGAAAAAAATATTTCATGCAGATGGAAAGGACAAAACACTGGGGTAGCAATATTTATATCTGATAAAATAAACTTTAAAACCAAGGCTATAGTAAGAGACAAAGAAGGACACTACATTATATTAAATTGATCAACAAGAGGATATGAACTATATAAACATTTATGCACCCAACATAGGAGAACCTAAAAATGTAAAGCAAATGTTGATGGTCATAAAGGGAGAAACTGACAGAAATACAGTCAGAGTAGGGGATTTTAACACCCCATTGACTTCAATGGATAGATCTTCCAGACAAAAATCAACAAAAAAGACAGTGGCCTTATATGACACACTACACTAAATGGATTTAATTGATACTTTTAGAGCATTTCACCTCAAAGCAGCAGAATATACATTCTTTTTCAAGTGCACATGGAACACTTTCTAGGATAGACCACATGTTAAGTCACAAAACAAGTCTCAATAAATTTAAGAGGATTGAAATCATATCAAGTATCTTCTCTGACCATAATGTTATGAAATTAGAAATCACTCACAAGAAGAAAATTGGAAAATACAAAAAACATGGAAGCTAAATGGCATGTTATTAATAATGCATGGGTTAACAATGAGATCCAAATGAAGAAATAAAAAACAAATGAAAATGAGAACACAACAACCCAAATCTGCGGGGCATAGGGAAAACAATCCTAAGAGAGAAATTCATAGTGTTACAGTCCTATCTGAAAAGAAGAAAAAGCTCAAATAAACAATCTAACTTCACACTTAAAAGAACTTTAAAAAGGAAAAGAAGCAAAACTCAAAGTGTGTAGAAGGAAGGAAATAAAAAGATCAGAGCAGAAATGAATGAAATAATGTCCAAAAACAACAACGAAAAAAATTGATGACTCCAAGAGCTGGTGCTTTGAAAAGATAAATAAGATTGACAGACCTTTAACCAGACTCATCAAGAAAAAAAAAGAGAGGACCCAAATAAATAAAATCAGAAATGAAAGAGGAGAAGTAACACCTGACCCCAAAGAAATAAAGGGATTGTAAGAAAATACTACAAACAACTACATGCCAACAAATTGGACAACCTAAACGAAATGGATAAATTCCTAGAAACGTACATTCTTCCAAAAATTAACTCAGGAACAACCAGAGAGTGTGAGGAGACAGATTACACCTAGTGAAACTGAAGCAGTGATAAAAAAAACTCCCAACAAACAAAAGTCATAGTAATCAAAACAGCATGGTACTGACATAAAAACAGACACACTGATCAGTGTAACAGAATAGAAATCGCAGAAATAAAACCCCATCTTTATAGTGAATTAATATTTGACCGAGAAAGCAAGCACATACAACAGGCCAAAGACAGTTTATTCAATAAATGATGTTGGGAATGTCGGACAGATACGTGCAGAAAAATGAAGCTAGACCACTTTCTTACACCATCCAAAAAATAAATTAGATTAAAGACTTAAGTGTTAGACTCGAAACCATAAAAATCTTGGGAGAAAACATAGGCAGTAAAATCTTGGGCATTTCTAATAATATTTTTTTGACATAACTCCTCAGGTGAGGGAAAGGAAAAAAAGATAAACAAATGGAACTACATCAAACTAAAAAGCTTTTGCACAACAAAGGAAGCCATCAACAAAATGAAAAGAAAACCCTTTGCGTGGGAGAACATATTTGATGATACATCTGATAAGGGATTAATATCCAAAATTTATAAAGAACTTATAAAACTCAACACTGAAAAAAAAAAAAAACTCAATTAAAAAATGGGCAAAAGACCTGAATATACACTTCTCCAAAGAGGACATATGATGGCCAACATCACTAATAATAAAAGATGCTCAACATCACTAATAATTAGAGAAATGTGAATTAAAACCATAGTGAGATACCATATCACGCCTGTCAGAATGACTATCATCAATAAATTAACAAACAACAAGTGCTGGCGAGGATGTGGAGAAAGGGGAACCTTCATGCACTGTTGGTGGGAACACAGACTGGTGCAGACACTGTGGAAAGCAGTATGGAGATGCCTCAAAAAATTTAAAATGGATCTGCCTTTTGACCCAATGATCCCACTTCTGGAAATATATCTGAAGAATCCTAAAACACTAATTTAAAAGACTATATGCACCCTTATGTTCACTGTGGCATTATTTACAATAACCAAGGTTTGGAAGCAGGCCAAGTGCCCATCAGTAGATGAGTGGATAAAAAAGCTACAGGACATTTACACAATAGAATGTTATTCAGCCATGCAAAAGAAGAAAGTTTTACCCTTTGCGACAGCATGGATGGACCTAGAGAACATCATGCTGAGTGAAATAAGCCAGTCAGAGAAAGACACATATCACATGATTTCACTCATATGTGGAATCTAATGAGCACAGTGAATTAACAAGCAAAACAGAGACAGGCTCGTAGATGGAGGGCAGCCTGACCCCTCTAGGAGGGAGGTGTTGGGGATGGAGGGGTGAAGCAAAAAAGAAAAAGAGCTCATGGACACAACAGTGTGGTGATCACGGGGAGGAGGGGTGTGGGTGGCAGTAGGTGAGGGTGTAAGTGGGATAAATGAAAAAATACAATAAAAATAAACTATTAAAAATGGTAGAATAGTGTATATATTGTAGAAATTTATCCAGTTCCAGCAATACTGAACCTTAAAGCCAGGGAAGAGCATAATTTATATACAGAGTAAAAATAATATGAATGAGTAAGTCAATGAAGATGAAAAATTCTTTGTCATTCAACAAAAAAGTCAGGATTAATTAACTCTACATCAGGAAAAATTCTTAATAATTTCCCTCATAGTGAAAGTTCTATCCTCTAGTACAAACTTACTTTTTAAGTCTTAAAAGTAACTGAAAATGGGATAAAAATACTTAACACATACTGATACACACTCACATACACATAATCACATGCCTATGTGCACACATGCACACATATGCACTTACTGACATAAACTCATAAATGCACTCACACACACTCACCCACTCAGATACACACTCATTCACATACACCTGCGCGCGCACACTCAAACACGTCCACACAAAGCCTTGCACACATACTCACACACTCTGCCACAGCAGAATGGAAGGGCTTTCCTTTTATTGTTGTTCCTAGTTTTCCATATGTCTCCTGGATTTGACAGGACCTTTCATTGAAATGTGACTTTTATAAATTTGACTCTTTTGCAGAAACCTGGCGCAGAACCTCCGGAGGAAGATGAAGGTGCCAAGCGAGTTGACCCCCTGCATCAGCTGATCCTTCTGTTTAGTCGGACAGCCTTAACCGAGAAATGGTATGGTGGGGGCAGGATTCACGTGAGCCATGGGGAGACGAACCAAGGAGCCGTGTCCAGAGTCTGTGTGTCACATCTTCGCGTTTCAGTTCCATCTGGGGTCTCGTTAGGAGAGAGCCTCCTCGTTCACAGACAGGACCAGCCTGGCATGCACCTGTGGACCAACATTCATTCCATTTCAAGCTTTCGTATCTACTCTAGTTTTTCTGAACAGTTTTGTAATTTTCAGACTACTTGCTTCTGAATCTTATTACAAAATGATTTTTCTCTTTATTGCAAATGCCTTTATAAGCAAAACAAAGAGCTCAAAGCAAACTTTAGTATCAAATGTGTGGAGACCAGCAGTGGCCAAGGACTGTCATCATGCACGGGAGGTCTTAGGGAAACCTCCAGGAGACGGGGAAGCCGTCTTCTCAATGGGAGGTGTCTGTGAGGCCCATTTTAAGGGCATCCTCCATTTTACTTGGCTTCTACAGTCTCATTCACGTGACTTCACCAAAGCCACAAAGGGCAGACCTCTGTGGATTAAATGGGAAACACGCTTGGGCTCCGTAATCAAAATGTGCCCACCTCCGCTCCTGCAGGGCCCCAGGGAGACAGGCTTAGACAGACATTTTGGAGGCCAAACCCTGTACCTGCTTCCCTGCCCCGGGAAGAAAGCCTCCTCTGCCGAGGCTTCCCTCTGCTCTCTGCAGAAGCCGGGAGATAATTACCACCCCCTGTGTGCAGAGTCTCCTCAGTCCTGAAGTCATTCAGCCTCAGCACCGGCCATAATAAATACATTTCTCCCTCTGACCAATGCGGCCCCTCTTTCTCTCTTTCTCTCTCTCTCTCACACATTATTTCCTCACTAACAAAGTCATCTCATCCCTAAGCATAGAGCAGCTGTCTGCCTTGTCAGGTAATGAGCTGTTTCTCATAAGTGGACTTTTCTGATGGCGGAAGTTTAAAACTGCTAAAATAACTTTGCAGTGAGTTATTTTTGGATGGAACCCTTGCTTCATAAATTAATGGTTTCCATACTTCTTAAAAAGAGGATAATAAACATTTAAACTTCTCTTAATTTTTGAAAATTGCTATGATGATATAGCATAATAACATGGGGAGTCTTTCCATCAAATGTCAAATGTCACTTCTGTCAAAAGCTCTACTGAATTTAAATTCGCTTGTTTCAAGTTTTGTAGTTTCAAGAAAATGAAACTTATTACATTTGTGTGTAAATGAATAGACCATTTACTGTGGGAGGCACTTGGGTCTCCTTCAGAAGGTAAGAGCTGCTGTTTGAGGTCTGGGTTCTTTGCTTTCTGATTCTATGATATTTTTGAATGATTACTTCGCCTAAGTTTTGTGTTTATTTCATTTTAAAAAGGTATACTTGTTGAAAATTACAGGGTATTTTATGTGATGGCAATTTTGCATATGACTGTTCTTCTACTTAAAAACAATGTTCTTTTCCTTGTTTTTCATAGCAAACTGGATGAAGATTTTTTATACATGGCTTATGCAGATATTATGGCAAAGGTAAATGTAAGTTTTAATTTTAAAGTTTAATAAAGTGAAATTATTTTTATTGGACAAAGGATAAGAATGTATATGTTTCTGGATTAAATGAAATGCCCTTGACCTTGGAAAGCTAAGGTGCCTTCACCTTAGCTTTCCCCCTGTTCCGTGAATCTCGGTTCTCACTTCCTTGACAGGCGATCATTGTTTACTCCTTTAACATTCTCATTGTGGGGTGCTCACTCCCTTCAAACATCCACTCATTCCACAAATGTGCATTGGGCAGCAAGGTACTGAGATAACACAGTGGATAAGAAAAGCAAGGACCTTAGCAATAACTAGCATGTGATCTTACTGTCCCCCCGTTAACCTACGTGACCTTGTACAAGGAAACTGTCCTCCTGCATATAAGGTTTCAGATACACTTGCTTTCCTTTTGTAAAATTTTCATTTGCTATACGTATTTATTAATACATACACATTACGTATACGCATATTGCACATATAATTATAAATAGTTCTCACGTTAGTTTTTAGCACTTAAAGGGGCAGCTGCTGTACGTAATCTTCCTGGTTTACCTGTATTGTTCGGTGAGAGTCCCACAGACGCCCTGTGTTGCCAGAGCTCGGCCCTGACTGGGACATTTCCTGCACGACCCTGCACCCTGCCCATGTCCTTTCTGGTGGCCTCCCTATCTGCTACATCCATGCTTTTGCTCATGTGCAAATGGCTTCAAATGCCTGTTCTTATTCCTGTCTTATATTTTACACAGTCACAGTCCATCGGATAGGTGAACGTTCAACTTAGAAAAAAGTGCCAAACTGTTTTCCAAAGGCATTGCCTTGCATTACTTTCCTACAAGCAATGGTCAGGGGAGGCCTGGTGATCTCCATCTTCTCCAAGATTTGATATTTTGCAGTTCCTTAATTTTGGCCAACCAAATGGTGTGAAGTGGTATTTTATTGGGGTCTTAACCTTCATTTCTCTTGGCTAGGTAACATTCGGACTTGAAAGTCACTTCTCTTTGGTGGCTGTCAGAATGTACCTTTATTGTACCTCAGCCCTCCTCAGGCGTTGAAGCTGGTTCATCCTAATGCAGTGGTTTCATCAGTTTAAACAGGACAGCCATGTAGAAGGGTCTGTCGTCAATTAAACACTCAGCGAGTTTCTGGCTAAGGAAGTCTTTCCTCCTCCTTCTCTTAGTACCATCACAGTATTTAAGATACACATTAAGTTATGCCCAGGGATCCTTTCCTTGTTGGTTAAAATGATAAAGGGCCAGGATCACTTTCTTCTGAGGTTTCTCTCCTCTGGGTCACCCATTAGCTCTTAGCAGATCTAGATCCACATTCAAAGTTTCTGGTTTTGCTTTGTCCACCTTCTGAGGAGTTAACACAGTCAGAAAGGTGACTTAAGAGTGCACAGAATACATTTGCTTGCAGAATGAAATTTCCATAAGATTCTGGCCAGATTGCCCTGCTTTGAGCAGGATACTTAAAGGGTCTGAAGTATCCTCTATTTTAGTTTTATCTTTTTCTCCTAAATTCTCTGTTCCATGCTTCTTATTCACTTTTTCCCCTCTGGCATGTGGAATCACTCTTTCTGACCTAGAATGTATCATTTTAACCCAGATAGCTAAAATCCTGCAGGTCAGGATCCCCTGATAGAACTCCTAGCATTATCATATATATTACATGGATGCACTTTGCTAATGAAAAAATGTACGCCTATGCCTTTGCCTATAAATCCTTCTGTCTCTGTTCAGCACATTAAAATGTTGCCCGAGATATGCTATAATTTTCTTGTGGTCCCAGCACTCCTTCCTGCCAATCAGTAGAAGTTACTCTATGGGTTTGATGAATTTGATTAGATTTTTTTAAAATCACAAATTTTAACCTTCTCGGAAGCAGATCTTACTTAACTTTCTCAGGAAGATCTTTTTAAGTTTAAAATATTTTATTTCAAAATAACTCCTTGTAAAATAATTTATCAGCTAAGCTCTAAGTTTCTTTATACAAAAGTAAACATATATGAATTTTATAGTTTAAAAGAATATTAAATGACAACTTTTCTGAATATATTCTTTATGTCAAACCCTGTTCCTCCCCAATATTCCTGAAGGTAATAAAATTTATATAGGAGATAATGTATTTAAGAAAATTTAAAACTTTTTATCCTGGAGAGACATCTTATGGTCATATTCTAGCTTGCTTAAATAGTGAACATTCTTGTTACCAGATCAGGCCCCTATGTTTTCACTGCTAATTGCTAATGCGGATGGAGGCAAACATGGCAAAGGTCAGTTTGAGGACAAAATAAGCCCAGGGCCTATGTTTTCCCCAATAGATAAGCAGTATTTATGGAGGACTGCAGATTTGCCTTCCAGATACATTTTGCTAGAGTTCTCGTGAGTTCTTGTTTTCAAAATTCCTGGAAGACAGATGACTTGGGAGTCAAGGTGACATTAACATATGGTGGGGATTTTCCTGTTCTCTGAAGGAATAAGTAACAAGTAACACTGTTGTCTTCCTCATGAAACTTGCTGTTTTAACACCTTTCCACAAAATGCAACATCACGTGGCCGGGGTCACATTTGTGTTACTGTACATGGCAGGCTGATGTTCAGTTCACAGTGACTGAATGAATGCTAGAAACCTTTGGGTTTTGTCACTGAGGAGCGCAGGATCACATTTGTCCCTTCCTTGCCATCCCGACTTAGTTCCATGGTCACAGTACTGTGGATCATTGAATTAAAAGTCTTTTTCTGATTTGTAACTTAAATTTAACCATGAGCTTCCACACACTTCACTGATACAAGAGTCATTATCAACCATAAGAAATCCTTGAAGAGGCTGGAATAATCTCCTTGGAAGAGCTCTAGGTGCTTTCCTGCCGTGGGTCTTGGGTAATGACCAGCTTCCTTCGGTCACATGATTCTCCTGATTGCAGACCACAATGATAATAGCTGTTGAGGTTTATTAAAAGCTTCTTATTTTTTCAGACACTTGCTCTGAAGTCGCAAACAATTTACCACCCGGGTATTCTTTTCTTATTCCCGCCTTAAGTATGAGGACACCAGGAAGCTTTCCTGGGCAGAATGGCTGAAGGCTGGGCCGGTACGGCTTGAACCAGGTGCTCTGGGTCCTGAAGCCTGTCCCTGACCACACCCGTCCGCTGCCAGAAACAGTGTCAGCTGTGGGAATTAGATAAAAACATGGGCACAGATTAACACAGCTCCCGTCTCATTTGGGAGAAAATAACTAATACAAGTCAGTTTTATAATTTTTGTATAAAAGAATATTATTAGCAGTTACATTTTCACTTTTTTCCTTTGGAAAAAAATACAATAAAGAATGTACTTAAAAAGTGGTGACATGATTTACTTTAATTAATGGACATTGCTTTCTCTTAATTCATAGTTATTGCAAGTACCTGTGCATTATAATGGGAGCATCACCAAGAGAAAACAATGATGCTTGTCTTTAAAGCTTGCATTTTGGTTTGAACAAGGCAAACCTACAAATAAGTACTATGCGTAGTATAATATTGGCCTCATATAAGATGTATAAAGTTGGTAATTAGCATTGTGATTTTGTAAAAGCACAGTAAAATTTTCATTTAGATCGTGAACTCATTGAGGATATCATCTAAGGTCATTGCACCTAATATACTGCATACATTTAAACAATGTCAATGACAAATTAATGCCAGCAATTTGGGATTCTATGCTGCATTCTTCTGTATTTGGTGCCTCACCGTATTCTAATCCTGTTAACCTTTTCAATTTTTCCACGCATCAGAGTTGTCATGATGAAGAAGATGACGATGGTGAAGAGGAAGTGAAGAGCTTTGAAGTAAGATGGATCTTTCTAGATTTGCCTGTTTCTCCTTGAGGCATCGTCCATAGCCCATAACCGACGTTTCTGTTTCTCGCTTCATGGCTTAATCGCAGCTTCTTGTGTGGAGGGACTGCATGTCAGCAGTGGGGGCCTGTCCGAGTCCTGCCATGTGCTGCCGTTAGCGCCAGGGAACACAGGCTAGTCACGTGCGCCAGTGCACCGTGTGTTCAGAATGAGTGCTCCTGACAAGCCCAGAGATGCGGAGGCTCCAGTCGCCGCGTCTCAGGAAATGCCGGGATCCAAAGTTCCCGAGAGATACGTGAAGAAAGTACTCATTGAAGAGCAACGTGACATTATGTTTTTAATTGAAACCTTGGGTTTTTTGTTTTGTTTTGTTTTGTTTGTTTGTTTATTTTTTCAGATTTGAATCCTAAAGATTTGGCCTCTTCATAGGTCACTCATTCCCTGCACATTTGCGGCCAGTGCACACGGCCAATCTGCTTGCATGGGGCGGGGGTGCATAGCTTCCTAGGACCTGTTCTCAAACCTTTCAGCCTTAAATATCTGCAAACCTTGAACTGCTTCGTGTTAACTAGCCAGAAAGAAAGGCAATGTTTTCTCCCCCTTTTCTTAGACTATACTTTTGCTTTTTAATTAGAAAAACTAGGTGCTGTTAACTACCACTATCCTTATGTATCTATTTATTTATTTATTTATTTTGTTTTTAGAATTTTCAAAGAAAGAAATTAAGTGGAAGGGA
Source organism: Furipterus horrens (assembly GCF_987537825.1). Classification (NCBI taxonomy): domain Eukaryota; kingdom Metazoa; phylum Chordata; class Mammalia; order Chiroptera; family Furipteridae; genus Furipterus; species Furipterus horrens. Next base: position 23,520,892 of record NW_028327185.1, read on the forward strand.
ATAGAGTAGATTCTTTTTAATTTTGCTATTGACTTCCACGTCTGGACTTCGAGCTAGAAGTCTGGAAGTACATTAGGATTCATTAGTCAGTCTCTAACTGCCATGGACCCACAAAAAGGTATAGGCAAGGATCAGACACACAGCACCTCTTCCAGGGACAGTTGGAAGTGGGTGTCTCTGCCGCACTGAAGTCTCTGTGTAAAAAATATGAAAACAGATTAATTTGAGAATAATCCATGACTACTGCTGGCTGCGAAAATGCCCTCAGGTTAATTTCCTGTATGGCACTATAATCTTGTCTAAAGTATGTGCATTCTGTTCTCAAATCCATCTTTATTGATAAGAAATGGAGGGCAATTAGAATGAGCTGTGAGCAGCAGATACTATTTTCTGACGTGTAACCCCTTGCGGTCTTCAGAGCAATTGTTTATTGCTATTTTGCTTCTGTCCTCATCCTTCCTAAGGCCACAGGATCCCAGCGCAGCAAGGTAAACTTGTGTATGTGTGTGTATTTGTCTGGGTCTGAGTTTCGCTTTCTGTGACATTTACCTTTTTGTTAGACCCAACGCCTCAGATTCTTTTGTAACGTAAGGTCTTGCGATTCTTCTACATGTGTCTAGCTCCAGTGCAATTGGTCACTTCAGTGTCCCTTCCTTGACACAAGCGTATTCTTCTTGCAATTTCAGTAGCTCATAATTTGGAATTTGAGCTGCATGCCGTGCTGGATGGATGAGCACAGTCCTGTAGGTGGTGAGCTCTTTGCTCGGGACTTCGCTGGGCGGCATCTGGCCTGTGCCTCTTGTTGTTTTCTTGTACCAGTCTCATCACTTGAAAACAGACGTGATAAATGGCATTCCTGGTGACATTGGAAATAAGTCTGCTCTTCCATTGTGCTAGCGGCGTCTTCAATTAGTAATTGGAGATTAGTAATCAGAGAGAATATTCCACGACTTCAACGCTGATTTCAACATTTCCTTCTAGGGAAGACCTTCATGATTATTTCTGCCTCATAATATTTTGAATAGCTAAGTGCTTGTAAAATTTGCTAGAAGAAAACATTTTGAACTAGAATTAGAAAAATAATTTGAGATTTTTATAAATGTGGCATTTTAAGGGAAATTCCACGAGGAATAGAGTAAAGCTCAAGAAACATGGAAAACAGGGTGAGGACCACAGCGCCAAGGATTTGCCGGCTCTTTCTTCTGCCGTCACATGGGGCTTTATCATGTGACCCTGTTAAACATGCCCGATTGGACTTGAGAGTTTAATCCCCTGCTTCATCTAGGTTACTTTTCCTACAACTACGTATTTAACAATTGATTGCACATTTAGTTCATTATTATATATAACCTTTTAAGAATTGAGCCTACTTCAATATTAAAAGTATGAGAAAGGATAGTTAAATCTTATAAAGAAGTCAAAATTATTTGAAAGTGAAGAAACATTTTGGCAATTACCAGAAATGTTAATTACTGCAGTTGAATGCTTTATTTAGCTTGGAATGTTTTATAAGCCAAAGCAAATAATAATAAATAATAAATTAGTAATAATGATTCAAGTCAAATAACTTCATACTTCTGAGCATGCTGGGTTTTGCTCACAGAGATCAGCAAAGAGCTTTGATGCCAGAGGAAACTATGTTTTAAACTATGATTTTGCAAAATATACAGAAATGTTCTTCAGATGGTTACCTCTTCCACTGCCGTTCTCGAAGATCTGAGGGGATGACACTAAGTGATAATACAGTGAAAGTGTTTCTGTGGAATGCTGAGATAGATTCGTTGCTTACCGAAGAGCCTAAATTAATGACAGTGGAGCTTGTGTGAGCCAGAGGGGTGGGACATGAATGTGCCCTTGAGAACATGTTCCAATATCAGGCCAGCTGCGCATCCTTTGGCAGGTGCCCGATTTCTAATCTGTGATGAGGTTTTAATGAGGCCCTGAGGGCCTGTTATTCTATTCTATTGATTAGAGAGACTTTTTGTGTCTTAAATACTAAATATACGTGTGGTGGAGTTGGCATTCAGTGACAGAAACTTAGGAGGCTAACTTATATGCTCTCCCAGATGGGACTCCAGCAACCGAAAATGATATCATTCCTGCGTAAGCACCCAGCTCATGTTCCAACATGTGCACCCCATGTAGGTCCAAATGTCTTACAGGTAGATGTCCTATAGCTCTGCCCAGCAATAGCAGCACTTTCATCTGGCCCCTGCAGTGACCTATGCAATTTGGAATAGAATCTTTTTTTTTTTTAAATTCTGCAGGAATGAACTGGCTGTAAGATGTACTTTTTCTAACAGCTACATAAATTGATCTGTGAGTGAGTTTATTTTGTTCCTTTCACAGGGACCCAGCGATCTGAAGCAGGAGGCCTCCCGAGTCTCAGAAAAAGATCGCCCTTGTATATAAACAAATTGCAGATGTAGCTATGTATATAAAGTACTAAAAAGTTATTTCTTTTCTCAAGGAAATTTACAATGTTTTAGTCCCTACTTCAGGGACGGGGGTAAGGAACTCTGATGACCTGTGTTCCTGAATGCTCACACCTATGGCTGCACTCTGACAACCACGTTTTTATATTGTATAATGGAATGGTCCATCTCAAGTCAGAGCCCAGGTTCCCTAGGAAACAGAGCAGAGGTTAAGTGCTAACACTTCACTGGGGCTGGTGTGTTACCATCCCAGGGGAGTGTGAGTGAGAGGAAGAGACGCACACAGGAAGGACGGAGAGCACACAGAAAGTAGCACACCTGAGCTCACCAAGGCTGGTCAACGGTTCCACAGTTGCTCAGGTGTGGCGGCTCCCTGGGGAGACCACGTGCACCTGGGACAGTGCCTCCTGGGGACGGAGGGTGAGTGCTTTATCTGCTGGTCCATCCCACCTTCTATCTGTTATGGGTCATAGGGAGTTAATTTCTTCATACTTCCTGCCGATATTAACCAGCTGGGGTTTGGGTCCAGCCCGCTGAGTGCCCGGGAACTGTAACCCCGCCCTGTACATCAGCACGGGGGCTTCTTCATGAGTGGCGCTGTGGTAGTAGCCGACTTCCAGAGCCACGCTGGTGCTCTGAGCCATTGCCCGGGCCACTCCGGCTCTGACACAGGGACGTTGCCGAAGCTGGCTGTGAAGGGGGTTGGGAGGGTGGGAAACTGGTCCTGATATGAGGCATGTCCCCAGAAAGCACAGCCCTCTGAAACACAATGGCAATTCGTGCATGTGAGTGTTGTGGACCTACATACAAGCTCTGTAGCAGACGTGCATTTAAACATACAGTTGCGCATTTTTGATGTGCACAGTAATTTGACTCAATGTGCTTTCATTTAAAAAATAATCCCAGTGGAAGCTTATGCTTGACCACAGTGTGCACAGTAACTGGGGTGCAGGGCGTCATTTGAGGACAGGCAGACAGACCACCTGTTGTTGAATCTCAGCTCCACCACCTGTGAGATCATAAGCCTCAGTTTTCCTATCTGTAAAATGGGGCTAATTATAGTATCTCCTCTGGGTGATCATAATCAGGGTTAAATTAATTAATGCATGTAAGGCACTCAGAACATTGCCTGGCACAGCCAGCTGTGCACATATTTGGCATGATTATGACCTCCAATCAATTGCACTTTAGCACAAGTGCAGAAGCTGTAGTGGAACTTCCGCAATGCGGTGACCACAGCACTGCCCGGCAGGAGGCCCGCGTTGCCACCGGAGGGCCACTCGGTGACCTTCAGCAGGTCACATTGAAGCACTCTGTGCCTCACCTTTTTGTACTTTGAATGAAAAGCTTTGAATTAGATACTCTCAGAGGTCATAATCACCTTTAAAATGTTCTGATTGCTGTTAAAGAGTAAGGTCATTTTCAGAGAAATTTCCTAATTCTTCTAAATGCATAAACACTGCTAGCAAATACATTTTTCTTAGTTTTCTTCTGTTCATTGGCAGAGCAGTGAGAAACAAAAATAAACCCTGTGTTTTAGTAGAATGTCACAATAAAAATGTTTGCTAGAAAATGAGGTCTAGCTTCTCTACATATATATGAATCTCTACCTTTCCCAAATTTGGGATTTATAATTATCACTCAATTATACATAGTACAGTCAGGGGAAGGGGTAAATTATCAGGGAATGAAAGGGTTTAGGGACATGTAGTGGACCTCATGGGAATGAGGTTAACACAGAAGCCCACGCCATCCTCTCGCCAGTTCACGGAGGCGGTCTGCACTCCTGCCTCCAAGTTTTCCAGGAGCCAACTTGAAATCACATGCATTTAACAGTTTACCATATTAGTAAAATAAAGGCAGTCTTCTTGTTTGGGAGGAACGCATTCTGAAGCTTTTCTTTGGATGATCTTTGTGAAGAGTACAATGTGTGATATAATGAGAAGGTCCTTAGCAATTCAGTAAAAGTAATTATTTGAGAATTTATACAGTCAAGTGTATCTGAGCATGGCTTGGTGTTGGACGGGTGCTAAGTGTCTGAGGGTGGAAGGACTGTGTATCCTCAGGATAGTCTCTGGAGAAGCCCTTCCCCCTGCTGAGCGGGGAGCCCCGCCAGGCACTCTGAGGCTGTGTCCGCTTGGATTCAGCTGTTTCTCAGGTTGATCTGGGGCAAGATTAATAATCATTCATGAAAACTAGAATTATAGACACTGCACTACTCGAATTGGGAGCTCTCAGAATCCAAATAGTGAATTGTTATGATCCGTCTGTGATAAACTTTATTCTGGCTTTTCTTTTTCCCACAAATTATTCTGGCATCTTCATGACCCAACCACCTTTTCACATGATGAGGGGTCTCAGCCCCCTGTCCCAGCACCCCCCTTCGTTAGTACACGCTACAGAGTTCTTCCTTCTGCGTTCCAGGCTGTCCCCAGTGACTTTAAAGCTTACAAAACAAGCACATAGGTAAATGGAGGCTGCTTCAAGTCTATATTGGGCTCAGGATAAACCGCATTCCCTCTGATGATAAGTCCATTCAACATATCTAATTGGATAGCCTCTGGTCGTCGGTGGGGCTGTTTGTGGGGTGGCGTGCGTTTGGTCATCAGGACCCTGCAACCGAAAACTGCTTCAGCTCAGCTGGGTGTTACTGCTTTAGCATAGAATTCATTAGTTCTAAGCATGTTGAATCCAACCTAAATGCAGGTACATATGATACAGGAAAAAAATAAGCCATAAAGTCACACTGCACAGCACATTGAAACATTAAATGGAACTCTTATTTCTTTGGTTTAGAGTTTTTGTTGATTCTGGGCCTACGTTAGTCAAACTTTGCTAGGCTTTTAAACAAACTTGACTTTGTGAAAAATACACTTATTCTTTCATCTTTTTATTAGAGAGCATTATCAACTATGCTTATCTTGAAAGATGATACACTATTCGATATTTCAGCCACAGAGAGAATAGGTAATAGTAAAAAGTACAGACAAAAAACATGAAATGAGCTAAAAACTACAATTTGAGAATTGTTATTTATTTGTATGCGTATAACTCTAGACCTCTTGGACCATGTACTGAAGGTAAACTAGATACAGGTTTCATATTTACTAGCTTTATAGCTCTCCCAATGAATGGATAATACTTGTAAAATTTCAGATTAACTGTTCATACTACATGATGTCACATTATTCAGTCCTGCCGCTCGCTCACATTTCCATGAACATGTATCAGTGCAGGGACCATCCTGGATGCTCAGTGTGTGTCTGCCAGCAAGTCACGAACGAGCAAACGACAGAACAGCCATGGCCCTGCCCCCAGCTGCTTCACATCCAGGAAATTATATATGCATTCATTTAATTTTTTAAATGACATTTAAAATGTAAAATTGGGGAGAACCATTTATTATTAAACAAAGTTATAATTTTGGGAGTGTCTTCTTAGCACCATGAGTCAACTCTCTGTGAATGTAGCCAACCTACAGTGTCAGAAGCTGGAATAAGGACCAAAACCCACCGAGGTGGAGAATGTGCCTCTTACCTATACTCCCGTTTTCCTTAGTTTTGGTTGGCCCGTTTGTGTTATAAACCAAATTACTGCTACTCTCTCACGGCCTTCCATCTTTGTCCTCATAGTTACCCGATTGAATCAATCTTTTTTCCTTATAATATTGGAGGTCAGCATCAACTTATAGGTTATGACTGAGGTTAAGATGCCATTGGAGAATATTTAATGTTGACTCATAACATTAAATATTGGGAAATATTTATAACATTAAATTATGGGAAATACTTTTAAAGCAAGCGCCGGGAAATTCACTTACATGATAACTGGCTTCCACATTCAGTTTAAGAGGAAAACATTATGGAAGCCTTTGCAGCAGGTGCTGTAGGATTGGGAACACAAAGACAGGAAAGCAACATGAAGCAGAGTCTGCATGTGGCTTTGGCGTCACTGGGTGTGCACATGCGCACGGAGGGTCCTTCAGGAACACTGAGGACTGCTTTGCGGCCGTTAGCTGCCCTGGTGAGAACGCCTGTTCACCTCCATTATGGGGATGGAGTATTTCCTCCAAGGAGCAAGGGACAGGTGTAATTATTCTTTTGGTTCAATATTTTTTCTCATATAAGGCAAATTGTTGAAGAACCAAATGTATTTTTTTTTTTGAGGCCCTTGAACTTTCCCCTCTGTCAGATGCTAAGAGAGTGAGGCAGTCAGACCACATGGAAGAGTATTTGCAATTTTATGAGAAACTTTGGTTATAATGACAACAAATCATGATGTTGAATACTTCCATTTAACCCCTGTGATTTGACTGTGGTCTGATATAGGACCACTCTTGACCTTGAAAAGGCTCATAAATATTTATTAGGAAAACAGCTGATACTTCTCAGTGATGCTTGGCAATCAGAAGTGTTTACCTAAAGGAAAATTCAAATTGTGGGGTTGCTCTTTTTCTTCCCCCTTTGTAACCTTGGAATAATTTAAAGACTACACCATGGGATGAGGGAATAATGTTAATTTAAGACCCACTGGCCTTTTTAAACAGAATCTGGGGTGGGGCGGGGAACCTTGCCTTTAAAAAGGCATTTTGAAGTGTGATTTCCCTTAGTGAGATTGTGTTAAAAGATCTGTTCCAATCTGCATGAAAAAGCAAATCTACGGTAAATAGAAATGAAAGTGTTTCTTTCCACCTAACCCATCATTTTATTGCCTGAAAGCTTCTGGAGTAGCCACCAAGGTCTCGTGTTTTAATGTTGTGATAGAATGCCCGGTGATGAGATGCAGTTGCACACTGAGGAGCAGTTGTCAAAGGGCAATGTGCCCAAAAGCATGGCGTGGTGGGGAGTGTGCCCCGCACCATCCACTGAAGGGGCTCAGGTGGCCGCCGGACCCTTCCTGCCTCTAGATCACCATATCTTTTCTCGTTCAGCATTTCTTTTTCAAATGAGTGTCCTCATCAGTTCTGAAACAGTTACTACTACAGAAATGTACATGCTATACAAGGAAGTCAAGAGTGATCTTGGCCCAGGGAATTTAGTTTGTAAAGAAGATAATTTGATATCCTGTCTACTGCTTGATCCTCCTGCCATCCATCCATCCCACGGGACTTAAGCAACTGAAAGGGATACTGGGACCTCAGAGTGCACAGTTGGCAGTGCTCTGGCAGATCCTTGAGCTGCTCCACCTACCTAGTGAGCAGAAATGGCAAAGGTTATTGCTGTTTTTGTTTTTTTCTCTCAAGAATACATGGTGTGCTGCCATTTCCTTGGATGTCTTAATGATTATCTTTATTCATTCTACTGGTCTAGAAAGAATTGATATTTCTAGCTCCCTTGCCCCTGTCATTGATGAAAACAATAGGGCACTTCATGGACCGATAATTTCTTATCACTGTCTTACTGAAACACTCTCACAAAGGAGTTGGTGAAGCAAAATTCCATGAATAGTTGTGGCAGCGGGAGGACAGTGTAAGATTGTTGGGTCTAAAAGGAAGAATCAAATGTTGCTCACCAATCTTAAACAACCCCCGAAGAGCAGACGGAAGGGTCTTCTTTCAGTTTTTCTGAAACTGTGTTGCTATTACAATATGATTTTGTGTGTCTGTGTGGTTTTGTTTCTGTTCTGTTTTTGACTTCACAGGAAGAGGTTTAAACATGAAGGCAAACCTTTTAGATGTCAGCATGGCTACTACAAAGCAAAGCTGCCTTTTTTTTTTTTCTTTTCTCTGCTTCCATTTAGGCCTATCACATAATTTAAGAAAAAATAAAAATTTAACTGCAGGCGCTCTAACTATAGTGTGAAAAAAACCCTGATCGATTTTGTTTTCGCAGCACGATATTATCAAAGATTTAAGAAACAATTTTGCCAGCATCGGCGAGAACTCTCTGGTAACAGCATTGATGTCTGTGTCGGTTGCTTTTGGTTTAAAGGTTTCTTTTTTTCATTTGTTTGAGCCCATTTCTTACCCCTCCTTTGAGTTTATTTATTTTTCATATTCTGTAACCAGCAAGCCTTCATTTTTTAAACCTCTTCCATCTTCCAGTGTCTCTTTTCCGTACTTTGATGGAAAGTTTATGGCAGCAAAGCGGTCCCTCTGCTGCAGCTCCTCCTGCTCTGAGGTCACATATGTTTTGGCCGTTGTGTTGACGGACATGATACTAATTGAGCGTTTCATGTCCCATTGACTAAGCTTCTCTCCACGCCATTGACGGACTCGCTGTCACTGGGCTCTATGCAACTCACACTTTGCAACTTATACTGCTTAGTCCCGTCTCAATTCTCCAGCAAGCTGGGCAGCTCACGGGAATGATCCTTCCGGTCTTGAACTTGCTGTGCCTTTATATTTTCTCTTTATTTTCTTCTTTATGTTTTCAGTGGTAGCTTGAGTGGAACAGAGCAAACTCCAGCCATTGCGCAGCAGCACCACGCAGCATTGTTTGTTGCCACCCGAGAATGCAAAATATAAAGGCACACGGCTTCTTTAGTCTTGGGGGGTGGGGGGCACCGGGAGATCTTTCTCATAAGTCCGCTTCTTAGCTGAAGCCTCCTTTTTATCCATATCGGCTTTCAGTTTTGCTTAAACTCCCAACACGTCTCAGTGAACGTTTTTCTGTCATTCAGTGATACCTTGCAACTCGAGCCATTTGCTGAGCAGTATCAAGTTATGGCCATGACACAGGAGATGATTCAAAACGTGACAAACATGCACAAATGTATAATTCAGAAAGTGCAAGTTTCAATGATGAAGTACAGCTACTTCAAAACTATGGTACAGGCTTTGGACTAATCCAATCATTAAAATTGAGACAATCCATTCCTGGTAAACCAGTTGACACAAAACCAAGAGTCGAATACGTGAACATCCGTATACTAACAGTGTTGGTGTTGAAATGGTCCATAATGTTGCCATAGAGCCCGTACATGAAGAGGTGACTAAAAGTGTGGTTGGTAGAAGCTGCTCTGCCGCCCGGGGGCCACAACATAAACGGTTGGGGTTTGTGTTCAGGAGAAGGAGATGGAGAAGCAGAAGCTTCTGTACCAGCAGGCCCGGCTGCACGAGCGCGGCGCCGCGGAGATGGTGCTGCAGACCATCAGCGCCAGCAAAGGTGAGGCTCGGGCGGGCGCGGCGCTCCCCCCCCTCCCCGGGGACTCCGGGCCGGGCCGCTGGCTCGCTGGGTGCCCGCGCTTCTGGGTCGTGGCGGGGTTGGTGGCTGGACAGACAGGCCCGCCTGCAGTCGGGCTCTTGTTTCACGGCCTTTTTTAAAGATTTGGTTTATTTCTGCTCGAGCAGTTCTGGAAATTCTGTTGGGACACAACTCTAGCGAGCTGCTCACCTGAGCCAGGCGGGCGGACGGTTCCTGGGAGAGGCCAGGGGATGGTTCCCGGCTTCGTGGCTGCGTGGTCTCTCTCAGAGCAGCCTGTGGCGTGGCTGTGTCTCAGTGAAACTTTATTTACAAAAACCGGTGACAAGCTGGATTTGGCCTTCAGGCCTCAGATTGCAGACCCTTGATAGAAATGTGTAGACTTTTAAAGTGGGTCCTTCTTAAAACAAAGTAATAGTGCTATTATATTTTTCAGTGGCTAGCAATTTTAGGATGGTTTTTCTTACATTAATATTTTCTTTTTGAAAACATTTTTGCTATTATTTGTGATAAAATGGAAAATTAATGGAGGCACACTGTAAATATGGAGATTATTTCTATTTCTAACATAAGTATAGGCAAATAACATGAAGTAAAATATACTAAATGATAGTTAACTCGCTGGATTTAAAATGTTGCCATTATTATTTGAATGACTTCAGATTGGGACTAGTCATCCTAATAAAGCAAGGCTATAACATTTTAAGGTAAAAGTGATGAAATGAAAATGATAAAAGTTGCTCAAACATAATATCCTTCAGGGAGCAAGGAGGGACATTTTCCTTAAGGAAAATTTTAAGTGGCTTGTATTATTGATTTTAATATTATTTTAACATGCATGGTTTTGAATTTTAATAATTTTAGTTCTAAGTATTTCAAAATCAATCGTTTTTTCATAGCTTTTTATTTGTCCTCATATAGTTTTAGTTCTGTCTGTATTACCCAAAATTTGGTAAAAACGTTGATGTCAAAGTATGCGTTATTACTTTTAAAATACGTTTTGGTGTGTTAGTCTGGCCCCGCCACCGCTATAGAGATTTGTGGGGTGGCCATAATTTTAGAAGTATACGTTCTGAGGCAGCATAGGTTCATATGGCAGGTAAAAGGAGGTAAGGAACACTGTTCTTTTATATTTTAAAGGTGAGACTGGACCAATGGTAGCTGCTACTTTGAAACTGGGGATTGCTATCCTAAATGGAGGGAACTCTACAGTACAGCAGGTAATGATGCACTTTTCAAGCAATGAACTACATGGTCCTCCTGTGGAAATACTTGAGTCATCCTAAAAGCACTGTTAATTGCATGATATTTCATTTTCTGTGTAAAACATCTTTATTTTATGGTCTTGTCCCAGCATTCAAATATCTTCCAGGTGCCCTAAACAGCCACGTGGGCACTCACTCTCATTAGAATCTTAGGTCACCCACGTGGCGTCCTCACATGCAATACTCAGTCCACGTGACCGCCCAGCATTGCCAGCTGGTGGGTTTTATAGTGAAAAATGGATTCTAGGCCTAGCTAGGTAACATGTCTTGTCAGGTTACAGCTCCTAGAAGGTGCTTTTCTGGACTCTGTCGTGTATTTGGTATGAAGCTGTTCCTAGGTTAACACATAAGCAGGATGCACTGTCAAGAATTATTTTAGTTGTCATTATTTCTAGTCTCCCAAGAACTGAGAAAAATCACTTGGCAACCAAGTTTTGAACTACACGCTGTTTACGTTAGACATGGCTTGGGCTGGGGTTTTAATAACTTCAGCCAGAGCGATGGAGGAGGCCATCTGGAGGCCAAAGCCTGCGAGTTTGTTCAAGTAAGAGTGCTGTATTTGAGTGGCTTAAAACAGCTGTCAGAAACAGACTGTCGCTCCTTGTGCATGGCACACCTCACCTCGGGAACACTGTTCGTGTGGCCTGGATTGAAGTGCTAAGCTCAGATAAAATTCTTGTGCTAATTGAAAAACAACAAAACAATGTAGTTTAAACAGCAGATTGTTATTCTAAAGCTAAAACCTCTTCTTTTTATATTTTGGCTTCTGTATGAGAAAGAAAGGTTAATGGACATTGAACTAATAACCAGCCTTTCTTGGGTAAGTTTTTGTGAGGCAGGTACAGGGCTACCTAGATAGAAAAAAATGAAAACCTTAGAATGTTTGACTTAGGGTTGCTGTGAACCTCAGAATCACTACTGTGGGAAAGGGCATGAATATGCTTCTGGAAGATCTTGGAGTCTAAGGAAAGTGAAGCAGAGAAAATTTGGTCAAGTTTGGACCAGGTTAGGTGGCGATGCATCAGAGCTGAAAAACTCTGTACATTTTTCTCAAATTGCGTACTTCGCTCTGTAAATATAGTCATTGCATTTCAGGACTGAAAGAAAACACAGAAGTCATCCAATCCACAGTTCTTAGCTTTTCCTTTTTAATGCTTCTGACAACTCAGTGAAGCCTCTGAACTTCATCTGTGTGATCTTTATAAATGCACAAAGGAAAATTGCACAAGTTTACAAAAGGGGCCAAACGTATTGAAATGAATGTGGTTATCAAATGTTATAAAACAGGTTTTTGATAAAGTAAAGTATTTCTTTATGAATTCATTAAGCAAAAGACCTAGTCCTCAGTCTAATAAATATTGAGAAGAAATGATTAGTATAAATCTTTTTAAATGGCTGTAATGATTGTAACGTGCTCAGAAAAGGCCTGGAGTTTCTGTTAGTGCCACAACGGTAGTTGCTAACCCTGCTGTGTTACTGCTTAGCTTACCAGGGGAAAGGAAAGCTCACTTTCAGTGAGAAGTTAGGGAGAATAAAGATCTATTCCATTCGATTTATAAAGGTCCTTTTTTTTTTTATTTCCATAGTAAACGACTGCATTATTTCCAAAAAAGGAAAAATAAAAACCTACCTAATCTCTCCACAATATTTGTCAAATAATTTCTCTTGCTTTGTGTTTCACTCGAAAAGAACTTAATTATGTAGTTTACATATTCAGAAATTCTTGTAGTCAAAGGAACCTTGAGACATCTTATGGAAAATAATACATTGATTAAATAATAAGACAAGAATAAACTCTGTGTTTCATGTACTCACAACTGTAAACCTACTTCTGTCAACCCCTGTATGTACTTATTGTTTACATAGATCTTTTTATTTCTCTAAACCTTTGGATATATATTTTGTTACCTCCCTTTAACCCTTAAGGACATATTCATTTTGTTTTAAAAGACCAATGACTAATAAGTGCTTCATGTTTTATTAGACCAGTAACTTATCACCACCCTCCCCAAATGGCTATGTCTCTTGTGCCTCTCCATGTGTACAGATTTGTGGGTATGTGTGTATATATGCATGGGTAGGTATATGCATGTATTCTACATATGTATATATACACAGATGCATACACACATATGTGTGCATGGGTATATAGGTGTATAGGTGAATACATGCACACATGTACATCGACATATGCGAATGTATGTATGTGTGTATACATATATGCGTACAGTCATGTGTATGCATGCATATGTGTGTACATGCATGTGCAGATATGTGGTGCATATATGTGCATACATATAGTTATATGTGGGTATGCGTATGCATGTATGCAGGCATGTATATACATATATACACATATATACCTGTATATATAGGTATATAATGTAAATATATTTATACATATGTGTGTATGCAGCCTTTACATATTTAATTTTATATGACTTTTGACTCTGAAAAAAGATTACTACCAAAATTTTGACTTATTTAGCTGAGCCCTGTTTAAACAGCACTAATCACAGGAATTACTCACTATTCAAAATTTGAGGAAGATCAGTACTTAACTGTTTTCAGAAGCTCTGGTATGCCTGTGGTTGTCTTTTCACCTTGTATGTACTCATTTGAAACCTCCAACACATTTTATCACTTTTTAAAAAGCTCTTCCGTTTTGATAGGTAACAATAAGCCAACAATAGGAGCCATGCATTCCTTTAGTGTCTTTTACATTTATGCTTCACCACAGAATCTGGGCATCATTCTGAGTACAGAGGAGGAAAATTTAGTTGTCAAATGATTCGTCCCATTCCTTAGCTAGAGATGGTGCTAACAGAAACCTCATTTCTGTCTATGACATTGGCATATGGTAGACACAGCTCTTAGATTGTAGCGGTTTAAGGAACGCACTGTTGTACAGAAGTCTGTGACTGACATCCGGGTGGACCTTCCAGCCAGTGACCTGAAGCGTCTGAATCTCCTGATACTTAAATAGTGATGAGGAGAGAATGCAGTTGCTCCTTCCGACATCTATGATACTTTTGGTTTGTGTAGAGCAGGGCCCAGTTCCAAGTCATGTTCATGTGCTACACGTGGACCTGGACCGTTCTCCGGGACATGCTGTCACCGTTTCCTGGGGAAGATGACATTGGTAATACCCGTATGCACCGAATATCATTTTGTCTTTATTTCAGAATAGGAGGTTTGTTTTTGTTGTTGTTTGTTTGTTTTACTTAGCAATAACAAGAGTTAGACTCAGTGGCCTTGTTGTTTGTATTTACTGCAGAAAATGCTCGACTACCTCAAGGAGAAAAAGGATGTGGGTTTCTTCCAGAGCCTCGCTGGCCTGATGCAGTCCTGCAGGTGAGTGTACACCTTGTGTCCATTCTGACTCAGAGGTGGTGTCTTTCAAAGTATTTGTCTTACATTGTGGACAGTAATTATGCTTAGAAGAACTTGTAATGATTAAACATACTTTAAAGAGGGGGGTGAAAGATACTGTCTTATTTTCTGTCTTATTGATAGGTGTTGTAACATCTTAATTACTAAATTACTCAGTGTTAACAATGTGTTAGAGTAATCTCCCCTGTGCTTAAATAGAGACCTTGGAGAATTAATATGCATTCTGCATACTTGCATATGAATGATTATGATTTTTAAAAGAGAAGAAAGAAAATTCTACCTCATTTTATTTGGGGGCTTGTGGACCATTTCTCATTTTTCCCAAATGAATGGTCCTTAACCAACTAATTTGTGATAATTACTTTATATTTGTAGCATTTAAAATCATTCAGACAGCATTTGACTAAGGCACCTGACACACCCTGGATGTAATGAGCTATCCCACTGGAAAAACATGGTTATTATAATTATATTTAAGTATGTCTGCCAACTTTTTTACATACTCCCTGAGCTAAAACCCACCAGGGCCTTACATTTGACTTTCACGTGGGTTGTTTCTGCCCAGGCCTGGGGAGAGACCAGTCCACCACCAGGAAATATGGCTGGTAGGCATTGAACTGGGCTGTGTTTCCGGTATATGTTAACATTTGGTTCACATTTCAAGATATAAGAAAGAAGACTTTCTACGACTCCTCTGAGTGTGTTTCTCCTGTTACTGTAGTGTCCTCGACCTAAACGCGTTTGAGCGACAGAACAAAGCTGAAGGACTTGGAATGGTGACAGAGGAAGGATCAGGTATTGGTTACTTAGATTACAAGGGTCACCGGTGCCCACCGCTTTCCTGAAATGAGCCAGCTATCCATGACCTTGACAATACAGAGAGATACCAGGTTATCTTTAAAAGGACAGGATGCTTATGCGACTCATTTAAAAGCTCCTAACTGGACACTTGCAGATCCCACCCAGTCCCCACCTTCCATAAGCCTGTCCTCTCCTTACTGTTTCCTGTCTTCTGTTGTGGCCTTACCCCTGTCTGGGTAGTAGAAAAAGACCCTTTTTAGAGAGTTATCCACAAAATGAGGAAGCTTGTGGATGATCCAGATTAGAGGATGTGATAGAAGCAAGTAGCCTTTCAGATCCCCCAAAGGATCCTTGTCCCTGCCATCGCCTTCCTTTAGCACAGTGACCCTTGTGTCTCACAGACCCAGCCATCTTGGTAGGTCCAGAGTCTCTGGTGACAGAAATTAAAGAGGAATATTTGTTCCAATAATTTACATGTGCCCCCAAATGACTCGCATATTCTTAGAGTTTTTCTCTCTATAATTAGATGTGTGTATAAACTAGAAGAATTAGCACACAGTACAGTTAAAGCAAAAATAACTATTGTTGCACATTCATTTTAATAGTTAAGGAAAATGAATATTTTCATTTTGATTTGTTTTTATTCTTTGTGTTTTATTTTTAAATTAGTTTTAGTGAGGCTATTGTTTATCTGTCTTTGGTCTGGTTTGGAGTTCTCTTATCAATACATTAGTTTTGGAACACTGAGTCTTCTATAAAACTAACCTTGCTGCAAAAAATAAATTTTCTCTCATTTGCCATTTGTAGTCTGCTTGCCTTCCTGAAATAATTTAGAATTAACTAATCTATCTATTTCTGTATAGATTTTTTCTCACAACAGAAAAAAAGTATTAGTGCTTATTTTTGCTATATATAAAAAATTATCATTTAGACCTATTCTAATGCTGCTGCTGGTGCTATACAGCTCTGGTGTGACTTTATATTCTGCTTGGCAGTCACCAAGTATTAGTCATGCTGTAACTTAGTTGTGCTATCTGCCCTCAAGAAAAATCACCAGCACCCACTAGCTTAGGTTTCCTGAAAATGAATACCAAGGCAGAGCTGTACCTGTTGGTGTCAATAGTCAGAACCCCTGGCCTGCGGGCCTGCCCCTGTCACCAAAGTTTGGGGCATTTTCCAGTGTAAAGTGCCTGAAAATGAATGAATTCTCTGTGCAAAGTCTGATTTCCCTGTTTGGGCATTAGAAACATTTCTGTTTTCCTTAAAGGGTTACCTAATGTTCCCGAGACTCTGAACACAGTTCCCAGAGTCGGCCTTAGTCCTGGTTCCTGCTGGCTCCCACGGGGGGCTGGTGGCCACCCAGGTTTAAGTTTCTGGGTGTCCTTTTCATTGTCAGCCAGAGCTGAATTGGAATAGCATGTGACCCCACATCAGAAACTGACGGTGTGAGGGTTTCGGCACCTCTCAGTGTGAGGCTGCTGCGATTGGTCTGTGCTGTCTCAATACGCACCCCAAAGTAACAGCCCAAATCGATGAACACATTTTCTATTTTATTTCCTTACACACAGCAAAACCAAACCAAAATCTCAACTTTTCTCTTCCCCCATTTCCCTTTCTTTCATCTCCTGTAAATACACTGTCCTTCTTTCCTCAGTCATCACTCATGAGCGCGGTAATTATTAACAATGAGCTGCCTTTCATTTATTTGCTTCTTGATTAGTTGCTGGCTTTGTGTCTCGTCTTGATGGTGACAGTTTTTGTGCCTTCTCCCTTTCACAGACCATTTTAACAAGTAGTTACTTAATTTCTACTATTATGCATCCTGTTCTTCTTTTTCCTTTTCCTATGAGGATACTTGGTTGTTAAAATGTTAGACATGAAGAAACAACACGCATTTAAGTTCTGTTGCTGGATGTGTTGTGTCCTGTTTCTTCCATTTAACAAATGCTGGCAGACCCGGTGTTTGCTATGGAATGAATGAGCCTGGGCGTGTGCAGTGGCTCCCTGTGGTGTTTCTGTCTGGGACGTACTGTGGCTTTATGGCTGGCCTGCGGGACACCGGAAATCAGTGACCACCAGGGCGGGCTCGGCTCCACCCTGCTGCTGCCCAGCGGCCCTGCTGGGTCCCTTCCACACACTGAGAGTGACAGGTTTTCTCTAGTCCTTCGAGAGCATCACTTGTTCAACACCTTCTGAACATGAAAACTAATTTTGTCCTTGAGGTCAAATTCAAAGAACACTAGAATAGTAGAAATCTTTACTCTCCAAACTCATATAGTAACAAAGATGGTACTGGGATGTCAAATAGTCTCTAAAGGCCTACTACACAATGGCACTAAAGAAGGGAGGGATGATACCTGGTTCCGGATTAAGAACAGCTAAAGCAACTCTGTCTTGTGGTGTATTTTAAAAATGTGTTACATGGCCATTCTTTTAAGATTCAACAAAAGCTGAGAAACGTCTGTAGCCTCTAGGAGAAGGAAGTCAATCCTTCCTTTGGAGTTACATGTAGAAAAACCTGGGAAATTCAAGTCCGGCGCCGGCGGCATTGCTGCCGGGCTCGTGGCTCCCGTGAGAGAACGGAGGCTGTCA
Organism: Furipterus horrens; assembly: GCF_987537825.1. Lineage (NCBI taxonomy): Eukaryota > Metazoa > Chordata > Mammalia > Chiroptera > Furipteridae > Furipterus > Furipterus horrens. The sequence goes on from NW_028327185.1 coordinate 23,538,520, forward strand.
GCTAAAGCTGCTCGTCCAACCTGTCTTCATGAGGCTGCGGCTTCCTGATGATGATAAAGGACCATAATGGGAACGCTTAAGCCCCCCGATCCCCACCCACACCCCTCCAGCGAGGTGTTGTCCACGTCACCGATGAGGAAGGAGACTGAGGCGCACGGGTCCCACGGCTTTTCCCGGGTCACGCAGGCCCGGGACAGAAGTGTGGGCTTTCTGCCTCACGCGGTTTAACTGCCCATCCCCCAGGCCGAGCCCCTTGCCCCTCTGTTACCTGGCGCATTGGCTTTGGTGGCAGTTTTCTGTCCCGTTACCTGTTGTTCATTGCTCCCTTCAAAGACCCCAGTCTGTTGCCAGTTTTTGCAATTACCGTGAAAGTTTTAAAATCACTCTTGAACTTTCTGTGGTGACAGGTGATATTCCTAATCTGGTATTGAGAGTCCATTAGGAAATTTCCATTTCTTAAAGGTCCATACACAAAGATTTCAGACCGTTGGTGTATGTTCCTTTTTCTATTACTGTCACTGTCATGGTGGCCCGGGGTCCCTATCCCTCCTTAACCAAATCCACTTGTTTCTACAAAAGCCCACTTATGTAAAAAAAATAACAGGAACAAAAACACAACTCTTCACCAAGTGTGTTTTGTAAATTTGTGATGTGATCAGTGTTATCTTCTCTGTATGTTTTTAATCACATGTGTTCTCTTTTAACATATAATGACATTCAAAGCAAAAAAAACCCTGTATGAATACTTAAAATGTCATCCTGTCCTTGGATTTGTAATTTGTCTGTCCTCAGAATCATTTAACCTCGCTACTACCATAAGTCATTACGAGCTTGAGTATACAGCCTTCCTCCACGCAGACCTCCTGGTGTGCATGGGAGATGCTCCGCTCCATTGCCGCTCGCTTGGCCCTGGCTGCAGACCTCAGAGCAAGTGATCTGATTCCTCAGACCTTGTATGATATACATAAAATCTATATAAAACATGAACTACCAATTAATCTTCCTGAATCTCCATCAGCTCTGACTGGTATTTTAGTAGTGGCTTCATCAAGTTTATGTGGTGTTGAAGCACAAAGCCTCCGTTTTCATGAACCGATCGCAAGGATAGCTAAAGCTGTCTGTAACTTCTGGCCAGCCTGGACATGGTCACTATTGTCGGAGCTTCCAGACTTACTGGCTGTCCCCCAGGGCCGACCCTCAAAGGCCTCTCATGGCCGCAGGCCCGGGCACCACCTGCCATTCCTGAGGGTGCACTTTATCCTCAAGGAAACTGGAAGCACTTGTGTCAGTGTGAGTGGCTGCGGCCTTGGAGTTCTTCAGGAGCTCAGTATTGTGTAGACAGACTTTAAACGAGTAACTTCCACACAGTGCTCTGTGAGGGTGAGGGAGCTGAGCTGCATGCCTGATGCCTGCGGCCTGGACAGCCTGGGAGAGAGGAAGACAGAGGCACATGGAGGAGGGGCAGAGCCTTGTCGGAATGAGCCCCAGCATGGCTGGTGGGAGCCGCGAGGGGCCCTCTGTACGAGCCCGGGAACCTGCGCTTTCTTCCCGAGGCCATGGGCAGGCTTACACAAGAAGCACCGGAGCGACGCTGTGTGCTGTGTGAGGATCCACCTGGAATTCAACCCCTAACATCCGAGGTTCGCAACGTGCTTCCAGTAGAACACACCAACCCTGCTAACTTCCCGTTTGCCATGGGGCAGGCTGGGCCTGCAGGGCGAGGAACCAGAGCGGCTTCCCCAGGCCGTGGGGAGCCTGAGGTTGTGCTGATGGACAGACAGGCTGCAGGGAGTTCTCAGGAGTGTGTGTTTCATGATTGCAGGTCAAGGCATTGTCCATGTGGCTAGGTTGTGCACAGCCGTGGCAGGCCGCCCATGGGAGGCAGGCGTCAAGTGTGAAGGCCCGTGTCAGTCAAGGATGGCGACGTGTGGGATGGATGAGGGACAGTCAGGGTTTCAACAGCATCCTGAGAGCCGAGAGGGAGCAAGGGAAGGTTACAGGAAAAAAAAAAGTCTGCAAATCATATTTGAAAGCAAAGAGATATTCCCTCCACGGTTAGCATATACTTTAATCTGAGCCATGGGACGCACCTCATTTATTTCACATGGCGGTCACTTTTGTTTTTACTGTCTCGGGATTTGACATAGGGACTCACTTTATGCACCGGCGTCAGTTTGTTGCCTTCGTTTATATATCTGCACTTAATAGAAGTTACAGAGTATGTATCCTGTCCATAACCCATGGAAGTTCTATATTTAGAAATCTAGTTCTTTTGAACTTGACATTTAGTCCTATTGTGCTTTGCCTATTTCAAAGCAGTTGTACTTTTTAGCACCAAGTTGATTCTTCCAACAGCCCTGTGAGGTAAGGAGGTCAGGATTGTTAATTTCCATGTGATGAAAGAAAGGGACAGCACAGTAAACTGACTTTCCCACAGCCACACTTCTAGGAAATGTCTTCCTTGGGTCCTAACATGGATGGAAACAAGCAGGCGCTCCTGCATTAAGTAGCAGGCAGTGTGTGGTCAAAGGCTGTTACCTTACTGATTACTGAGGGGCCCTTTATGAAGTTTACAAACTATGGCCCAGTGGGTCCTAAAAGACCTTATAATGTTGGAAGTGCCTGCCATGCCTTGTCTCCCCCATTAGACTAGGGGCTGCCTGTGGTTAGGGGTCATGTCCATGAGTCTTTAACCCTAGGACCTCACAGCATGCTTAGCATAGAGGAGACTTGATGAACGGTTATTCAGGTTCACTCGGTTTAACCCCTTGGCCTACAGTGACCGGCTGTAGGATGTTAGTCAAACTACAGTGTTTCTCAGGCATCTACTAAACCACGAAACGGGATCCATAGCACTATGGATCATTGCACGCCTGAACCGAAACGGTTAGAAAGCACATCCAGCACAGTGCCGAGCACACCACAGGCACTGACCAAATGTTGACTCTGTATCCTTATTTGTTAGTTCAGTGGATATAATTTAAGCAGCTGCATTTAAGCCACTTGAGCAGCAACACTGAAACTAACTGCCCCCATGGAGTCAAATACCTGACTTGTCACTCCTTAAAAATATTGTTAGGCTTAATTCTTCAGTGTCACCATGATACAAAATAGATATTTCAGTCTTTCCAAGATCAGTAATCGTCCGAATCATTTCCTCTGTGGTCGTGAGGAGCTCGAGATGTAACCAGTCTTGTGTTTCCTGGTCCTCAGCCTTTAGCTTCCCAGCACCATAGACCTGGTGATAAAACACCTGCAGCTACGGGGAACTTACCCCTCTCAACCCTATTGATCCAATTCTATTTTCATGCATACTAGGTAACCTTTTTCCTCCTTTTATTTTATTAACAACTACTGATAATTCATTTTTACTTATTTTATTTTATTTTTAGAGAGAGGGGAAAGGTGAAAGAGAGGGAGAGAAACAACACTGTGTGGTTGCCTCTCACTTGCGCCCCCAGCTGGGGACCTGACGTGCAACCTAGTCATGTGCCCTGACTGGGAATCGAACCAGTGACACTTGGCTTGCAGGCCGATGCTTAATCCACTGAGCCACAGCAGCCAGGGCTTTGATAATTCATTTTTAACAGTTAATAACAATTAAACCAAGGTTTGTCCAGATGTAAGGCCACAAACTTTGATCTGTGACTGTGGATATTCTAAGTAAATACTTGTGTATCTTTTTAATGGGCTAAACCAATTGTGAATAGAACAATAGTCTTTAAAGACATTAACTTTATTAGATCTCTTAAGTAGGAATTAATGGCAGCTTGAGTAAATAAGCTCTACCTGACATTATTGCAAAGTGAAAATTTATATTTTTGAGAGTATCTTGGGTCAGTAAAATTAAGATGCTTTTTGAAAATACAAACACATATCACCCAGGCATGCTCTTCCTTTATTTAGTGTTACCGCCACTGTTCCTAATACTGAGCTTCCCAGAATTTTTGAAAACAGTCACGTGGGTTATGAAAAGCCAGTGAGGTAGACGGTGCACGTTGTCCTCACTTCATAGGTGAGAAAACTAAGGTGCAAAGAACCAAGTAGTCGTCAGCAGCGATGTTGCAATAACTCTCCCGTTAGTACAGTATTAGACATGGTACGCCCCTTGTAATTGAAAACAAAGGCAAAGGAAAGCTCTTCACAGTAGTTACATTCGGCCATCACGCAGCTATTACAACCAGTTTAAGAATGTAAGAGCACCTTCATCTCCATTTCACTGTGTCATTACTTGTCATTAATCTCCGTTTCCATCGTCCAGTGGACTTTCTGTGTCACCTGTCACGGCGTGCGCTGCTCTCCTGTGCCTCCTGCAGACATAAAGCCTTGCCCCTCTCTGGCTGTCCCCCTTCCTGCAGCATGGGCGGCGGCAGCATTTTAACCAGATGCAAACGTGTGCTTCATGCAACCCCACCCCTTTGTAGCTGGCTCACCCGGTGGGACGGGACGGAGGCTTCAGCCTCCCTCCCCTGCCTCCTTCTGCCGTGCGCAGCATGTCCTCGTGTGAGCGAGGCTACATGTGTGTGTACACAGTCGAGAAAATACCGTGCCCGTCAGCAATGGCTCAGACCTTACTCTGAATCAGCGTGCCGTGCGCTGGGCATTTCCAGGTCCACGGGCAGCCTGTGGGGTACTTACTTCAACGTTAACTGTTCTGAGCAGTGTCTATCAAAGGTTCCTCGTTCCACATTGACTATATGAACACTGAAAGTATGTACGTGGTTTATTGATTTGATTTTCTGAGGATAAAACATTTTAGATGGGCTCACAAGAATCGGCAAGGCTATGTAACTAACTGCTAATATTTTGATTGAAGGATTATTTTTTAAACTCTTCTGATTAGAATAGCTCATGAAATGATACTAAGTATTATCGATGAGGTCAGTGTATTGACCCAGACTGGTCTCCCTTTCCTATCCTGTCATGAACTAAACACTGAGGAATGGGCTTATTGGCCATGTCATGAGATTTAAAACCATGTGCATTTAGCATGTAAACTTGCCACGGGGCTGATTTGTATAAAGTCTTAGTCTGGTCACCAAAGATTGTATCTTACAGGCTCACAGGGGAACCCATACAGTGATATCATTTACTTTTTAAAATGTTTATATTAGTTTTCAAAATGGTTTTGCTTCCCAACCCTTCCATTATACAAAGCCTGTCACTTTGAAAGTCACAGAGTGCTTGCTGGTAAGTCCATCAGCTCGATCATTATCCTCATCCCCACTTTTAGTTCAGGCGACCACCTGATCACTGCATAGTGTTCTTTTTTAACCCAAAGTATTTCCAGCCTGAGAATTTATTGTTATTATTTTTAAATACATAAGTGCATTCATTCAAAACAACATTTTTTGTAATTTTGCTTTCTGAACTAATTTCAATTCCAGAGCATTTTTTTTCACTGACACTTTTTGCTCTTAAAAACAGCTTGCATTTGTGTGGCGTTGGGTTTTTTTGTTTCTTGTGTTGTTGCCTTCGGAGTAGCTTGTGCTAAAGATGCATTTAAATTGGAATACAGGGCGAGTATCTGAGTCCCTTCTGTGGTGTCATCCCTGCCCCACACGTACACTTAGTTTTTGACGCTGCAGAGGACGCAGCTTTAACTTGAACATTTGCGCTAGATGCAGAAATCATTTCTGTACACATCTATATTAAAAAAAAAGGAAAGAAAAAAAGCTTACATCTTCAGCTTGTTTCTAAAATGTTGCCAAACCCATGCTGCTACTTTTGACGGAGAGAAACCTGAGTGTTGAGATTCAAATGTTCTTTTCTGACAAAGACAGCGTGCATCTATCTGCCAAGCGCACGGTCCCGTGGGCTTCAGATAGAGGAGTGGCCGTGACCTGCGACTGCTTTCGTTCAGAACGGTGCTAGACCAGCGTGCAAGTGTGGTGGCGGTGGGGACGGGCGGGGGGCATGCTCACGCCAGCGGTTGATAACGTCTGGATTTTCTGCAGGAGAAAAGGTTCTTCAGGATGACGAGTTCACCTGTGACCTCTTCCGCTTCCTGCAACTGCTTTGTGAGGGACACAACTCAGGTTTGTGAGGCCTGAGGCTGGGCGATGGTGCCAAGGAATGCGTGTGTGCAGCCCGTGAGGGCAGAGGCCTGATGGTGCCAAGGACGCCCCCGCCCTGCAGCCCCGGCACGCGCTGTGCGCACTGTGACGTTTTATAGGTCGCGTTGCTGCTTCCAAGCCCTTTACAGCCCTGTCACTAATTCTTCTCAGTTGTCCCGAGGAGGAGAAGACAGGTGGCCCGCGAAAAAGATGCAGACCGGACAGGTCTCTGTAGAGAAACGTGTAGCGTCCCTGCCCTGGTGCCCTTTCCCTGTACCTGGGGAAGGCACCCACGGTGTCACCGAGTGTAACGCGACTCGCCCACTGCTTACAGACGCAGCCTCCCCCGCCGGTCGTCCAGGAGGGCGGGAGCGAGGCGGGGATTTCTTGTCTTGTTTCCTGGTCCCCTAGCACAGTCCTGAGGAAGAAAGGATTGCTGAGCAATCTGATTACTGCACCCTAAAAGGAGGAAGTCCTGTCCCAGTCCCATGCCCAGAGCTCTAGAGCTAGGATCAGGGAACGAACCAGCAACCTCTTGGGCAGAAGTTGAACATTTCTGTCCTGGGGAGCACCCAGATATGTTTATGAGGTGGTCCCTCACTTTTTATGGAAAAGATGAATGATTTCACATTAAAACTACTCTTGGCCCCAATGGTTTTGCTGGAGATGTCATTTGCTTTTGGAATTATTCGAATAACGAGGCATATTAAACTTTGACATGAGCCTTAATAACATCTTTTGGTCTTTCTTAGATTTTCAGAATTACCTGAGAACCCAGACTGGCAACAACACAACCGTCAACGTGATCATCTCCACCGTGGACTACCTGCTGAGGGTTCAGGTACCCTGCCTCCATGGCGGCGACAGACCAAGGGGTTGCTTAGCGGCAGGCAATAATGCGGAGGATCAGTATGTGCAGCTGGCATGTCGTGATGTGCTCTGGTTTGTGACTAGTCAGCTCTTCCGCCTGTGATCAGCCTCCGGGAGAAACGGCCGTCCTAGTCTCTCTGTCTCTGATCCCGGCTCTCCTTTGCTCATTATTTTCTTTCTATAAGTCTCGGGGTTTTTTTCCCTACATATTTTGGCTTGATGACATATTAAATTTTATTTTTTTCTGTAAAGCACTTACATGCTGTGCTCTCTCTGCAGCTGATGGATAAATGGGGGAAGGATATTTGAAACATTCTCAGGAATGGGGAAGACAGGCTTTCAAAATACCTATATATTTAACTTTAATAACCTCACGTTAGATCTTTTCAGCTGTCCTAATATTTGAATTAATTTCAAAATTCCGCTTAACACTCAATCAGTTAAAAAACACTCTGATACTGTAGTAATTTTTTCCCCACATTTATAAGGCTGAATTTGAGGGCAGAATCCTCCTAAACAAAGAGAGCCTATGCGGTGTAACTTTTGCTTCTCATTTTATTTACAGGAGAAGCCAGTATCGAACTTGGGAAAACTGTACAGACTGCTTTTCCCTAAATCTTTGAGTGTGTAAAAGCACAATACTTTTTTACTTAAAGCTTAATGGGGGAAAATATCTACTTTTGAAGTATATATGTACATTAAGAAGAGTTGCTGAAAACATATTTGTGATATTTTTTTACGTCATATCTCAAAACCCAAATGTAATTTGCACATGAGGCTAAATTGTATTATTCATTGAGTTGACTAAAATTCCCTCAAGATGTAAGTTATTGTAGAAAACACCCTGTCTGGAGAGAGTGATATTATTTAGATGTTTGCTTATTTAGATGTCAGTATTTTCCATGACTCCAGCCAGTGTCCCCAGGGACAGCTACAGAAGTGGGGACATCTGGAGTTTTCACCAGGGACACGTTAGCAGCTTTGCTGGAGAAATAGGAGGCCAGATGTCTGGAACCCAAAAAATATCACGCCATGATCTGCCTAATTTCTGTGCTAATATAGTAAACAGTAACTGTTCAAGAGATAAATATGCATTAATCTTATGAGTCCTTATCTTTATGAAGTTCAAGATCATCAAAGATGGAAGGTCATTAAGCTAAGATTTCTGCTTCTTCTCTCCAGTTGTTACTTATGTCTAGGGAGGGTGTTGCCATATTGCATTTTTAAGAAAATCATTAAGAACTGTATTTACTTCACAGATACTTTAATTCACTTCCAAATCTGTTATGTGAAATGATTTCCTATTATAGATTCCCAAACTGGACAGGTCAGCGATAGATTCAGGATGTGACTTAACCCCGTCTCCTCTCTTTTCCAGGAATCGATCAGTGATTTCTATTGGTATTACTCCGGGAAAGACGTTATTGATGAACAAGGACAACGGAATTTCTCCAAAGCTATTCAAGTAGCAAAACAAGTCTTTAACACTCTCACAGAGTATATTCAGGTAAACATCTACACATTTCTGCTATTTGAAGAAAGAGAGGAAGGAAGGAAGGGAGGGAGAGAAGGAGGGAAGGAGGGAGGGAAGGAAGGAGGGAAGGAGGGAGGGAGGAAGGAAGGAGTCAGCTGGTCAGCCCGGAACCCGGTGGGAAGATGCAGCATGCCACAGGTGTTTTCCTTCCACCGTCCCATTTCTGATGGGCCGCGGCTGCAGATGCTTAGCCAGTGATGACGATGAACAGATTAGGCTAGGATGTGAGTTTGTATGGAATGAACTCGCTTTGCCCTTTGGCAGACAGGTATTGCTCACTCCTCAGAGGCATGAACCGCGCGTTGACGCTGGCCTCTCCAGGGCCTGGCGTATGTAGGAAGCCTCAGTGAGTACTGAGGGCGGGCGGGCATTAAACCACACTTGACAGTATTCCAGTAAAAGTGACAAGAAAGTTTCATGGAAACTATGAAAAAGAGACTAGTAGTTAATAGCCTCATTTTTAGTGTGTGTGTGTGTGTGCGCGCGCGCGCATGAATGCATGTGCAATTATATAACAATCATGTATGATCTATCGTAGGTAAAATTACACTTTAAACATTGGTTTGTCTTATATTCTCTTTAGGTTGAAAAGATTTTATAAAATTCTGTTTTTTCAACCAGCAAAACTTTGCTGTTTCCCAGAAGGCTGGTCCATCCTCTCTCCCTTTTGTCTTCTGTCTCCATGGACAGTAATACTCTGGATGGGTGAGCTACCAGCGGGAACAGCCTGTGCTAAGCATACACAGGAGGAAGGGGTTTACCGTTTGCTTCCTTTGACTGAACAGAGTCTTGCTGGGGAGAGTTCTGTAAAAGTAACAGGCTGTCTCCCCAGAGATGGTGTAGGTACAGATGCTGCAGGATGGCTGAGTGGATGGAGGACTTGGCCCAGGTGAGGGGAGGGGAGGTGGCCCCTGCTGCTGCCTTGGAGGCCTCTCACGTTTTTATTCTCTCCCTGGGCACTCAAGGGGACCCCAGCATTTCAAAATGGAAAAGCCATTCTGATTTGATCTAACTTGTCTTTAGATCAAATCAAAATGAATTTTAAGTGAGTTTCAGTTCACTCCGGTTCCCATTTCCTTATCTCCCCTGGCTTGCATTATTGCCTTAATATTCTCATCTGTGTCTGGAAACATATTATTCACATTTAGTATGAACTGTCCTGATTAAATAAGATTAGCTGATGACATTAGCAGGCCAGTGAACTTCACAGAAACAGTTAGGAAAATGGTTTCCAGATAATAAACGAAACAGACACCTCTTTGGCTAAGCGTGGACTTTCTTAAATCCTAACGTAAGTCAGATTCCTGAATTTATATAAAACTACAAGCATCCATTAACCTTCCACTATATGCAGAAGTCTTTGTTTTAACTTGTTTATATGAACATGCAAAGGACAACAGTAAAGGAATATTGCTTATCATAGCTTGTTTATTTTTAAACTTCCCATTATTCCTTGTTTATATGTTTTATATAAATTAATCATTTCTGAAATACATATTTTAACAAAAGCTTATTTTGGAATAATTTTATCTCTACGGAAAAGTTACAAAGACAGTGCACAGAGCTCCCGTATGCAATTCCCCCGGCTTTCCCTACACCGACATTTCTGTAACCAGAACGCATCAGGTCACCGGACTGCACTTAGCGCCTTGGCTCTGGCCGGGACCTGAACCCAGGGAAACCCTGGGGTCCACTGCTCTGAAGCCAGAGCATCCCTAGGAGCCAGACGGTGGCGCTGGCGTCACTCTGGGGGCACCATGGCCGGGCCCAGGGGACAGGCTGAACGAACCGTCCTCTAGGTCCAAGCAGCCGATTCCTTCTGACTCGCCCTGTGGTCTGTCTCCCATTGGATCGTGTGCACTGGCCCCTCCCAGATAAATGAACGTCCGCCAGTCTCTTTGTCACAGGCAGAGGCTCATAGCAGTGGCAGGACAGTTCGGATCACTTCACTCTTGTCCTCCTGGAAGCCCGCCCACCCCCTCAGGCTGCCCTTTGGCCCCCAGGGGGGAAAGGCCTGCAGGACTGTGATCTGGGCTGCTCCACGCCCCCCAGGGTCAGCCTCAGGCTTCCTGGGGTGGTGCCTGTGGGAGGAGACATTTCCCTCCTCAGTCCTGCAAACCAAGACCCCCTGCCCACCCCGCCTGCATCCAGGGCCTGGAAATGGCCCCTTTCTTACCTGGTTTCAAGTCATTCCACAGGCTCTGCGTGGGGCGCCGGGGCATCTGGGAATCAGGGCACCTTCCACACAGCCTCCTGGGGCCGTGCTTGGGCAGGGCGCTCCCTCCCGGGTAGCCCATAAAAAACCTTTCCTTTTTTGGTCACTCTCTGTCTTCCACACAGTCTAATACCAGACTTTATGCACCCAACTCGGGGTACTCTCCCTAGTCCGGGTCTGGAGAAGCAGCCGTCCCCTCCCACTGGGCGGGGGGGCAGGGACAGAACTCTGTCCAGCTCCCTTCCTCCCGGCCTCAGCCCGTCTCTAGCCTGGGGACAGCAGACCTGCTCAGCTGGCTCCCGTGCGATGGCGCAGTGTCCCCAGCTGCGGGCTCAGCCTAATCCGAGACAGGACAGGGTCTGAGGTCAGCATCTCACCGGTGTCTGCGGCACTGGTGCCTCTTCCAGCTGCGGTTTCTAGAGCAATCTCTGAAGTCTTACTGCTCTCTCTAATTTAAACTTACTCTGAGCCGTTTGTATGAAGGAATGAATAAATTTGAAATTAAGAACTGTGTTGTATATCTACTTTTTTAAAAACTAGAGTCCCTGTTATTTACTTTTCTGGTTGACGTGGACATGTTTACAAAACTTAGAGGTTATATAATTTTCCTTGGGAAGTAAAAATAGAAATTGCATCCGTGCAAACCTTCTGCCTGCTGCCTCAGCCTCCACTGCCCGTAACCTCGCATCTGCCGGGTAGGCTGAGGCGGCCAAGTCAGGTTCACCCGATAGTCTTGGACTCCGGGTTTGTAAAGTTAATAACTAATGTTGATGTAAGAAAGGTCCAAACCTGTAGAAAAATGTTACAGGAGTTTATTTGAACTGAACTGATGACACGCGCTCAGGAGCAAGGTCTCAAATGCTTTGGAGAAGAACAGCTTTGCAGTTTTTTAAAATTTTTTTATGCATTTGGAATTAAGGAGGGAACATGAGGAAGAGAACATGGAGGCAGGGAAGAGAGGTGGGTGCTGGGTTACAGCAGCGCTAAGACTATGTGCTCTCGAGGGTGGTTAGACCTCAGAGGAGTCTGAAAAAGAGGCTCACTCCTGGCCTTCAAAGGTGTGTTGACCTCGATTCAAGACCAAAGGATGGGCTGGCTTGCGGGGCAGACAGGCTTTGGGTGTGACTCCCCACCAGCACCTGCCTGGTCAGGAATTTATGACCAGACCATCCTCCGAAGTTGTCAGCTTTATTATAGAACCCCTTTTTCTCCTCTGCACTAATTACCAATCTTTTAAGATGCCAGTGGCTGTGTGGGTGGGGAAGCCGCCGTACCGTGAAGGAAGCACCGCAGAGGGCTGTTCTCTCGGTCCCAGCGCTGCATCGGGCCCCTGCGTAGCGGTGAGAAGTGCACATCTAATTTTAATATGATCTTAAGACTTGACTATATGGGGAACAGTACCTTGTTCTTTCCAGACAGGGTAATAGATGCTGATTGATTTAACTTAACACCCCTCGCTCTTCTCTGCGTAGGAGAAACCAAAGCCAAACAAAAATGAAATAATTCATCAGTTTTTGTCCATGTTTTACTATTTACACAGAAACAGAACATGAAAATCCTTAAGCAACTTTCTGGGATTTATTATCTTAAACATGTCAAAGAAGAGCGTGTTTATCTCCCAAGGGTACTGTCACCACTTGGGTCCTCTCTCTCTTCAGGTGACATGCTGGTGATCAGATGCGTCGATTTCCCCTTCTGCTGGGACGTTCATGTTGACCACAGAGTTACTGGGAATGACGCTGTTGCTCTGTCTCCCTGCAGGGCCCCTGCACTGGGAACCAGCAGAGCCTGGCCCACAGCAGGCTCTGGGACGCGGTCGTGGGCTTCCTTCACGTGTTCGCCCACATGCAGATGAAGCTGTCGCAGGTAGAGCAGCGCCTTCCACGGCCTCAGCGGCAACGGGAGACAGTGATCATGGGCAAATGAAGCATGCTTTCCTTTGCTCGAATATAACCTGTCGTAGATGACTTCCCTATACATCTTTTACTTGACATTAAAAAACGTTTTCTTAAATAATTTTATGCAAGCTGAGAATAGATGGGAGCTGCTATGCAAATTTGAGAACAAAAGATACTCAAGACTTGACTATATGGGGAAGTAAAAGAGTTTAGTCCCCCTGCATGGAATGCTTCAGAACCCTTCCTAGCCCACTTCCGCGTGATTACGCCTGGAAGGCCCTCCTCCCTGTGGAGAGTAGCAAGGGGTTTGACATCGGCTGCAAGTCCCTCGTTGGAGGGTCTAAGCAGGCAGCTGTTCTCAATAAATGGCTTTCACCACTCGTCAAAAGTTTAACTTTGTGAAAGTCAAAGAGAAAAACGCGGCTCTAAGGATAAGATTGTCCACCATCTTTTAATGTTCATTTGAGAGCACATATTGAAAATATCAAGGTGGCTTTCTCACTACTATGTCTGTTTCCTGTGAAGTTTAGGGACACACACACAGGAACATTCTACTCTAATCTCCAGTAGTGTGCTCCTTTGTAGCGGAGTTTTGCTGACTGTCCTGAGAGCCAGATGGGCATGGGTATTAGCCAGGAGTTGGGGGGAGGAAAGAAGACTGGATTTAAAGTGAGGAGACTGTCACTCATATGTCCTCTCTGAGTCCCCTTTCCTCTGCTAAGTGGAGACCCCCATAGTGGCCCCCGACCTACAGCAGGAGCAAAGTGTCAGAGATAAGCCAAGCTGGGCTGGCTCAGGTAGTCAAGACAGACCACCTGTTGCCACAGGGAAGTGTCGAGTGTGAGCTCAACTCCGCTTGGATTTGTATACAGGGGACTGGGCATTATAAATGGAGAGTGAGGGGATGGGGGGAGGGGCCCTGCAGAGTCAGGAAGTGAAAAGTTAACAAGGGTTGGTCCCTGCGAGTGTGGCTAGGCCAGCAGAGCTGGCCAGGTGGCAGTTATGGGAGTTAGGGTCCTGTCTGCCAATGGGACCTAGGGCCAGAGGCCCTGTCCTTGGGTGTTGGTTGGAACAAATAGCACATTTTTGGCAGCCTTGAGTTTTCTCAGGCAGGCCCTTGGGGCTGTGCGTGGGTCCTCCCAGCGGTGTGGCCTCCAGCTGTCAGAAACTGTGTGAGCATCTGTTCACATCTGGACAGTCTGACAGGGAGAAGAGGCTGGCTCCAGTGTGTCAGGAGAGAATCCTGTCTGTCGCTCTATCATAGGCGCACAGGACAGTCTCCTTCTGCTGCGTTTCCAAGTTTTCTTAACATCGGGGGCTGGCTTGCCACTGTTTAGTTTGCAGACTTGGTCAAGGTCACAGCTGTTTGGAAAGAAAACGTCTCATTCTTGCAGCAGTGCAGGAAGGTAGCTTCCGGGGCAGCCAGCCCCAGGTGAGGCTGTAATGCAGGTGTATGTATGTCCGGAATCTTCAGGCCCTGAATCTAAGCACAACGATGTTTAGATGCCGCATATCTATGTAAAATCATCCATTCCTGGTGAAAAATAAAAATAAAACCAGAAAATTTTAACAGAGAAATATCAGAGAGCCTAATAAAATTGATAAATACGGTACATTGTACACTGTGAGTGTAGATAACACTCGTACATTTGGGGGTTGACTTATGTAAGATAAGTTGACCTCAGGTCACCTATGTGCCTATTTTTTTTCCCGGATAAGTTAATTTTTATACAATATACACCATCTTTGTATAACAAGTAAGAAAGAAGAAAAAGCAAGTCCCGCACAGACTTCCCAGATAACAGAGGAACTGAGTGTTAGAGGCACTGAGGCCTGCCCACCCGGAGGCCCCGCCGTCCGGCCCCCAGCACGCTCGCTGGACCTGCTGTGGTCCATGCAGGCACTCCAGCAGGCAGGGGTGGGGACCGACTGTAAATATCTCCCGTTCTGGGGTATACATTTTTAATAAGCTATGTGCTTGTATTTGGCTTTTCTTCTCTAATGCTGAGAAGTGGTTACTATTGGTAGAGCAGTACAGAGTTTTCTCATTATATCTCAAATGCAATGTGTTACTGTTTTCAGGATTCCAGTCAAATTGAGCTGTTAAAAGAGCTAATGGACCTTCAGAAGGACATGGTGGTCATGCTGCTGTCCATGTTAGAAGGTAGTTGTGACTTTCATCTTCACTTATCTGCATGTGTTTATATTATACATACCCAAGTTGCCTGTGTGTTCTTGAGGATCCATATTGCAGCATGCTGCAAAGAATAAAACTTCCACACTGAGATGGGACAGGTGCCTGGATTTATTGGGGGCTTAATTATCTTTTTTACCCTGGCTGGTTTGGCTCAGTGGATTGAGCGTCGGCCTGCGAGCTAAGTGTCGCTGGTTCGATCTTCCAGTCGGGGCACATCAGAGAAGGAAAACTCTGACTCCAAAAAACCTCCGCTGCCTTGCGGCATACCTCTTCAGGGGAAAGGCTAAGGGAGTAAACCCCGACAGAAAATCCGGAGCCGGAGTCCCTAAGGCGGTTTGACGTTGTAGTCAACACCGGCAACTCCTGCGGCGCACCTGAAGCCAAGCTGTATTGACTCCGTCTTTCCCTTGGACCCTTCAGCTGCGAAGAGAGGGGGGGTCTGCTGCATGGGCAACAGCAGACCCTCCATATCACCCTGCCCAGGCTCTGTAGCTTCAGCTTCACTGGAGAGGACACTCCAGCGTCATCGCAAGATGTCGATTCAACACGGGAGGAGACAGATACCGTGTCACTCCCGAGTCAGACTGCACAGCCATTCTCGGCGGTGCAGATAGACTCTTAAGAAGCTACACCATCGTCTCTCGAGGCTCTGTAGCTTCAGCTTCACTGGAGAGGACACTCCAGCATCATCGCAAGATGTCGATTCAACACGGGAGGAGACAGATACCGTGTCACTCCCGAGTCGGACTGCACAACCATTCTCGGCGGTGCAGATAGACTCTTAAGAAGCTACACCATCGTCTCTCGAGACGGACGGCTGCCAACGAGAATTACCTTTTTTCAAGTTAGTCTTCTATAAAGAGAAGTTCTAGTACCTCAGTTTACATGTCTGGAATGAACCGGCAGCACTTGACAGTACTACCTTCCCTTGCTGGTGCCGCCGTAAGAGACCCTGCTCGGGCAGGTGGCATGTTAAGGTGCTGTTTGCAGTCAGAGAGGTTCCAGACACATGGGTCAGCCCCAGCCTGTGGACTGCTGTGCCGAGCTGATGGCCATGTGTCCCAGGGCTCCAGCGCGGGGCCAGCCTCGCCCTCCCCTCTGCAAGCCTCTCTCGGCTTTTCCCTCTCTTTTCTCTTTCCACCTTCTTTTCTTTGCTCTTGTCATTTCTGTTCTGAATCAGGCAGGGAGCATTGCGGTTTGAGGGCTCGACTCATGGCTCCCCCCCGCGGCATTCACATCCCTGCTCTTCTGCCATCTGCCACCTGAGGCTCGGAGAAGCCCATGTCCAAGTTCAGTTTCCTCTGGGAAGTGGAGATGAGAGGGAATGATGTGGAGAGTCAGTGGAATCCTGTGAATATGACCAAAGCCACTAAACAGATGTTTGCCTTTATGTGGCGTACCCTTCCCGCATGTTGGTCTCTCTGCGTGGGAGCCAGCCCGGCCTTGGGCAGCTGCGCTTGGACTAAGGCAGAGCCGCACCTGTGCCAGGACTTCCCAGAGGCGCCCTTCGCTCCAGGCCATGCTGGCAGCGGCTGCCTACTCCCCCGGCCCAGGGCCTCTGTCCCTGACCTCAATTCCAATGTCAGACCACATAGGGACAATTTCCATAATAGCAGCAGCAACCGTAGTCATGACAACTTCAAATTAACCTCTTAGAACGTGCCAGCTCCTGGTTTAAGTACGTGTTTCATCCTAGTACCAGGTTTAAGAGTCTGATCATATCATCCTGACTTTTGCACCTGAGGGAACTGCAGTGCAGAGAGGCTGGGAGCCGGGCCCAGGCTGCTCGGCCGGCAGGTGCTGGGCCTGGACGCTGCCTGTCACGTGGCTGCTTGACCACGGCGGCCACTGCCTCACCGATGCACTTAGACCTCGCCCTGCGCAGCCTTCTCCTGTCATGCCCTCGATTCAAGGAACAGAAGCATTCCATGATTCTGTAATTTAGGATAAGGTCTAATTTTCTCAGGCGTATCAGTAATCTGCCATTTTTTAACTATAAACATTCTGTGCCGTGAAGGAATGCAGGGAGACGGTTTATATCTCAGATCAGAGAGGGCATGTAACTTGCTCTCAAGGGATCTTTTGGGAGCGTTAATTTACCTTGCTGAACCTCAGGTGTCTCAATAGTAAAATCGGAATAAAGAACAAGAACCTGCCTTACAGGCAGTGAACATTAAATCAGATGTTATTGATGACAAATGCTCTTTCAGCCCTAAAGGTCTGTCAAATGCTCATTTCTATAATTAACATGAGGCTGGATTTCAGTTTCTGGCTTTAGGATATAAATGTTTGCCGTTTTTCTTTATCCTATATTGCTTTTTTGACCAATTTGAGGGGGAGAGCCAGCTTTTGTTCGAATATCCTATGTGTATGAGTCTAATTCCTTTGTAAATGTGGTTTTCCTGTGTTTGTGTAACCGCACTAATTATCTAACTTTTCTGGAGACTTCACACACAGGAAGGCAAACAGGCGTTATCCGTGACGCAGGGCTCACATAGATGCATGTTGCTAATTTCTCTGTAGACGCCCGCTTTATCGGGATGCTCGTTCTGAATGAGTGTGATCCTCTGCCCCCAGGTAACGTCGTGAATGGAACCATCGGCAAGCAGATGGTCGATATGCTTGTGGAGTCCTCCAACAACGTGGAGATGATTCTCAAGTTCTTCAACATGTTCTTAAAGCTCAAGGACTTGACGTCTTCTGATACATTTAAGGAGTACGACCCCGATGGCAAGGGCGTCATTTCCAAGAGGGACTTCCACAAAGCCATGGAGAGCCACAAGCACTACGCGCCGTCAGAGACCGAGTTCCTGCTGTCCTGCGCGGAAACGGATGAGAACGAAACCCTCGACTACGAGGAGTTTGTCAAACGGTTCCACGAACCCGCGAAGGACATCAGCTTCAACGTCGCCGTCCTGCTGACCAACCTTTCGGAGCACATGCCCAACGACACGCGGCTGCAGACCTTCCTGGAGCTGGCAGACAGCGTGCTCAACTACTTCCAGCCCTTCCTGGGCCGCATCGAGATCATGGGGAGTGCCAAGCGCATCGAGAGGGTGTACTTCGAGATCAGCGAGTCCAGCCGGACGCAGTGGGAGAAGCCCCAGGTCAAGGAGTCCAAGCGACAGTTCATCTTTGACGTGGTCAATGAGGGCGGCGAGAAGGAGAAGATGGAGCTCTTTGTGAACTTCTGTGAGGACACCATATTTGAGATGCAGCTGGCGGCCCAGATCTCGGAGTCGGACCTGAACGAGCGGTCTGCCAGCAAGGAGGAGAGCGAGGGGGAGAAGCCGGAGGAGCAGGGCCCGGGGATGGGCTTCTTCTCCCTCCTGACCGTGCAGGCGGCCCTGCTGGCCCTCAGGTACAATCTCCTGACCCTCCTGCGCATGCTCAGCCTGAAGAGCCTGAAGAAGCAGATGAAGAAGGCGAAGAAGATGACGGTGAGGGACATGGTCACGGCCCTCTTCTCCTCCTACTGGGGGGTCCTGACGAGCCTGGCGCACTTCGTGGCCAGCGTGCTCCGCGGCTTCTCTCGCGTTGTGGGCGGCCTGCTCCTGGGCGGCAGCCTGGTAGAAGGTGCCAAGAAGATGAGAGTGGCAGAGCTCCTGGCCAACATGCCGGACCCCACCCAGGACGAGGTGAGGGACGACGGGGAGGAGAGCGAGAGGAGGGCCCTGGAGGCCGCCCTGCCCTCAGAGGACCTCACGGACCTGAAGGAGCTGGCGGAGGAGAGCGACCTTCTCTCGGACATATTTGGCTTGGACCTCAAGAGAGAAGGGGGGCAGTACAAGCTCATTCCTCACAACCCAAATGCTGGCCTCAGCGACCTCATGAGCAACCCTGTCCCTGCCCCCGAGGTGCACGAAAAGCAACAGGTGACGTATCTCTGCGCCGCAGCGGCTCTCGGACCCCGTGGGCCCCAGCAGTGAGTCTGGCCCACATGCGTGCCATGTCGGGTGTGCTCAGCACAGGGCTGGAGTCTCTAGGGAGACCTGGCCATCGGGTCAGTAGCGCTGGCTTTGAAGATTCTTTACAAATGATTGAATTATCTTAAACTACTAGGTGGGAAGGCAGGTGCTCGCCCAGGTGGCAGTGGGCACTGAGACGGGCATTGCGCCCCAGGTATTTGATGAGTGTTTGCCATGTGTCTGATGCCGGGTGCCAAGGGAACTAAGGGAAACGGAGGCTGTGTCCAGTGCTTTTGAGTTGCCTGAAAGAGTTATCGGACGGAGAAAACAAACACTCGGAACGACAGTAGGAAGTTATTCCGATAACTGGCACAGGCTGTAGATGGCAGAGGCCCCATGCGAGGAGGCACGGGAGGGCTGGTGTGGTTGGGCAGCAGCTGGCGGAGGGCTAAGGAGTGGGAGTGAGTCAGCCTTGGAGGGCCCGTGAGACGTAGGAAGGAGAAGGAGGTACGGGCGGTGTTTCTCAAATGAGAGACAAGGGGAAGGTGCCCAGGAAGTCATCCCTGCTGCCGTGGAGGGAGGGGTGCGAGGGGAGCACAGATGGAGGGCACCTGGGCATGGGGCTCCCTAAACGCATCCAAGGTGACATGTGACCTGCTTTTCCTTTCCCCGTTGACTTTCAAGGAACAGGAGGTGAAAGAGGAGGACAAGGAAGAAAAGGAAGAAAACAAATCAGAACCCGAAAAAGCTGAGTGCGTGTGGTTTCCAGCACTTCCCGTGTGTCCCTTGTGCTTTCCCTTCAGAGGACAGCGTGGAGGCCTGTCATCTCTGGGGAAAGGCTCGTTGTGAGGGCCTCGGTGCTGGGGGGATTGCTGTGGCACTGCCGGCCCGGGCGCCAGGCCATCCTGTCCTCCCGTCTCACCTGGCTGCGTGTCTGTCCTGCAGCCGGGACACCCCGGGGGTTCCCCGCGGCGCCCACAGATGGCCAAGGGCTCACTGCTGGTTTAACACTCACTGTGCACCTGACTCTGTCCTCGGAAAGATGGGAGGAGACCCACTCTCTGAAGGCCACAGCTGAGGGTCCTTGAGGAGTGTGTCCCTCAAAGCTAGTCCCACGCCATACGCACGAAACCCACCGATTCCTGGGTGCTGCAGAGGGGCTGACCCAGCAGGCCTGGCTGGGCCCGGGGCCCCTCCCTTTCACCAGCACCTGCTGGGCCGGAGCAGCTGCGAGTGCAGCTGTGGGGACCAAGAGGCTGCAGGTGGGGCGGGGAAGAGCAGTCCTTTCCTCCTGCCACGTCTGGCTGCTCCAGTCCACACTTCCCCCTTCCCCCGCGTCTAAGTAGTTTTAAAGGCACAGTCCTAAAAAGTGGGGCAGTCCAATTTGTAAGTGCCCGGAGTGCTACTATTTTCACACGGGGCTTTATTTTCCCCTCCACTCTGCTTCTCTCTCTGTGTCTTGCAATTGGCACAGCTCATTGTCACGGATCTGCACTGTTGGGCCAGCTGTGCGCATGGCCACGTAGAGGACCACTGTGAAAGGCAGACAGGTGACAGGGCACACCGTCACTTCAGTGTGATCATGCAGTGTTAAAAATGCTGTTGAATGTGGATGATGTATATGTGGGTTTTGAATATATGAGGATACACATGCGTAAATACACTTTTGTGAGGATTGGCATTTCGCAGCTAGCGAGGTTTTTGGGATCAAACTTCAGTGCTTCTAATTTCATTTTTTTCTGAAAAATTAAGATACTGACATCCTTTATACCTGTGGACAGCCAAATGCGTATGTCTCTGATGCTATATCCTAAAGGCTAGTCAGTATTAAAGACTGACCATTAAAATCGTAATTAAAAAATAAAATATGTTGGAAGTTTTCATTGTTGTTCCTTTTTCAGTAAAATGTCCTATCGCACAATTGGAAGGAAATGTGCTTTGTATAGATACAAAGACACTTTAGACTTGAACTTCACAGAATTATCCATCTGCAAGGGGCCATGTAATAGAAGTCCAACCCCTAATTCTAAAATTTTGAATGTAATCGTTCATTGGAAGAGGAAGTTTTCAAAAGTGATAACTGTGATTTAAGTATTTGTTCCTTTGTCTATTTTGGGATGTTGTTTCGTTTCGGGATGGCTTATGCTCATTGCTGTGTTCCCAGGGGAGAAGATGGAGAAAAAGAAGAAAAGGCCAAGGACGAGAAGGGCAAACAGAAGCTCCGGTCGGTCCACACGCACAGATACGGAGAGCCAGAGGCTCCCGAGTCGGCCTTCTGGAAGAAGATCATAGCTTATCAGCAGAAGCTTCTAGTAAGCCCTTTCGGAATGGATGTTGACGCGATGCGCTGTGGGAGGGTATAACCGAGGCTCCGCACATATTCGTGGACCTCCCTGGAGTGGTGGTCAGGGAACCAAGTCAGCCCTGCAAGTACTTTGATTTGCTCCCTATGGTCAAACCGGTGACCTCTGCACATAGTCTCGTAACCTGAGACCACTCGTCTGGCAGCCATTGTCCCCCACAGGGACTTCAGGACAAGTCTGGGTGCACCCTGCGAGGCCCCGCTGCAGGGCACACATGCGGCTCTGCTGTACAGGCTGGTGCAGCAGGGAGGCCTTCAGCATTCAGATTGATGTTCCTGAGTGGGACCTCAGCATTTCTGGAACATCACCCTTTTATTAAAAGTCCAGTTATAAAAATATTAATCCAGTGAGCCAACTCTGCACTGATAATAAGAAGGTGTGCTCAAAATTATTCTTTAAATAGAAATAAGTAAAAAAAAACAATGAAAGAAAAAAGAGAAGATAGGCCTTTCTATAGTGTCCTATACATTTTTCAGAAATTCTCCCCAATTAATAACATATATTTATATTTGGAAAACAAAGAAAGAAGTTGTATCTCTCTATTTCTAGTCTATCATGCTCATGTTCATTCAGATGGAAATGATTAAAAATTAGTTTGAAAGGCTATTGGTATGCGCATATGTATAAATACAGGGTGGAGCAAAAGTAGGTTTGCAGTTTGTATGGAAAATAATACAATAATTAATAAATAATAATAGAGGAACAAACTCCAAGCTTCGCATACTCACAACTGTGAACCACCTTTGACACACCCTGTATTACACATAATCTGGAGAGCAGGAGATTTGGGGGATGAGTGTGTAAAATAAACCTATAAGAGTAACGACCAATAAAATCAGACCTGGGGATTAAAAACAACTGTCCTTTTGATCAAGCCATTTGAAAGGCAAACTCATATTTGGTGTTTTATAGCCTTTGGAAATCAAAGATGCACAGTTAAGAAACTGAGGATACTTTAGAACTTCACCTGTAAGGGAAGCGGATTGTCCCAACAATTAAATATTCTAATTCTAATGTGTATACATATATGACATATTTTATATAATTTATGCAGAGATATACATTCAACTGATCATTTTAGCTGTGTGTTCTTAGCCACCTTGTACTATTTCTGTGTTGTGGACTGCAGAGCACACTGAGCATAGCATGCTCTAGAGCGCTCCGGATGCTCGCTAGTTTGGGGTGTGCGTAAGTACCTCGGCTGCAGGCGAGGACAGGATGCGGACATGGGGTCACAGGGCCCCAGGCTTCCCGAGGACTGTGTTCAACCACCGTGTGGGAAGCGTCCCTCTGCCGCAGGGACCCCAGGCTCTCACTCTGCACTGTGACTTCCTCTGCTCACCAGTTCGCATGCTCAACACTGGCTGTGGTCACCTCAGGCCACCCTGGGCCCTGGGTCCCAGGACTTGGTCACCTCCCAGCTCAGACAGCCAGGGTGACTAACTCAGCCTCTCTGACCCAGTTCCACCTTCCCGGGTGAACTGATGTGACTGACCCAGGTTGAGTTGGCGGCCCCCTTGGTCTAGTCGCTGTGGCAGTAAAGGCAGAGTCACATGTGGGAGATGACGCCACCAACATGGCATATTGTCACTGTGATGTGTCCTGGGACACAGAGGCCTTGGCCTGTGCATGTGGATGCCCCATAGATGCCCCCACTTGCTAGGAGGACAAACACTGCTCTCTGCCCAGCCTGTTACTCAGACTCACTTCCTCTCTGGTGTCTTACCCACACTTCAGAGACGAGGGACAAGGTGGCGTGACAGTGATTAAGTGGCTAGTGCATGTCCCCCAGCGAGGCCCCCAACATTAGTCACAGACCCCACAAAGACCTCCTAAGGGGCCCGCAGTGCTCTGCCATGCTCCCCTCTGGCCCCGGCCCTGCCCACTGACACCTCCCTCCCTGGCAGGTGCCCACCATCACCCTGAGCTCAGGACTTCGCCCTGCGTGCACGTCTCTCTCTGATACACTGTCCCCCGATCATTCACTTGACTTGCTCCTAGTGGCCTTCAGGCCTCTGCTCAAATGCTACCTGAGATGAACCTCCCTGACCACCTGTGCAGAATAGCACTTCCATTACCTACGTGCTAACCTGGTAGGTTTTTCCTCAGCGTTCAGCGTTCCCTGAGGTGCTTCATCATCATCTGTCTCCTCCGTGGGGGCCCGGGTTTTCTGATTCCCTGTTCCGTTGACGGTATTAAGAATGCTGCCCAATACATGCTAGCTGCCCAGGAAGTAGTTTTGGGTAAATGAATGAATGCTTCATCTAACTGTCTGCAAACTTCAAGTCTCTTGACTCAGTGACCTTTTTGTTTCTTTCACCTTCAGAACTATTTTGCCCGCAACTTCTACAACATGAGAATGTTAGCCTTATTTGTCGCGTTTGCGATCAATTTCATCTTGCTCTTTTATAAGGTACGTACGCCTTAGTCTTCTAGTAACCAGTGCGATGCTACTGAGTTGAATGTAAAGATTTCACAGACCCCCTAGTGAGCCCACCTAACGCTGTTCTAAACCGCAGTGCCACAGGAGAGAACCCCAAAGCTCAGGCAGGTCCCTGCTTGTGAACCGGGGCAGATGTGACCCCCACGACTCTGGGAGTGGAGAGGGCCACCCTCCTGCCTGCAGCATCCCGGCAGCCCCTCTGACTCAGTGCGTTCCATTCACTTTGTGTGATCACTGAGGCCGCTCAGCCGTCCCGTTTCCCACGTGCGCCGGTCCTTGCCACCCCAGTGAATGAGAAGGAGTGTCCGTTAGGTGCCGCCGTGCTGGGAGAGCCACCTGGTCGTTGCACCGGGGCTTCCCATCCGGCTGCGCGGAATAGGCTGCGTTTCCGTTGTTTCTGATCTGCACCGATATCAGAGCGGGAGTGAACTGACTGCACTTTAAATGGTTTGAATCAGGTGTCCACTTCTTCTGTGGTTGAAGGAAAGGAGCTCCCCCCTCGCAGTGCAAGTGAACACGCCCGAGTGAGCGCCCCGGACAGCGGCCCCGACAGCGGCCCCGAGGGCGGCCCGCCCGACGCCGCCGCGGCCGCCGTGCACTACGTCCTGGAGGAGAGCAGCGGCTACATGGAGCCCACCCTGCGCATCCTGGCGGTGCTGCACACCGTCATCGCCTTCTTCTGCATCATCGGCTACTACTGCTTGAAGGTAAGTCAGCAGGACGGGGCCCCGGGCGTCTCCCTGTGTGCGCGTGTCTGCTGCCGCCTGGACTTCGGGGGGAGCAGGCTCTGAGATAGGATTTACCTGCTCAGAGTTTATTTGTGACAAAAATCAGCACCTGTGGGACAATGGGAGGGGGCGGGAGGCAGCGGAGGGAAACGGGGGCGACAGGGCAGACACACGGCGCAGGCACAGGCCTCGCTCTGACCCATGGTGACAGCAGGGCTGTCCTGGGCTGGGACAGTGGGGCCTGGCCATGTGGCTCCACACTGGCAGGCACTGGCTGCGGGCCACCCCGAGAACTGGGGCGGCCTTGGGCGGTGTGCCTGTAGCTTTCTTTCCCACTTCGCTAATTGTTCACCCATAACTTGACCCCCCAGAAGCGACCCCATCACTGAGTTTCCTAGCAGTGCCCCTGTGTGTTAGGAACGACAGGAATATATCATTCAAACCTAGCCGTCATGGTGGCTGTGCTGATAACTGGGGACGCGTCAGCTGCCACCCTGGGCCGAAACGCTTCCCAGTGTGTCTCCCTTCCCTGGAAGATGATGCAGCTCCCACCAGCCCTCCCCGAGCAGTGTCCCTCGGTCACTGGCACTCAGAAGGGGGTCTGCACGCGCGGATCGCCCGTTTCCTTTGCACGCCTCCTCATCTTTTCCTAGCGAGACGCTGCTTCCCTGTCCCTGCCTCTGCTGAGCAGCTTCTAGAACTTCTGAGAAACCAGGGCCCTCGGTAGAAGACCAGAATGTAACGTTTCTTCAGAAGCTCCTCTCCACCCCTCTTCTCCCCTTGTTTGATGGGGGATATTCTGGGATTCTTCCAGAATGTCTGCATCTTTCCTGCGTAAAGTCTGCGTGTATGAAAAGGGAGTCAGTATGTTCTGGAGACATCTTGAGAAACAGACAAAGATTTTTCCCTGACGTTGAAATTAAAATTTATTTCAAATTAGCATGTGGGCATGCTGAGCAAGGGATTATTAAAGAGAGTTGTCCAATAAAACAGCATTTTATTAAAAGCATGCATTCTGGAACCTTAGCAACATTATTATATTGTACTGCACTCATTTCTGCTGCAATTATAGGTACGTATCTATAATACACCAGAGAAAAACAGTTTTGACCTAATCCTTTTCTCTTTAGTATTTAAAAGTGACTTCATTAGTATAATTACCTGTGAACTACGTGTGTAAAATCACATGCATATATATAATATCTCTTCTACCTCTTCTTTTCCCAAAACTTCTAGTGCTTCTTTCTCCCTAAAATATAGCTGATTCATTTCCATCCAATTTTTACCTTCCTGGGCGTAAAACAGGAATTGTTTCTTCCCAAAAGCTGTTTTGTAATGATAGTGACCACAGGCAGTGGTTAAACTGATTTAACATGTGTTTTTCAAATGTAGGTCCCGCTGGTTATTTTTAAGCGTGAAAAGGAAGTAGCTCGAAAATTGGAATTTGATGGGCTTTACATCACAGAACAGCCTTCGGAAGATGATATTAAAGGCCAGTGGGATAGACTCGTAATCAACACACAGTGAGTAAAGGATAGGTGGGATGTTGCAGAGCTCACAGATTTCAAAACATGAGAGACTAGACTGGAGCTTCCTGCGGCTGTGTTGGAAGTTTAGCAGAGGTGATTAGTGGATATGTATTGAGCCAAGAAAATCAAAAGGCCCGGCGCCATCAGCCCCTCGATGGAGCTCATCAGTTTTTGCCATCTGTGTCCCGGATTCCTTACTCAGAGGGGACTTTGAGTCTGTTCCCACAGCCCTGGGGGAACTTTGCCTCCATCACTCAATGTTCGGAGCAGGGTGCAGCTGGGGCTCAGAGCGCAGCTGGGGCTCAAGGCGGGGCTGGGGCTCAGGGCGCAGCTGGGGCTCAGGGCACGGCTAGGGCTCAGGGCGCAGCTGGGGCTCAGGACATGGCTGGGGCTCAGAGCCTGCAGTGCAGGGTTATCTCCTCCAGAAGCATAAAAGAAGCAAAATCTACTCATTAAGGTAGGAGGTGTAGCATTAAAGACAAAGAAATTAAATTTCACATTTTTAGTGTATCTACATTGTAAACTTCAGCTGGTGCTGTCAAGCAGCCCAGCATAAAACTAGCTGAGCACCATGATGTGTACAGCAGAAGACAGGGAACATGCTTTTCCGTGCCCTAATTATTTAGCCTTGTCAGATCACAGCTCCTGGCTCCTGTGCCAGGCATAAATCTGTTGCAAAGTATAATTTTCCATCATTAAAAGTGTTAGCGATGCAGTATTTTTGGAGTAGTTTACAGTACTCAAAGGGGAAATACCATCTTTTTATTGTGATTCGTTTTGCTTATCTTTACAAAGTTATCATATCTAATAAGTTCTGGATTTTCAAATGGGGGTGGCTTGTTTGTGGATAACACGGTAAATGTTGGCTCTAAAGGCTCTGGGTTTTGTTTAGCAACCCTAGCTGTTAATACTAAACCCGATCAGGCCCGTCCCTGTCAGTGAGCTCCGTATGTATCGGTCAGGGTGCCAGCATCATGCTTGGGTTCCAGGGTCCAAGTTTTCTTGAGGGTAAATGGGGCAAATGAGATTTTTTTTCATTTCATAGGAGAGCAATGGCAGAGTTTTAGATTCTTTAAAGACACTTGACAAAATGTCTATATATTGACACATTGTATGTAAATAAAAAACAGAATAAGTTGGCTTATTAATTAATGTACTCATGTTTTTCTCCAGTAAAAGGTTAGCCAAGAGTCTTTTTGTGAGTTACATGCTCATACAGGGCAGGCAAAAGTAGGGTTATAGTTGTGGGAATACAGAACACAGTTTATTCTTGTATTAGTATTTATTAACTATTGTACTATGTAGTTGTATTATAACCGTAAACCTATTTTTGCCCACCCTTGCATTTATATAGTAATATTTAAAATAATGTTCAATATACCCATGATGTAGAGAAAGTATAGGACAGGATGGATGGGAAACCAACTTATTCTAATTTTCATCACTGGAATAATGTGTTTTCATATTATGTTAAATGTTTTGTATATTCTAATCAATATATTGTTATTTACCATTTCTTAAAATGATGCTTTTTCACTTCTATACTTTTATATCTTCTAGGTCATTTCCCAATAACTACTGGGACAAATTTGTTAAAAGAAAGGTAAAGCATTTTATTAGGAATAAATGTGTTATTTTTTTCCCTAAGTGCAACTCATATTTGAATCAGTGCAGCTCCTATGCAGAATGAGACCCTGGGGTGTGCGTTCTGCCAGTTGGTGCCATTTCAGAGTGCAGTGGGTCTGAAGGTGAAGTTCAGCACTTGCGCGTGAGAACCCCATACCCCGCAGCCCCTGCTCCTGCTCAGTGCGCAGTGCACACAGCCCCAGGAACTGGCGGGCACTCTCCCTGAGACGGCTCGGGGCACCTGCAGAGGCGAAGGCCGTCTGTCTGCACTGACAGCTGATAAATCACCAGGGCGGGATCCTCTTTACACTAAAGAGGTGAAGTTGTTGCCTGGCAACAAAGAACTGAATCGTACTTACTTAATGGAAACGTTAAAGATCTTATTTCTGTGAAGTTTGAGTCTTCTGATGCAGACTGCATCGGAGGGTGGGGGACGGAACACTGAGACAGCCTGGCAGGCGACTTAGCTGGTACAGGAGGCAACCGATTGATGCTTCTCTCTCACGTCAGTGTTTCTCCCTCGCTGCCCGCCCCTCTCTGAAATCAGTAAACATATCCTGGGGTGAGGATTACAAAAAAAGAATGCTGAGACAGAGCTCGGCTATGGACCATGCACAAAGCTCTGGTCTTCCTGCAACAGGATTTTAGTGTCAAATACCTTCTTCCTGAAATGCTGTGTGTACCAGTCCCTGCACAGTGTGAAGTATTGCAGCCACTGATTTCACGCTTCTACTCCCCTTGAACCTCTCTAGTGGCCACACTGACCCCACTGACCCCTGTGCCAGGAGTTGCTGAGCTCCTGCGGGCCCAGGCAGAGGGGCTGGCCGCAGGTCCTGGCAGGGGGAGGTGGATCCCCTTTGATTCCACCAGGTCTGGGCTGCTTCTGCGGTGGTTGGTGACAGGTAGCCACACACTTTCGGCAACCAGCCCGCGGGCAAGTACAGAGCTTGCACCAGGAGTTTGAATCAAGAACATCATTGAGCACATTGACTTTTTATTTTAATAACAAGACTTTCTGGATGAAAGAAACGATATGTCTGTTGATTTTTATTTTGGTGCAAGTTTTTATCTCCTTGTGATCTATCATTTTAATAACATTGACTAACTACGTAGGCAACAGCCTTGAAAGAATAATTTAAAAATAATTTTAAATAGAAAATTTGAATATTTTACTTCCATTAGTTAACAGAATAGAAGTTTCTACATTATGAAAGCAAGAGTTTCTCTGAAGGAAACTATATATTTAGAGTCAAAAAATGGATAAATTGTAATTGCAGCTCAGGCTGTTCATGGCATTCCTGCTCTGGTCCCCAGTTTGTTATCGGGCGAATGGGGTGTGAACACAGTCCCCAGAGAATCCCCTGGGATCAGCCCAACTGTGTTTAGTGCCATAAAAATAATGCCAAACACATTGTTTTAAGTAACCTAAATAATCTATGCTCATAGACTTTTTAACTACCATTGTTTTCTTATGTTTTCTTTTCATATATCTGATTGTACACATGCAGAAAGGCCAATTTTTTTATTTCTGCTAATCATTTCTTTCCATTTATGTAATTTTTCTTTCATCCAGTCTAATCTTACCTCCCCTGGCCTTTTCCCTTGTTCTCACTTGTGTTCTCTGTATTTCCGTGCCTTCTTTCCTGGCTACCAATTCTCTCTCCTGCTCTGTTTATTACTTTTCCTGTTTCCTCCCACTTTCACGGTTGTCTGGGATGTCTAAGAACTGATATGAAAACACAAAACCCAGGCAAAGACAGGCAAGCGTGACAGAGGGAGAGAGGATGAGAGGCTGCTAAGAAGGGATTCTAATGACACACACAGAATCTACACTGGATAAGAATTACACTGAGGCCCAGAGGAAGGTGACATGGTTCCCTGTCCAGCATTTACTGGAGAACTGCTGGAGTCTGGATAGTGCGGGGAAGGTCAGACCAGGGAGGGGTACCGTTACTGCAGCAGCCAGCTCAGGGGCAGGCAGAGGTCTGTGCAGGCGGTCACACGGGGAGTCTGGCTCTGCCCGGTGCTTCCTGACCCCATCTTGTCCCAAGCTTAGCCTCCTTGAGGGTGTTGTGTTTTATAAGATACATTTCTTTATCTGCAGAATAAGGTGCTAATAACATAAAACTCACAGACTGTGACAGTCACATGAGGAAAAGCATGTCCAAGTTTTTAGCAGAGTTCCTGGCACAAAGCACAAATTTGGCAGATGTTTCTTTTAGTCCATTTCCTCCCACTTCTTTGCGCATTTACTTCAGCCCATCCGCTTGTCTTCATAGGCCTTCCTCTCCTGAATTAGAAATCTTGTTCCTCAGACAGGTTTTATTTACAATGGGTAAGTGTGCTCAGACCCAGAGCAGTGCGATCGCATGTCAACGGGTGGTCGCCGGCACCAGTTCAGCACCAGCAGGGATCTTCAGCTGGGTGTGGGGAGCAAGGAAGCCCTGCCGAGTGCCAACAGCTCCGTCCTGGGAGCGGCGTGGCAGTGGAGCAGCTCCGCGGGGCTCTAGCCCAGCGCTGCGGCACACGGCTGGGGCTGGAGGCGGCCCTGGGGCTGGGCCCCTCCCCCGCTAGACAGCGCTGCGCCGCTCTGCTCTGGAGAGGTGCCTTCGGTGTTGCGTCGCTGGTGTTCCAGCTCCGGCTGGGGAAACACAGTCTCCAGTCTTCATGGAAAGGGCAACTGTGCTCCCTGAGCCACAGGGAGGCTGACGACCCAGACAGAAGTCTCCACCCCTGGTCCCCGATTGGTCCATGCCCATGCAAATGAGGGCTCCAAATCCTCCCAGTTTGATTGGTCTAATGGACCCTGTCCTGATTGGTCACAATAGAGCCATTCTGATTGGCTGGAGAAGAAACAGATGGGGATACAGCTTCACAGCTCCAGTTAGAGAGGGAAAATCTGTTCTATTGGCTGAAAGAGGGTTCCAGGAGCTGCTCTGTACCGGCCGGCTCAGGAGGCAGGAGCCCAGTGCAGGCAGGCAGCTCAGGGCAGAGGCAGCTGCAGGCCTCTTTCTCCCTGGAGTGCGGCTTTTGCGAGAGGCCCCTGTGCAGAAATGGCTGCTAGGCTCTGCTTTTTAAATTTGAGCCCAGTTAGCCACCGGGAGCCCTTCTTAGTAGGTATATTCTTCCTCAGGATCGACAGCCATACACTAGATTTTTAAGTGGACCTCAACATAAGACAAATATATAGTAACTAAAAATAAGTAGGTGTTTGTATGCACAGACATCGATGCGGTTTTTTAATGACGGAGCCTTTTTTTTTTCCTTTCTGCCTCCTAGGTTATGGATAAATATGGAGAGTTTTACGGCAGGGACAGAATCAGCGAGCTGCTCGGCATGGACAAAGCGGCTCTGGACTTCAGTGACGCCCGGGAGAAGAAGAAGCCGAAGAAAGACAGCTCCCTGGCGGCCGTGTGAGTGTTGCCCTGCTCTGTCCCGGGAAGAAAGGAGAGATGTTCGTGCAGCCTGACCTTGCAGGAGCCTGGGTTCCTCCTCAGTGTCAGAGGAACAGAGAGGCCAAGGACACACAGGGTGGACATAAAGCCACTGGTACCTCTGGCTATTTTGAGCTATGAGATGACTGGATTCTTTTCTATTGATTTTTGAAGATTCCTCTTTTGTTATTTACATAAAGCAAAAAAAAAATATGTAATTTAATTTGCCTTTTCTATCCTTAAATGCCGTTTAAGTCAAAGTAAAACATATTCAAAAGTGCAATATACAACTATATTTTCTAATACTTCATGTTTGAAATGAAGTTAATTTTAATAAGTTTTTAAAAAGGGAGCTATATAGCCCTTTTAATAGAAATGTCCAAAGTTCATTTTATTTAATTATGATTATATTTTACTTAAATAGCAAAGACTTTGTATATCAGAAATACTATACTGCTGTGTTATTATTTGGAAAGTTTACTTGAAAATTAGGTACTTTTAAAATAGTGCTCGCATGAAATAATATGATAAGATAGAAAGATGTCAACCAGTTAAGTTGAATTCACCTGAGGTTGATTTACACACACATACACACACACACACACACACACACACACACACACACCATATATATATGGTCTGTCCAGAAGGTATCCAGCCATGTACTATGAAAAACAAAGACATTTATTGAGGAAGATACAAGGTACAAGAAACATTGAACATAAGACAATGATGCCTCAGTCCCTTTCAAAGCAGGCACCTTGGGACCCCACACAGTTCTCCCAGTCACCATCAGCTGCCGTGTCAAATATTTCTGAGTCTCATCAATGGTCTGAAACCTCTTCCCTTTCAAAGGTTATTTTAGTTTTGGGAAAAGGCAGAAGTCGCAGGACACCAAATCTGGGCTGTTGGGTAGCTGAGTCACTTGGGTGATTTGATGTTTTGCCAAGACATGATGTCAGTATGAAGCTGCCAATCACCAGTTGCCCATAGCTGCAGCCTCCTGAATCCCTAATAGTTTCCATGGAGGAATGTTCAAGCTTAACATGAAATTTGATGCAGATTTATTGCTCTACTTGCTCAGTCACTTTGAATGCGATGGCCACAAAGTACACATGTCCACTCAATGGCATCTACTGCCTCCACTGACTAGTACAGTGAAGTCGTCATTGTTCACACATGCACGTTCCAGTCCACTCTCTTTGGCTGCCAGGTTACATCGATGTCATGTAAAACATTCTCAGTATATTAACAGTGGCTGGGCATTCTTTGGACAGACCTTGTGTGTGTGTGTGTGTGTGTGTGTGTGTATAGCAAATTTAAGCAACTGGAATAAATGTAAAGCTTTTACATGCTTTAAAAAATATAATTTTATAACCATTTAACAATTTAGAAAAATCGTCATAGTTACCTTTCCTTAAAAACCACGTGAGCCTTTCTTATCTATGTGTTTATGGTCTCAGTCAGTTAGGAATGCAATGATTACTTTGGAAGAAGAGATATTTAAGGTTCTATAGAGCAATATTATTTTGTTGTAGATAAGTATTTTAGCTAGCATTAAAAAAAGTGTTTTGGCTGACCTATCTCATTGGTCATATATTTTTTATTATTCTGGAAAGTTGTTAGAGCTCCTTGGGTCATTAAAATAATGTGCAGTAGTTAGATAGGCAAATATCTGACAGAATTGAATTTAGATCGAGAATATTTCTTGGATACTTTAAGAAAACAAGTGTGGCACTTAAAATCCATCACTGTCTATAAGGTGAAACAGATGACAGTCCTCGGGAATTGAGGCCTCTGTATTAGAACATCGTCAAAAACAAGGACTGTGGCAGGAGTGGGTAGGGCTTTCTACTAGCATGTAGATCCCTAATAAGCAGCAAAGAATTAAATAGTTTACTGAAGTATGTGTTTTCCATAGCCACACTTGTGACTCTAGAATATAAGTATGAAAAAAAAATCAAAGGGAAGCTTAGATTGATTTTTACTGTGAACAAATAGTTCTAAATTAGTGGAATTTTCCACTGTTTTACACAGTAAATGTTTGCAAGTTTGACTCCTAGCAGAGTACCAAGAAATTAATGTGACATTTATTAATACCTTTAAATATAGATAATAAAATTAGAAGCATAAAGATCTAGGAAATGATGTACATTGCCAGGACAATATTTACATGTACTCTTCTCTTATAAAAATATTTAGAAAGATCAAGTTTTAGAAGATTATCTGGTTCCATATGAATATTTTCTTAATGTGAATGATAGGATACGGGAAGATTCCTGTACCTACTTGTGCACACATTCATTTATGAACCGAATAGTTAGGGCTTGATGTGTATGCATCTGAACAGGTGGCCAGCTCTCCTCCTGCAGATGGAAGGGCTGCAGCAGCTAGAGAGCTGGCATGATTTGTATTTTCTGTCTTCATTGAGTAAGAGGGGGAGCTCATATCTTTTCAAAACCATCTAGCAAAACTCCTCAGCTTCTGGCCAATAGCTTTCCTTGGACCCCGCCTGGTGGCCCAGGGACAGCCCTACCCTGACGGCCCAGCCTAGCCACCCCATTCCCACTCAAACAGCCCCCCTGCCACCCCCATGTCACAGCATCACTGTGCACCACTGCAATGTGCTGCTTGGTGAGGTTGAGGGCAAATTTGTCACCGTAATGTATGATAGGGACGGACAATAGTTGATCATAAGAATAATTTTTAAATTAAAGCACAAATCTACCTCAGGGAATTGAGACATCCTGATGTATGCCTTTCTTTGGTTTTAGTTTGCTTTCATGGAGAATAGACTGATTGCCCTATTAATTTTTTATCACTTCTTCCTGTTTCACTTAAGAAAAGTTATTCTTATACTAAAACCCATGGTAAATATTCATGGAACTTTAAAACATGTTATTTAATAATAATGTTAATTATAGTTCAATGACAATTTACTCTTCTTACGATAGAAAATCTTAGACTAAAGTAAGTTAAACCTTAACTATTGGGGGAAAAGTGTCCTATAAATGCTATTCTAGCACTTATAATTTAATTAGCCTAATTAAAATAAGTGATTAAAGAAGTCATTGAAGACTAAATCCATCTAGAGAAGCCCTTTAGAAAATAATACTAATTTTATAGTCTATTTTATCATCTATTCTATTTATTACCTGGAATATTGGGAAGGCTAACAAAGGTATTATAATATCTAGCCCATAAATCAGTGTGGCAAGTTCTAAAAAAAATGAAAGTTAAAAAGTATGTTTTAATATGTGTGCATTTTAATCTGCAAAGATCATGAATAATTAGGTTAAGATTTATTCATTTCACATATTTATTAAGATTTTCAGTGTGTGAATTGATGTGCTTTGTACTGGGGAGCTCGATGATGATTAGGGAGAGAGGCAGAAATACACACACACACACACACACACACACACACACACACACACACACACACACACACACACACACACACACACACACCAGGAGCTCGGTAACTGCAGGGGACCTAGTGAAGGGAAGGGTCTGCAAAGTGCTGTAGGGACAAGGGGAAAGATCAGTTCCTTCTTGGGTAGAGAAGGCAAAGTTTCTGAAAACAAAAGGGAACAAAACCAAAATGAAAAGGCCCTTTCACTGGCGAAATCAGTATAGTTGTAAAGTAGCTGTGGATGTTTGTGCAAGTTTTTATTAGTTGAAGTAAAAATTATTCTGTTGGAACGTAGTTACAAATGTATAATGCAAGTTAGTGAGCAAACTTGGGATGCACACATTAGCTAGGGTAGGACAGTTTCCAGGTATGTCACATACAGCATGAGTTGACCTTGTATTTTATGTAGGAAAATAAAAGGTGAAAAAGAAAGGACTTTTCTTAATAGAAGATGGAGGTGATGATGTTTTGTTTTGTTTGTGTTCGGAGAGCCCTCTAACAGAGCACCCCAAACTTGGGCACACATTGTCTGGGGAGCCTTCGCTCTGCCCCTGGGCCTGGGATAGAACCAATGTCCTGGGGTGGTACCGTTTCCTCACGGAGGGTCAGGAGTCTGCTTCATGTGTGTTTCTACAGATTCTCCTTCTTTGTCATTCCAGACTGAACTCCATCGACGTGAAGTATCAAATGTGGAAACTCGGAGTCGTTTTCACTGACAACGTAAGCCCCTCGTTCCTGCAAAGTGCCTCGTTTCCGCAAAGCACAGGCACTCTGATTACTGAGGCTGCTGCCAGGCTTCTGCAGATGGGAGGATGTTACTCACTGCAGTTATTCAAAGTCAGTTCGGTTAATAGAGAGCCTCACTGGGAAAGACCCGCAGAAATACATGACTGACCTGCCCTTCTCTCCTTCCTCTTCTTTCAATAAAGAAAAGATGAAAACAAAGATATATTTACACAAGAATAAAACTGAGATGCACATTTATGTGTATTTTCATTTAGGTTTTAGTGGGCAATGGCATACATCACGTTTTGTAGATGTTAAAAAAAAGTTCTAAAAACATAACAAATTTAAAAAACATTAATTGCGATACATTTTAGTTTCTCCCAAATTAAATAATTAAGTTATTGTGTTGATCCTCCATTTATCAAAGAGTCTCAGAGCCTATGAAATAAAATAGGGCCCAAGTACGTATCCAAATACAGTGAAAAAGTCACTTGTCATTCCCCTGTCCAGGCTCGCTCTGCAGCGTTACATTTTTGATTCTTAGAATTTTTAGTTTGAATAATCGGTACCATCCGTTGTTTGCCCACATTTGCTGGCTGTGGGAAGTCACTGGAAGGAAGTGTGAGATTTGACTTAATAGGTCAACCAGCACTTTTTACTGTCAGACGTCAGCCCGTCTTCTCACGACCCTGTCGGATCCCTTACTGGCCTCTCACACCCCGAGCAGGAAGGGACCCCGGGCCACTGCTGCTCCACCCACTGCTGCCCTGCCCACTGCTTTCTCCCTCGCACAGCTCACTTCGTCTTCAAATCTCACTTTAATTTTAGCATTGACTTTTATAATGAACATGAGTTACATTCTCCTGAGGACTGGTGACACCCCCAAACTCTCCTGCTTTATCCCCACCCGCCATGAACCCGAGGACCTCAGAAAACTGTCACCTGTTACTGAAGCGTCTTGCACCTAGTTTCTTCTCTAATAGTGAAAGCAATTCCCTGAGTAAAAGGGAGCCTGATTACATAATTAGAACTCCGTACATGTGTGTATAGTCTGAGAGCCTGCAG
This sequence comes from Furipterus horrens, assembly GCF_987537825.1. NCBI lineage: Eukaryota > Metazoa > Chordata > Mammalia > Chiroptera > Furipteridae > Furipterus > Furipterus horrens. The sequence continues at coordinate 23,574,527 of NW_028327185.1, forward strand.
TAAAGGGCGTGACTGCTGCAGAACGATGTCCGAGTGGCTTTGGCGCTGTCCCGGGTTCTGTTTTCTGACGTGGCTGCGCCCGCGTTCTCTCCACAGTCCTTCCTGTACCTGGCCTGGTACATGACCATGTCCGTCCTTGGACACTACAACAACTTCTTCTTTGCCGCTCACCTTCTCGACATTGCCATGGGGTTCAAGACTTTGAGAACCATCCTGTCATCAGTAACCCACAACGGCAAACAGGTGAGACTTTCTCTTTTTTTTTCTCCTGCAAAACCTGGAAGGCAGCAAAAACACCAACAAAAATAAAACCAGACTGCATGATAATGATGACGTGTATTTTTAAGGTTTTTTGGAACAGAGGCTCTGCACTGTTTCTCTTATAAACCATGAGGATTGGTAGTTTGAGAGTCACCTGGACCTGCATTCAGGTCTCGGTGACTGACTTCAGTGTGACTCTGCATACATTATTTAACGTTTTGAAATCTCAGCTCCCTCATTGTGTGACATGAATACAATAAGAGTCCTACCTTACAAGGTTTTTCTGAAAATTAAATAAAAACACAAATGTGGAGGTCTTAATTCAGGCCCTGGCACATAGGAAGCTCTCAAGAGAAGTTGCTTTCCTCCTAATCAGGTATTTGCTCCTTGTGACAATGTGGGGACCCAAATGTGCTGCCGCGTCCCAATGCACTGGTTGTGTTAGTGCGGGAACTTGAATGCTACATTCCTAATTTAATTAAACTAATTAAAACTGCATACTCATGTGACCTTTTCTCCACTTTTAAACTGGACAAAAAAACAGTAATGTTTCAAACGGGACAAGGTCATACTACTTAGAGGAGAACTGGCTTAGTTCCAGAAAATCAACTAATGTTCGAATGAAACCCAAGTGTAATGTTAAAACGTTTATTATTAAATAACTTATTTTGGAAGCATGCATTTGATTCATTATCCAATTATCACGTCTGTTGGGAGGTAACACATTCTATGTTATGTAAATGAACTGAATCCTTCTTTTCCAGAATCATATAATCCAGCATATTTTTAAATCAGTGCGCCTCCAAAAATCTTGTACTATAGCCACACTAAATCCACATTATCAGGATCGTTAGTTTCCTAAATTGCAGCACACTGTTCTTGTACCTGTTACTTTAGTTTCTGAATCTGAGTATGACATGCGTGGCACATGGTGCCGGGGACAAAAAGTGTGCCATGCTGATGCATTGGTCAGGAAATTGGTCTTGAGCTCCAGTGTATTTGAAGAACTAGAGATGCTGACTCTATGGTGTAATTCACCGAAAAATGCTGGCATTAGTTAAAATTAATTTCTAAACTTTTGTTGTGACTACTGCTTTACTTTTTGAAGAATCAATTCTTCTTTTGCAGAAATATATAAAACTTAATAGTCCTTATAGGTAAACATACAGAAACTTTACAGGGGCTTTGGCCTTAATTTATAGAAGTGACTTAAGCCCTCATTGAGACAATCTGCTTTATCCAGATAATTATGAAGTGATTTTTAAGTCTCAGTAAATGTCAGTACAGTCGGGGACATAGAACATGTTGCTATCTGCAGAAGTAGATCTAAAAATCATGCATTTCACTGTGTTTAGAATTTCTGTGATATAACCATAAATACATTTTCACCAACTTGGTGAAAGCCACGTTTTTAACATGTACATATTATATAAAACTATAGTGTGGAATTAAATAAAGATTACATAGAGTTTAAAGGAGACCTTTTAAACTGTGACATTTAATTACCCAGTGAAAAAAAATTGGTCTGCATAATACTGTTGGTTATCAGCTATTAAAGTGTCTTTCACTTTGATTATTGCTTTATGCTAACAAAGCAAGACTTCTCAGTCTTATTTTTTAATATTTATATTACACATTATCAAGAGTGTGTGTTTCCAGATGTTAGAAGTAATTCACATTTTTATTTAGTTTTAGGATATGATTAAAAGAAAAAGTAATTTATAATCCATCTTACTATCATAAAATAAACAATATAATTTTAATTAGGAATATAAATTATATAAAGGGAATAGAACTTATAATAAAAAGAAAGAACTTAATGCAGTATCTGCTGTCACATAGATGATAGAAAAATGAACATTTTAAGCTGCTTATTAATATCAGTTTAGATAGGAAATTAAATCAGAGTTTATTCATATTCCAGCTATGGTAAGCATTTATTAGGCAACTGAGTAGCCAAGTTTTACATAAAATAGCCTGACGCCTCGCTACACACGTGCAGTTCCCTGCAGGTGATGGCAGAGGCTCCGCATCTGGGCCCGTTCACCTGCGCGAGTCCAGGTCTGAGCTGAGCCGCCCTGCCGCCCCCCCACGGATGTCACGTGTCTCTTGTTTCTAACACGTGTTCGACGTGCCATCACTTTCCAGCTTGTGTTGACCGTCGGCTTGTTGGCTGTGGTCGTGTACCTCTACACTGTCGTGGCGTTCAACTTCTTCCGGAAGTTCTACAATAAAAGCGAGGACGGTGACACGCCCGACATGAAGTGTGACGACATGCTCACGGTGAGTTCGCGCCGCGCTGGTCAGAAGGAAAGATGCGCGTGCTCCGCAGTCGGAGTGAGGTGTGCAGTTATCCTTTAGCGGCGCAGAGCAGAAAGCAGGTGCGCGGTTTTCACTTGTCACCAAACAAAAAGGACTGTTTCGCCGTTTCGCACGCCTGCCTCGGTGTGCGGTGCCGGTGGGTGAGGAAGTCGTGGGCAGGGTGTGAGGGGAGGGGCCTTGTACCTGTGTTCCTTTTAAGCAAGAAAACGCAGTGCGAGATGTCAGCCGCATCTCAGCTGCTGGCTTTTCACAGCTCTGTGCTGTGCAGGCCACTGTCCTCAAAGCGACGCATCAAAGGCCACAGGGCCTCGATTCACTTTGACAGTGTGGTCTAACAACCCCCATTTTCATTAGGTTTTTTTTTTTCAATGACAGTTGACATTCAGTATTTATTTGTAGTACTTTCAGGTGTACAGCAGAGTGGTTAGATAATCACGTACTTTAGAGAGCGTTTCCCCCAATATTTCCTATTCCTGCCTGATACCATACTTAGTTATTACGATATTATTGACTGTATTCCTTATGGTTTACTGTACAACCCAGTGACTATTCTGTAACTGTCAATTTGTGCTTCTTCATCCCTTCACCTTTTCCACTCGGTCCTCCACCCTCCCTCCCCTCTGCCTCTGGCAACCTTCAGTCTGTTTTCTGTATCTCTGTCCCTGTTTCTGTTTTAGTTCTTTTATTCTGCTCTTTAGATTCCATATATAAGTGAGAATATATAGTATTTGTCTTTCTCTGTCTGACTTACTTAACTTACCATAACACCCTCTAGGTCCATCCATGCTTTTGCAAATGTTAACATTTCATCATTTTTTATGGCCAAGTGCTATTTCATATTTCATATTCTTTTTCTACTTGTCTATTGATGGGCACTTGAGTTGCTTCTTTATCTTGGCTATTATAAATAACACTGCAATGAGCTCAGGGGTGCATATATTCTTTCTGATTGGTGTTTCAGGTTTCTTCAGATATCTACCCAAAAGTGGAATTGCTGGCTCATAAGGCAGTTCCATTTATAATTTTTTGAGGAAACTCCATACTGTTTTCCACAGTGGCTGCACCAGTCTGTGTTCCCACCAGCAGTGCACAAGGATCCCCTTTTCTCCACATCCTGGCCAGCACTTGTTGTTTGTTGATTTGTTGATGATAGACATTCTGACAGGTGCGAGGTGGTATCATTGTGGTTTTAATTTGCATTTCTCTGATGATTAGTGACATTGGGTATCTTTTCATATGTCCATTAGCCATCCGTATGTCCTCTTTGGAGCTCCTCTGCCCATTTTTTAATTGAATTGTTTCTTATTTTGATGTTGAGCTGTATGAGTTCTTTATACATTTTGGGTATTCAACCCTTATCAGATGTATCACTAGTGAACATCTCCTAGTCAGTAGGTTGTCTTCATTTCATTGATGGTTTCCTTTGCTGTGCAAAACTTTTTAGTTTGATGTAGTGTCATTTGTTTCTTTTTCTTTCCCCTTGCCCAAGGAGATGTATCAGAAAAAAATATTACTAAGAGTAATGTCAGAGAGTTTACTGTGTTTTCTTATAGGAGTTTTATGGTTTGAAGTCTTACATTTAAGTCTTTAATCCATTTTTAATTTATTCTTGTATGTGGTGTCAGAAGGTGGTCTGGTTCCAGTTTTTGCATGGATATGCCCAATTTTCCCAATGTCATTTATTGAATAAACTGTCTTTACCCCATTATATCTTCTTGCCTCCTTTGTCATATATTACGCAACCATATATAGGTATGGGTTTATTTCTGGGCTCTCCATTACATTGATCTATGTGTCTGTTTTTATGCCAATACCAGGCTGTTTTGATTATAGTGACTTTATAGTATAGTTTGATATCAGGTTTTGTGATACCTCCCACTCTATTCTTCTTTCTCAAGGTTGCTATGACTATTTGGGGTCTTTTGTGGTTACATATAAATTTCTGGAATATTTGGTTTAGTTCTATAAAAAAATACCATTGATATTTTGATAGGTATTGCATTGAATCTATAGATTGCTTTGGGGAGTATTGACATTTTAACAATGTTAATTCTTCCTATCCAAGAGAATTATATATGCTTCCATTTATTTGTATCTTCTTCAGTTTCTTTCTTCAAGTGTCTTTTAATTTTTTACATACAAGACTTATACATTCTTGATTAAAAATTTTACATAGTATTTTATTTTGGGATGCAATTGTAAATGGGGTTGTTTACTTAATTTCCCTTTTTGATAGTTCATTATTGGTGTGTAAAAATGCAACCAATTTCTAAATATTTATTTTGCATCCTGCTACTTTACTGAATTCATTTATCAGTTCTAGTATTTTGGGGGAGAAACTTTAGGATTCTCAGTGTAAAGTATCATGTCATCTGCAAATCATGACGTTTTTACTTCTTCCTTTCCAATTTGGATGCCTTTTATTTCTTCTTCCTGTCAGACTACCGTGGCTAGGACTTCCAGTGCTACGTTGAATAATAGAGGTGAAAGTGGGCATCTCCGTCTTGTTCCTGATTCTTGTCTTTTCCTATTGAGTATGATGTTCACTGTGGATTAATTAGTTGGGTATGATGTATGCCTTTATTATGTTGAGGTATGATGCCTCTATTCCTACTTTGCTGAGAATTTTTATCATAAATGGGTACTGGATTTTGTTAAATGTTTTTACTGCATCTATTGACATGACCATATGATTTTTACCTTTCATTTTATTGTTTCTGTGGAGTATACATTAATTGATGTGTGGCTATTGTTGCAACCTTGCATCCCAGGATTAAATTCCACTTGATCATGGTGCATGATCTTATGGATATATTGCTGTATTGGGTTTTCTAATATGTTGTTGAGGATTTGGGTGTCTATGTTCATAAGGGATATGGGCCCATAATTTTCTTTCCTTGTTGTGTCTTTATCTGGTTCGGGAATTAGTATAAGGCTGGCTTCATAAAATGACCTTGAGAGTCTTTCCTTCTCTTGAATATTTGGGATAGTTTGAGAAGGATAGGAGATAGTCCTTTATTGAATGTTGGGTAAAATTCACCTGTGAAGCCATCTGGTCTCACACTCATCTTTGTTGGAAGTGTTTTTATTATTGCTTTGATTTCCTTGATTATAATTGGTCTGTTCAGATTTTGTTTGTTCTTGATTCAGTTTTGGAAGACTGTTTCTAGGAATTCGTCCATTTCTTCCAGATTGTCCAATTTGTTGGCATATAGTTGTGCATAATATTTTTTTTTATACTTCTTTGTATTTCTGTGGTGTTGGTTGTTAATTCTCTTTTCATTTCTGATTTTATTCATTTTGGGTTCTCTTTTCATGAATCTGGTTAAAGGTTTATCTATCTCTTTTTTATCACTTCTTTTTTCAAAGAATCAACTCCTGGTTTTATTGTTTTTTTATATTGCTTTTTAAAACTATATTTTGTTTATTTCCACTCTGATCTTTATTATTTCTTTACTTCTACTCACTTTGGGCTTTATTTGTTGTTGTTTTTCTAGTTCCTTTAGGTGTAATGTAATATTATTTATTTGAGACTTTCCTTGTTTCTTGAGGCAGGCCTCTATTGCTATGAATTTCCCTCTTAGGAATGAATTCACTGTATCCCATACATTTGGGGTTGTTATGTTTCATTTTCATTTATCTCAAGCTATCTTTTGATTTCTTCTTTAACCTAATTGTTACCCCACTCATTTTTAGTAACAAGTTATTTAGCTCCACATACTTGTGTGTTTTCAATTTTCTTTTGTGTAACTCATTTCTAGTTTCGTATCATGTGTTCGGAGAAGATGCTTGAGCGATGTGATTTAAGTCTTGTATTTATTTAGACTTGTTTTGGGCCTAATATTGGTGTATAATGGAAAATGCTCCATGTGCACCTGACAGGAATATATATTCTGCTGCTTTGGGCTGAAATACTCTGAAGATATAAATTAAATTCATTTGATCTAGTGTGTCACTTAAGGCCATGCTTTCCTTGTTGACTTTCTGTCTCGAACATCTAGCCATTGAAGTCAATGGGGTGTTAAAGTCCCCTGCTACTGCTGATTTCTCTCTTATCTCCATCAGTATTTCTTTATATCTTTTTTTAATCCCCACCTAAGGATATGTTTATTGATTTTTAGAGAGATAGGAAGGGATAGGGGGTAAGAGAGAAAGAAGGAGAGAAACATCAATGTGAGAGAGAATCATTGATCAGTTGCCTTCTGTATGCACCAGTAGGGTATTGAACCCACAACCTAGGCATGTGCCCTGATCCAGAATCAAACCTGTGACCTTTTGTTGTATGGGGTACCACTCGAGCCAGCTGAGCCAGCTGAGCCAGCTGGCCAAGGCTATTTGCTTTATCTTTAGGTGCTCCTGTGTTGGGTGCATTAATGTTTCCAATGGTTATATCCTCTTTTTGGATTGATAACTTTATCATTATGAAATGTCCTCCTCTGTCTCTTATTATAGCCTTTGCTTTAAAGTCTATTTTGTCTGATACAAGTATTGCTGCCCCAGCTTTTTCTTCCATTTCCATTTCCATGAAATATGTTTGCTGTCTCTTTACTTTTAGTCTTTGTGTGTCTTTTGTTCTGAAGTGAGTTTCTTGTAGGCTCATATCTGCATTTTTGATTGGAGCCTTTAATCATTTACATTTAAAGTGATTATTGATAGATACCTATTTATTGCCATTTTAGTAGACATATCTATGCTCCTTTTTTGGTCTTCCTTTCTTCTTAAAGAAGTACATTTGAGGTTTCTTGTAATGCTGGTTTGGTGGTGATGAACTCTTTTCACTTTTCTTGTCTGGGAAGCTCTTTATTTTTTCCTCCTATTTTAAATGATAGCATTGCTGGGTAGAGTAGTCTTGGTCTAACAGTCCCCCTCCCACACCTTTTTTTTTTTTTTTTTTTTTGCATCTTACTAATGTCTGCGCAGTGAGGGTTTGAAAAGCCAACCACATTTGAAATATCCCTGTTATTTACCGTGGTGCTCACGAAATTAGAGGCCAGCAGCATGGCGTGGGAAGTGGCAGGTGTAATTTCTTTAATTCAGTTCTCAGAAGAGAGCCCTGCTTTGAGCCGGTCTCCTCTGCATCTTCTCTCTCAGGTGAAGCCCTGCGCCCTGGCTGAGCCGGCCTTCCGCGCTCGCAGCAGGGTGTATCCTGAGTGTCCGCTGATGGTCCTAGACTGGCTCTTGGGTCTGAAGGGACTTGGCAGCTTTCGCAGGGAGGGACGCACCCTGCAGGGCTTCATAGCTTCCAGCGGGGGGCGCTGTCGCTGCAGTTTCGCAGACTCGGTGACTCACGTCTTCATTTCTTCCTCTCCTTGCTTAGTTATTTAGGATCGTGGTGTTTTGAGCCTGGGAATCTAATTAAACCGGCAGTATCCTGATAGAATTTAAAGCTCATCTGGAGGCTTGTAGGAAGAGAAAGTAAAAATAATCTAAAATTCTGAAGTCCAAGGCAACAGTATATTGTAGCTGGAGAGCCAGAGACTAACTCGGCACATGCCGGGGGGCGCCGTCTCCGCAGGAGGGGTGTCACCCGCGACGCCCAGAGCAGTCACCAGGGCAGCTTTTGAATCCACCTGGCCCCCGGACCCGCACGCTGCAGGGAAGCCATCAAGACCTGTGCCTTTTGGAAAACAGCTTCCCAGGGGGCTGAGATGAAAAGCACAGTCCCGGGAAGTGAGCTGCCAGCTAGTTTACCTGCCCCGGCTCATTCTCGCTCCCACGCTCTCCATCCCTGTCTCTCCCCTCTCCTCCTTCCAAGACAAGATCTTATAAAAATCTTCACCGACCTGCCAGAAACTGGGTTGTCCCCCTGTGTCCTCGAGGCAGAGTGAATGTGGGCGCCCCAGGGGAAGCAGCCCAGGAGGGGGAGGGGGAAGCCACAGCATCGTGTATGCGAAGAACGAGCGGCCTCCAGTTCCCGGTTTGCGTAGCGCCATCACCCGGCTCTGAGAACGAAGTGTATTTTTGTTCCTCAGAACTACTTCTTCCCCTTCTCCAGCTCTTGTTACCCAGGTGTAAATTAATTCTATGAAAAAGAAGGGGGAGGAAGCAGTTTCCATGTTCAGAGCAGGATGCTACCTGACAGCTGAGCTGGCAGCCCTGTGTGGGGTGCTGGCCCCCCCGGCCTCCTGCCACCCAGCAGCCTTCTCCCCGCCAGTTCGGGAGAGCCAGGGAGTGGAGGAGGATAGCGTGGGGAAGTCAGCGTCAAAATCCCACAGGTGAGCTGTGTGCTTTATTCTGTGTACATTAGCATTTTATTGAACCTCGATGATCAAATCCGCAAGACTACCTGTCTTTTCAGCCCGGCCATCAGTCTGTTACTGAAATACAGTGGGATTCCTTCCTTGAAACCCTGAGAGCTGCCACGGAATGAAGGTGTGCAGGGACACAGGGTGTGGCCAGGTGGGGCAAGTGGCAGACAGAGATCTGCAAAGATGACACATTCACTTTAGCAATTTAGCCTCATCCCATGGTCTTTTCTTCTACTCTACACCAGAAGCTAAAAGCGACCCATTCTCTCGAGGATGGACTCCCGTTAACCAGGCTCCTAAAGTTGGATGGGAGTCAGAATACCAACACCCCACTCATTAAAGGTCTGCACAACAAGGCCACACATTCTCTTCCCTAGGAAGAACTCGATGTGGGAAGCCAAATTATAACCCAAAAGTCCTGGTCAGGAATCAGCGAGAGGAGTCAGATGTGTGGTCTTAGTCACATGTATGTCAACCAGTCAGGGCCTGGCAAGCCAAGCCCTCCCAGGCCCGCCATTGGTGTGGGTGCAGAAACACAGGAGCCAGAATGGGACCTGGGGCAGTGCAGGGCCAGGGCCAGGTGGAGTGTCCAGGCTGCATCCTCTGCCCAAACAGGGGACTGCGAGCACAGCAGAGCAGGTGACCAGGCAGGGGGCTTCTGCTAATTCCTTCAGTAAAGACTAGGCAGCTGCAATAGTGACACTGCCCATTTCCTGTGGCCACAGCTGCATTTCTAAGAAGACCGGTTGGAAGAAAAACATATCACCCTCTTGTTTATCTGAATAAGAAATGCACGTGGTGTGAACAGTCCCAACGGCGTGCAAGAGGGTGCGGTGAGAATAAGATTCCTTCCCCCCACAGGTTCACTGCTAATCGTTTCAAGCTGTTTTAGAGCCACGGTTCTAATAAATGAATGCCTAATGGTATTTTATTTTAAGGTGGCTATCTTCAAGTGTTACTTCCAGAGTCTGATTCAGCCAGTGTTACGGGGAATCTGAGTGTTCAGGTCCCCAGGAGACCCAGGTGTGGAGTCGGGTCCAGACTCCATGGGTCTCGTCAGCATCTCTGGGGGACTCTCTGGCCCTGGGCGGGAGGGGCCTTCATCCAGCTTAGCACAGGGGGCAGTGGGCAGGGGCACAGCTGCCCCACGACACTCATTGTTTACTGTGTGCCTGACGAGCAGGCCCCTTTTCTGAGTGACATAATCTTCATCGATTAAGCTCGCCAACTCCAGGCATTTGGGATCTTCCGCATCTGTCAGGATGCAGCTGTTGACCTCTGCGCATCTTAGTGTCACCTTGCTGCCGACACTTTTGCTTTTGAAGGTGATCTGAGAAGGTGAGGCTGTGAGGCTTGTTCATGCCCCAGTCTTCCCGTGGGACCCATGGAGGCCTCTCACGTGCTGACGATGTCTTAGGCTCTGGCGGTCCAGCCGAAACCAAAGTAATTTTTGCTATAGTGGAGCTGGTTCGAGGAGCGAGAGAGAGGTAGAAAGATGTAAAACAAAGAAGTGGGACATATAAGTCTGGAATTCAGGAAAGAGACCCGAGATGTAAGGAGGACTTTTTAAAAAGTAATTGGCACTGAAATGACAGTTAAATATGAAACTGGAAGCTCCCCAGTGGAAGGTCCTGAAAGAAAAAAGGTCAGAGAACCCAGTCCTGGGCGACAGGTCACGAGGAGAGGGGCAGGAGGCAGCACTGGGCACGAGGCTGGGGAGGAAGGGCCGGAGGTGGAGAAGAGAGCCGGGTCGGGGGTGGGCGGCCCGGCAGGAAAGCTGTCTCAGGCCTCCGCCCCTTGGTCACTGCAGATGGCAGGGCACTCCTGCGAGGATAGGTGGGTGGCCGTGTCTTGTAAATCAGTGTCTGGAACAGTCTCGAGGCTTCACAGAAGGATTATTGATTGAGGGTCTACAGGGCGAGTAGGAGTTGGATAAGAATCAAAATGGATCTTGTAAGAGACGGAGAAGGTGCCAGTGAAGGTCTAGAGTCAGAAACGTCAGCTGCGAGGAGGCGTGAGCCAAGCAGACATGATGCTGGGAGCCGGGACCGGGCAGCATGGGTGGGCCGTGCGGCCGTGGAGGGAGCCTGACCTGCAGAGGTACACTTGTCCTGAACAGAAAAAAGCTGGGTGCTCTCTCACCCAGCATGGTTGTGCCCCGAGGGGACGCTTGGCAATGTCTGTCCACATTTTGATTGTCTGTGGTGCGCATCTAGTGGGAAGAGCCCAAAGATCCTTCCCAAACACTCCACAGTGCACAGGCCAGAGCCCACAGCTCAAAAGATGAGTGGTATTTGGGGAGGCTCAGAAACCTTCCCCAAAGCTCTTCGCTGACCCCTTTTTATCTGCTGTGGCCCCTGCACCTGTACTTAGGTCAAGTGTCAGGGTTTACTCAGTGAGCTGCGATTTCCCTGTCCTCTTTATTCTAGATACTAAAGTAGAAAAATATTTCAGCAGCATATTTATATAAGACAGCTGAGGGAGGGTTCGTGTTGCCGAGTCTGGTTTTTCTAGCTCTTTCTAGTTTTTCTTGTTATATATTGGGTTCTTGTGTCCCCTTTGCTATGTCTGTTATGCTCAAAAAAATTGAGCAATGCAATTAAATACAGTTTTGTTTCTTAAAGTGGTGTGAGAGGGCGGCCTCGTGCCAGATGCTAGTGAAGCGCTGCTCATGCTCCACCAGGTGTGCCAGGCGTGAGGGCGAGTGTCTGCATCGCAGTCACAGACAGAGGCAGGCGGGGAGCCAGGTGCAGACTCGGGCTCTGCTGGCCGGTCCCCGGAGCGGGAGTGGGGACCAGAGAGCCCGGAGGCCGTGGGGTGTGGAAACAGATGTGCTCCATGGGACCCGACCGTGTCTCTCCCGCAGTGCTACATGTTCCACATGTACGTCGGCGTGCGGGCCGGCGGCGGCATCGGCGACGAGATCGAGGACCCGGCCGGCGACGAGTACGAGATCTATCGGATCATCTTCGACATCACCTTCTTCTTCTTTGTAATCGTCATCCTTCTGGCCATAATACAAGGTAACGGCTCCTCAAGGCGCAAAAGCAGCTAGAGTTTGCACCACGCCGTGTCCCCCGCTATGCAGAGGGCAGGTAAGAAGGTCAGGTGTTTTCTGAGAGAGCCAAAAACAGCTTTTCCTTTCAGTGTCTCTCCCTTGGGACCTGGGAGGGAGAGGCAGAAGGTCCCGCAGGGCCTGGGGGAGGTTGGAGCCAATGACGCCAATGGCTTTGCACTCTGGTGGGGGGCCAGTTAACCTCTGTGGGTCTGTCAGACAGAAATTGTATCAATGTCTGAGCTGTAGGTTATTGAAAAGCTTTTTTAAAAAAAGTGATGCCCATTTGGCAAGCCCTGAGAGATGATGATATCGCTCACATTTGAGGGAAATAAGCCCTAATAACTAAGTACCTGGGCCCCAGCACAGCTGAGAGGTGTCAGGGCTGATACAGGATCCAGAGGCCTCGCAGACACCCAAGTGCCACCCTGACCCAGGTCACCACAGCGTGGGGTGTTTTTCTCTCTCAGAAAACACTGCTGACCTTTTTCTGCTCACTGCTTTATCCTGGCTTGAATTAAATGTCGATAAATGTGATACTATCACTAGGTTCTACCGGCATAAAATGGTGCTTTTTTTTTTTTTAGTAAAGTTCATGAATAGCTTAAAGGACTCATAATCCATTCTTCATGGTGTCACTGGGTGTAACAATAATCTGCTTCATTTGAGGGAAAAGTCATAAACACTTGGAAGAAAATGTGCAGCCAGCACCCCGGGAGAGAGGCATTTGGAAAGTTTATTTATAAGGATCTTGGGAAAAAATGATTTGAAGCAAATTCCTGCCAGTTAATAGGGTCATGTTGGATTTCCAAATGACTACATGGAAATCATGCTAGTGGGGTTTTCTGTGCAAATCTGAGCGGCTCTTTTTCAGCATGAACTTGGTTGTTACAGTCTGCATTTGCCGAGTTACCTGAAGGTTCTCCTGCCTGTCGCCTCATTTTTAACCCCTTTCAGGGAGTGTCGCCCATAACGGCACACATTTCTGCCCCAGAGAGAGCACCGGCCGGCGGGAGCAGGGGTGTGCCCGGTGTTCCCCACGTCCAAGCGTGGCCTGGCGTGGCTGCACCTTTTCCCTTCCTTGGAGGGGTTTGCGAATGGCATTCTGGTTCTCTGATGATACAGATTAAACCGTGTCTTCCTTGAACACCAGGTTTAATTATTGATGCGTTTGGAGAACTACGAGACCAACAGGAACAAGTGAAGGAAGACATGGAGGTCAGTGCACGTTTCTGCCTCTGTGGAGAGAGCACCCACTTCCCTCTGCCTTTGCCCGGCCTCCTGAGTGTGAGCAGGGCGGCGTCCTCAGGCTGCTTTCTCGCCGGGGACACACCTGGTTGAGCCACGTGCCGGGCTGCGGCCGGGGGCCCCGGGCCCATGCCAACAGACACAGGCCCGCATCCGCCCTCAGGGGCAGCAGGCCATCCATTCAGAATGACGGCGCCACTGACGGGTACTGAGTAGGTGACTTCGGAGCAGCATGGGGACCTTTGCAGGAGGAAGCCCTGAGAGTGGGAGTCTAACTTCCCTTTGGATGATCGGGGACCCCAAGCTGAGTCCTGAAAATCACAGAGACTTGCCTCTGAGGGAAAGAGCAGGACAGTCTGGGCAGCCTCCCTCCCTGGTGTCCCACCAAGCGTGTCTCCAGGGCCCCGTCCACATTGGGTTCTGTGAGGACGTTACCTCCAATGTTCTGTGTACCAAGACGAGGGTATTAGGGAACTTGATGTGCAGATTTTTTCTTGGAAGGGTAAGTGGTTCAGGATGAATTATTATTCCCGGGGATAGGCTGGGAGGGCAAGACCAGCTGAAGAAGAGACATTTATGGTGGAAACAAGAGAGGGGTTCATGCAGGGCCGTGAGGCAGCCAGATTGGCACTTGAACAGGTGACTATGGTGTAAAATACAGGGAGCGAAGTAGCCAGGGGCAGGACCAGGGCAGGGCAGTGGCCCTCTGCATTCTCTAGGCAGGAGACTGGGAGGGTTTGCTAAGAAGTGCCCCTAAGAAGTTGGCATGAGAAGACCTGGCGACTGGCCAGGTGCAGAGGAAGAATAGTCTGGAGCAAGCAGGGTGATCCCCGGTTTCCAGGATGAGCCCCCGAGGATGGGGCTCAGGGACACCAGAGAAACTGAGCGGTGACACAGAGGAGAGCAGGGCTGGGGATGCTGCTCCATGGGACCCAGGTGGGTGAAGACCTGGAAGCTGAGCGTCAGCAGCCGCTGCTCAGTGACACAGAGCACTTTGTGAATGGCCTGAAGCACCTTGGTTCCAGGCCCTGGGATCTAGGGCGGCGTGACCAGGCCTCCAGAGGCATGAAAGAGTGTCCAGTGTGTAGGGGAGGTGGGCCTCTGTGGCCGCATGGGGACAAGTCATAGATCACACTGAGTCAGCACACGTGCCATTCTGACACTCCATGCAAGGCCCACAGTCTTTGGACTCTGTGGGGAAGGCTGCAGGTGGCAGGTCCCCACCGGTGCTGCTTTGCAGGCCGTGTGCCGAGGGGCATGGTCGGGACAGGGGCAGAGGAGCAGGTTCCCGTTCCTGGCGTTGGAAGTTATCCCGGTGTATCTCCTCCAGCACAGGGCAGCCCTCTCAGAATTAGTGACTTGGTCCAGGTGGGTCACCAGACTTGGTCCAGGTGGGTGCCAGGTTCGCAGATCCAGGGGGGCACATGTGTAGTCCTGCCCAGATAACCTGACTCGGTGTCATGAGCCAGCGTGATCCCCGAGCGCGGAGCTCTCCCTTCGGCTGGAGAAAGTAAGGAAATGCGCGCACCGCTCTTCCGCCATGTGCCTGCGCGTCCTCCTCGCTCCTGTTCACTGCTGGTTCCTGGGGGCGACCTCGGTTAAGCCCAGGGCGAGATACCCTGCGGCTCAGGGATGTTGTCGCCATGTGCTCGGCTGCTGTGCTGATCTCTGAATACACTAAGTGACAGGGCACTTGCCCTGGGGGTGAGCTGTGTCCTTTTGTTCTGCTTTCTGAACGCTGACGTTGCAACATTTCCTTTGTCTTCTAGACCAAATGCTTCATCTGTGGGATAGGCAACGATTACTTCGACACGGTGCCACACGGCTTTGAAACCCACACGTTACAGGAGCACAACTTGGCCAATTACCTGTGAGTATGCCTGCGCTGACTCCACCTCTCCCCAGGCCCCTCCCCGACCCCATCTGTGGCTTCACGCTCCCCTGAGAAAGGGACCCGCAGTGGGGTCCTCTTCCCCCAGGAGCAGGTGCATGAGGAAGTGAAGCCGCAGTCGGTCCTGCGAATGATTCCTTCTAGAACGGGATGTGGAGGGTGGGTGGATGAGCAGGAAGGGAGTCGCGCCCCAGGAGAGCCGCAGCCAGCCATTGCCTGTTGCCATAGGAACCCTCCAACTGCTTCTGAGAGACCCGGCTTCCCATCCTCTGAACTCCCACAAATCTATGGAAATGGGGCTGCCACTGGGGGCTAGCTCTGACTGAAATTTGGTAAAATATTACTCTTAGTGTGTGAAGCAGTTTTAACGTCAAATGGAAGAGAGACAGAGTAGCCCAACAGTGGGCCCTGGAATGCATAGCGAGCGGTGTGACATTGGTCTTTAGTTCCCATTTTTAATCCTCAGTTTTGCAGACGGGGGTTGTGACTCCTGCCTGGTGGTACCTGTGGACACTGCTCAGGTGGGGTCGGCCACTGACCTGCCTAGCAGCTCCAGGGGTGTGATTTCCTCTACACACTGTGTAGCTCCTTTGAAAACACCTTTTTAAAGAAGGTTGCACTCTGGACCCTTGTGGCATTTCTTTTCTTCTGCAGATCTGACCCATTTCTTTGCTCACCAGCGTGAGCAGCGAGCCCCCAGTGGGTTCGGAAGCATCTCTTTATGCCAAGAGTCCACACAGTCCATTCTGATAGTCTATCTGTCTCTGCAGGTTTTTCCTGATGTATCTCATAAACAAAGATGAAACAGAGCACACAGGACAGGTGGGTAAATGGTGAGCAACTCCTACAGGAAGTGATGAGAAGGGAAGCACCCCCCCCAATAGGACAAAATGCATGTATGAAACATTAACACAGGGAATTGCTGTCAGATTTTAGACATCTTAATATAAAACTTCTATTATCCTGGATGAGTGTGCAAAGCTTATCTTTGTAGAAAAGTAAAAGTTCACATAAAAATAAACTTTTCTTAGCTGAAAATGCTCAGTTTCAGTTTTGATCATTATAATATCCTTGATTTCTTGATCAGGTAGAAGAGATTTCAAATGAACTTCAGCCCACAATATTATGATCAGTTAAAAATATTTGCATATTAAATGTGTACGGTTGTTCTTAAACTATTTGAGATTTGTTTTAAATTTATTTTTATTTTATTTATTTTTAAAATGTTTTTTCAATTACAGTTGATATACAGTATGATATTAGTTTCAGATACACCCCAGGGATTAGACATTACATAACTTACTAACTAAGTGATCATCCCAACAAATTTCACACCCATCTGACACCAGACATAGTTATTAGAATGTTACTGACTGTATTCCCCCTGCTGTACTTTACATCCCCGTGACTATTCTGTAACAGCCAATTTGTGCTTCTTAATCCCTGCCCCCTTTTCACCCATCCCTCCGACCCTCCTCCCATCTGGCAACTGTCAAAATGTTCTCTGTGACTGTGAGTCTGTTTCTGTTTTGCTTGTTTGTCCATTTTGTGTTTTAGATTCAATTGTTGATAGATATGTATTTATTGCCATTTTATTGTTCATAATTTTTATACTCTTTCCCTTCTTCGTAAAGAAGACCCTTTCACATTTCATATAATGTTGGTTTGGCTGTGATGAACTCCTTGAGCTTTTCCTTGTCTGGGAAGCTCTTTATTTTTCCTTTGATTCTAAATGATAATGTTGCTGGGTAGAGCAGCCTTGGCTATAGGTCCCTGTTTTTCATGACTTTGAATATTTCTTGCCAATCCCTTCTGGCTTGCAAATTTCTATTAAGAAATCAGCTGATAATCTTATGGTAACTCCCTTGTAGGTAACTACCTGCTTTTCTCCTGCTGCTTTAGTCTCTCTTTGCTGTGTCTTGGTTTGGACCTCTTTGGGTTCATTTTCTTTGGGACTCTCTGCACTTCCTGGACTTGTATGTCTATTTCCTTCACCAAGTTAGGGAAGCTTTCTGTCATTATTTTTTCAAATAGATTTTCAATTTCTTGCTCTCTCTCTCTCTCTCATTTCATCTCCATAATGTGAATGTTGGTATGCTTGAAGTTGTCCCAGAGGCACTATACACCATCCTCATTTTGAGGGGTTCTTTTATTCTTTTGCTCTTCTTATTGGATGTTTTTTGCTTCCTTCCTTATCTTCTAAGTCTCTGATTTAATCCTCTGCTTCAGCTACTCCACTATTGATTCCCTGCAATGCAGTCTTCATTTCAGTTAATAGTTTCTTCATTTCTGACTTTTTTTTCTAGTTCTGCTTTTATGTTTTCTATCTTTTTGTTGAAGTTCTCACTAAGTTCATCTGCTCTTCCCCTGAGTTTATTGAGCATCCTTACAACCAGTGTTTTGACCTCTACATCTGATGGATTGCTTGTCTCTATTTTGTATAGTTCTTTTTCTGGAGTTTTGATCTGCTCTTTCATGTGGGTAATGTTTCTTTGTCTCTTCATTTTGGCAGCTTCCCTGTGTTTGTTTCTACGTATTAGGTAGAGCTGCTGTGTCTTCCTGTCTTGGTAGCGTGGCCTTACGGAATAAACGTTCTGTGGGGTCCAGTGGCACAGCCTCTCCGATCACCCAAGCAGGGCACTATGTCAGCTGTGTACACCATCCTCTTGTAGTTCAGCCTTGACTACTGTTGGCAGGTCAATGGAGGAATTTAATCCCAGGCTGATCAGTTGCAAGGACTTGCTGTGACCACTGACCTCCCACCGCTGTGGAGGTTCAGCCATGCAGGGCCTTATCCCACAGAGTACGACTTCCTTCATTGGGGCTCTGGTGCCTGCTGAATCGCTCCCTTGAGTGTGGCACTTGTGGAGGTGATTGGTGGTGCTTCAATGTGGTCTGAAGCTGTCCACCTGGTGTGCTGTCTCTGGGGCCTCCCGGGAGGTGCCGGCCAAGGTCAGCCACCCCTGTTCCCTGTTTACGGCTACTGGGCGTGAGCTGCAAAGTGATCTGCAGATGACTGCTACTTTTGCTGGGCTTGGAGGTGCCCAGGAGAGACCAACCTGTGAAGCAAGGCCAATTTGGGGCCATTTACTGAGGTATGGGGCATGCTGAGGCCACATGTTGCTTGTTTGAGAGATTTTAGGAAAATCTGAAGCATGAGCTGCAACAGGCCATTTGTATGGAAAAGCCACTGGAATCAGCTTGGGTGGGACCGAAAGCTGAGTGGGTTGCAGTCTCAGGGATTCACCAGGGCAGGGAAAACAATGTGAGTCAAGTGATGGAGTCTCAATTATGGTGCCCCGCTGCTGCCTCTGTGGGGTAGGGTGCATCAAAGGAACAGCGGCCCCCGCCAGCACTTCTGTCTCGGAGAAGGCTATCTCCCCAGCTCTCACCCTGATGCCAGACAATTCAATCCTTCCTCATATGTCTCTGGTGCCTTTGGAGCTGCTGCTCCAGCGCTGACGCTCAGGCAGGGTGAGTCTGAGTTAAATCCATGCATGGGACCTTTAAGAGGAACTGCGTGGGACTCCAGAAGCCTCCTTCTCCCTCAGCTTCAATCCCCACTGATTTTTTTTAATTGATTTTAGAGAGAGGGATAAGAAGAGAGAAACATTGATTTGTGTTCCACTTATTGATGCATTCACTGGTTGCTTCTTGTATGTGCCCTGACGAGATTCAACCTGCAACCTTGGCATATCAGGACAACACTCTCACCAGCTGAGAACCTGGCCAGGGTCAATCCCCGCTGGTTTTTACAGCCAGAAGTTATAGGGAGTTCTCTTCCTGGCACTGGAACCCTGGGCTGGGAGCCTTGCTCCTCAAGGGGACCTCTGCAGCCAAGACAACCCTGCTGATTTTTATCCAGCCTGTGTGGGTAAGGGACCAGCCTGTTCTGTGTCTCTGCCCCCACTACTTCTTCTCTAAATCCCTAGTTTTCGGACTTCACTTCAGCCAGATTTCAGGCGGTTCTGAGTGATAGTTGTTCTGTAGTTTAGTTGTAATTCTTATGAGGGCCCTATTTGAAATTCTCTATGAAATTCACTTCTAATTGTTAATGGTTTGAATGTGAAGGATTCACATATTTTTAAAAGAACCCTCGGAATCACGTACTACAAATAGATTTTTTCCTTATTACATTATGGTCAGAATGAAAATCATGTGTTTATTACTAGAGGCAAGTGAGGTCTGGCCAATTAGGAACCAGCTAAATGGCCATGGGCTTCTCCACTGAATGTATATGCCTCTGTGGTACATACACTAACCCATGTGAGTTTCTGCCTTATATTTTTGTAGGAACAAACAGATGTGGGGGAAAGATGTGCTATTAATACATTATCTTTGCTTTTACAGGAATCTTATGTCTGGAAGATGTATCAGGAAAGATGCTGGGAGTTTTTCCCAGCAGGGGACTGTTTCCGGAAACAGTACGAAGACCAGCTAAATTAACTCAGACCCAGATCACCTCTGAAACCCAGACACTCACTCTCTGCCACACCCTCTATCCCTCTCTGACTCACTCACTCTCTCTCTCTCTCTCTCTCTCTCTCTCTCTCTCTCTCTCTCTCTTTCTGTCTCTCTCTCTCTGTCTCTCACAAACATCCTGCTGGTTTTGTGAAATGCGGGCCCGCCATGCTTTCTGGGAGCAGTGAAGCTGTGTTTCTGAAGACCTGACTGGGCTTCCCCCACCTCGTGTGTTTTCATTGAGAATACAGACTAAAGAATAATCTAAGCTCATATGCAGACTACACAGGAACTCTGGAAGGAAAGCCATTCTGGACACTCAGTCATAACACGGACAGACGTCCTTCTGAGATACCTGGAGTCTCCATAGGCGGGAGTTCACAGAGGCAGCAGCCATGCCTATCGGCCTCTTCATTTCTCCATCCTGGAAGGGACTCCGAGGGCCCCCGCACACCCCCTGCGGAGTGCCGGGCGCTCATTTCGAAGGGAAATAGTGCCTTACTATGTGTGGGTTGAGCTATGCAGAAGACACGTGCATGAAAAACATCTTTATTTTCTTTAGGCCCACTATTTTTTTCTTAGGTTGATTTTGTGAGTTTGTTTTTTCCCCTTTACTCTTTTTCTTTGGTGGGGGAGGGTAAGAAAAGCAGTTTGTGCACTTTTTAAAGAGACAGGTGGCCTGTCTCCAGAGAGGGGCTCTTCTCATCCACTGAATCCACATGCCCCCCTCCCCACACCTGCTCCTGCGCTCATTTTGGTGACGCTCTGATGCCACCCTGCAACTGTATGAAATCTCTGTATGAAACCAAGGACTGCAAAAAACACATTTTCAACAGAAATAACTCATTGCATGTCTATTGTGCAAGTTTAAGCGAGCAGAGAAAACCCACCAAGCAAGCTGATCCCTGTGAGAGAACGTTCATCCTCATTGTTCCCAGTACAGAGTCCCATGGGCTTGACATGCGTCCTCCAACAACAACCTGATCCCCATGGACCTGATGCCATCCTGGGATTTTCTCTGTTCCGCCACCTGTGACCAGCTGTTGAGTAAGGACTTCTTGTCCAGCCATTTTTTTAATATTGATGCTGAAGCAATATCCATTCAGGGAGTTCATCAGTTGCATCAAAAAAACACATGATAAGATCGATCACTCTGTTTTGAGTCCTTTTAAATGGAATGTTAATCTTTACAAATAAAAAGGCAGATTCAGAATGGAAGCGAGGTCATTTTGCAAACATTGGAGCTCTTTTATTACAAGTCTGCTTGTTAATTTTAGAATTGTAAAACTGCTCTGATTAAACTATTTAACTAACTTGCTCCGCCTCTTCTTTCTCCGTGTCACTTACAACTGGGACACATCCTAAAATATGGAGCATTGAATGTGAGGAAGGTTCAGCACAGCCCACCACTGCCCGAGCCTTGACACTGCCGGGTTTCCTCGTACCTAGGCAGGTTGGCCGCACTGATGATTTCGGGACCTCAGAGTTATCAGGCATTTTAAATCATCTACCCCACCCTGTCACTTCCCTGTTTTGGGGTCACCTAGAGTTCTTGAAAACCGCGAATGACAGAAAGATAACTATCTCCCACGTTGTTTAATTTTTATACGACTCCCAGTTGGGAAGGCTCGGGGCACATTCGTTTTCCTGTAAGAACAGGGTCCGCTTTCTGCGGTAACTAGTGAGGAGTACATCAAACGCTCAAACACTTGGCTGACGTTTGTTGAGTGTCAAGGACTGTGCTGGGTGCCATTTGTCATTTTTCAGCACAACATCCGAGCTAGTGCCTGGATTTTGCATTTATCTTTTGGTATCATTTTTATTGGGGAGAAGGAATCAATTTGGCCACCCTGGGAATTTCCAAGCCTGCTCAGGGAAGTGGTCTTACATTCTGAGAGTTTGAATAAAATCAATCAGGTCTGCTCCATAACACATCAAAGAGCACGTTCCCCTTTGCCAGGAGATACTTCAGAGGAAGTGTACAGTGAAGAGGAATCAATAATTTTTTAGGACATAAAATCTGATAGACTTGGGTCTTTAATTTATAATGCCAAGGTCAGAGTTGACAGGAAACAACAGCACAGTTGGGAGGTGAGCGAAGAAATTCCCAGTTGTCCCCTGGGTTTTGCAGACTCTTGTAAACTCCCCTAACTGGCTGCTCTAGCTTTAGAGCCTGGGGAGGTGACAGAGTGCTCAGGGGAAAGAGAGGGAGCTCCCCCCACCCATGGACGATGTGGGCATTGGTGTCAGAGGAAGAGGGAAGGGGCAGAGCTAGTCACTCTGGAATCTCTGTGCTTGGCATTGGTGACAGTCCCAGGAGGCACCTCGTTGTTCTGTTCTCAGGGTTGTAAACCAAAGCAAAGAGGGGCTTCTTTTTATCAACAGTATTAATTCATTCTCCCACAAAATCACACATGAACCCCAAACATTGTGGCTCAAACTCAGGATATGTAATCTCTCTGAAAAATAATGTAATCTTGTTAAAACTTCATAGTATACAAGTAGTCAAACATTCACAAAAGATGATACAATGTCTCCATATTTTCATTTCAACACAGACACTTATTTGTAGTTTTTATTTGGTCTCTCTCCTGCCACCTGCCACCCAAACATCGCTGGCTCTTACTCTGTGAACTAAAATTCTAGTCATTGCTGAAGTTGACGCTTTCCAAATGCACTAAACGACACCTACTTCGCACTGACCGTCCTTGAGGTTCATGTGCAGAGACCGTTTGTTCTGAGCCCCCAGAAACTCATTTCTAAGCTATATTGTGATGAAAATACTTTCCGCTTCATTGTAAAAGCACAGCTATGAAAACTAGACAGTTTTCACCATCTTGCCTTACTGGGAAAATGTTCCTATTTCTTCAGCTCCTGTTTTCTGGGTGAACTTACCAATGTGGCCCGCATTGCCAGAAAGGTCTTTGGGTGCCTGTCGCTGTGGCAAATGCCTCATCTCCTGTAGACACAGTACATGACAACTTAGAAAATGCATTTGTTACATTTACCCAAACACGGAGTTCATGTAACCTGACATGAAAAGCACTTGACCGCTAGGCATTCCCCAGGTTATTTCACAAGTACTTATTGTGTTGGGAAGAGGTGACCCCTGGCACCCGGAATCTGAAGTATCTATGATGGAAGCTGGGAAGGGAGCACCGTGACCTTCTCACAAGTGCGTGGATGGCACCTGGGATACTTAATAGCCATAAATACTTGATAGCCCACATTTCTTAAGGAGACAAGCTCTCACCTACCCTATCTAAAATTATAATAATTCTGCGGGTTGTGTGAGAATGGAACCGTAGCTAAGCAAATCCTTCAAGTTCTGTGTTCACAGACTCACAGTGCTTCTAATGACAATGACATGAGTCGGTACAGAAACAGTGTTTTAGCACAGCAGCCTCACGTGGATGTTGTCCCCTGCCTTCTGGACGGCAGCGCTGGCGGAGATGGGCATCATCGTGTATTGGACGAAGGCAGCTGGGCAGGATCGCCAGCTGGGCTGAAGTGATGGCGCTGGTTCGTGCGAGACCTGGAGCTTTCTACAAGAAGTCTGGTTTCTTTTCAAATCTTCCTATTATGGCCAGAATGGCTTGAAAAATAAGAGATTCTTTATGACCTAGCAAAAATGAAGCAGGAAAGCAGGTACTTACAAAAGTGTTGCTGAGCATCATCATCACGGCTCAGCAACGTTCTGCTTCTGTGATGGGAGGGGGGAGGGGCGGGATTCTGAAACTGATTATCAAGCCTGCAAATGCACCACTGAACATGCTGTTTCTGATTAAAGAAGCCAAACATCAGTTTTAGTCCAAGACGGTAGGGAAAGTGTCATCGTGACATGTCCTTAGTATCTACTCATTTCTTTCTGGAGTTCTACAGACTGTTCTTTTGGTTTTCATAACTCAAAGATGTAGCTGCATCATTTGAGGAAATGTTTTTGCAGGTCTAGGAATCTTACGTGTTAGCCTGTCACTGCTGTATTAATGGCAAAGAGCATCAAATTTACTTCCTCGTTCAATTCCAACACATCCGACCTGTACATAATGTGTCCCAATTCTCTCCACAAATCATGAAAACTGTTTTTCTTTTAAGACATTTGTGAACTTAATATATGTGCACTCCACTTGCACTAAGCATTGCTAAATGGGAGTTTGAATATTCGTTTGTGGAGAAAGAATTTACTTTCTATAGACCTGGTTAACACCACAAAGTATCATAAAGTGTAATGTTCCTAATAGAAATGGTACTATATTAACATATACATGGAAACTGGAGAGTTAATGAATTTTTAAAAGCACCAAACCTGAAAGTGATTGCATACTGTAATTTGAATTACCTGCAGTTTTGAACTTAATGTTCAAAATATATTAAAATTAGGTAGGCCTAATATTTTATATATAAATTTAAAAATATAGATACTGGCAGACGTAATGTCAAAAATCTAAGTGACAGATGGGCTTAAAGTGATCACACTTTATTGGCAGAAAGAAAAATTAGAGATATCTATTTAAGCTGTTAATATTATGACCAAACTAAAGTCCTCCCTCCTACAGAAAACAAATTTAAATCGAGCAGAAGCCTTGGCTAGATATTATAAAATATTTTGAAAATCCATAGCAGATGATTGTCAGTTTATTCGTCTTTCGTTTATATACAAAGAAAACAATGACCTGAGCAGTTTTTGTTACCAGTGGAGACACTGGTAGAAACTCTTGTTTTGTTTGAAGAAGATAAAGCATGAAACGGCTGCCTGCATATAAAACTGTCATGAAGGCCAAGTTTAGAATGAACTCAGGCAGAGTGCTCCACGCACCAAAACACATAATTTGCATTCCATACTGGGCATAAGAGGAACGATCTCCTGTGGGCCTGGCCAGCCCCCCGCCCGGCACTGCCCCGCCCCGGCACTGCCCCGCCCCGGCACTGCCCCGCCCCGGCACTGCCGCGCCCCTGTCTGCAGAGCGCAGCCCGGGGCGACGGGCGAGGCTGGATGGAGCCCGTGGAGCCGCAGGACCCCTCCAGCAGGGATGCGGGCTGGGCGCGCGCTCCACACGAAGTCCTGCCGGCGCTCACCCTTCCCAAACGTTCTGAAAAGAGAGGTGGGCCTGGGACTCGTCCAGGGGAGGCAGATGGGGCAGGGGCAAATCTATGACTTCCTTTCCATCTCCTGTTTTCCAGGTCAGAGTTCACTCTTGGGCAGATCAAGTCCCCCCTCTGCCTGCTGGGTTGAGCCACCTGGGTCCTTGCAGGACCCCCCTCAATCCCTCTGAATACCAGATCCAAACCCTGCCTTGGGCAGGAGGGTCCCGTCCGGAAGTAGGTAGAGGAGCCAAGACCCTCAGGGAGGCAGAGGGAAGGGCCCGACGTGCCAGGACAAGGGACTGGTCAGCCCCTAGCAGCAGGAGCATGAGGGCCTGCCCCAGGTCGGGGGGCAGGGGGCCAGGTGGAGTCTGGGGCTGGACGCTGGGGCTGCAGGTGCCACCGAAGAAATCTGAGGGGGTGAGTGAGGTTTGGGCCTGATACAGGAGTCATAGCACGATTTCTCGCTTGCGATTTAATAATCAAAAATGAACATAATGAAGAAGTAGCTTCAAAGGTTGAGGAACGCAGCCTACAAACAACAGGCTGCAGAAAGAGAACAACATTTTCTTAGTGCTGACTTTCATTTTCTCCAACAAGGAGAATGGTAGGATTAATTACTTGAATGAAAGCATAGATCGTCTGCTCATTAAATTTGAAAAAAATAAAAGTTCCAAAGATGTCAGAAAGAAAGAGAAGAAAGAGAGAAAGAAAGAGAAAGGAAGGAAGGAAGGAAGGAAGGAAGGAAGGAAGGAAGGAAGGAAGGAAGAAGCATTTTGTTTTGTTCCAAATAGTTAGGACCTCCTGTTAGAAGTAATAAAGAGGGATTTTGCTCAGTTTTTCCAAAGCCTTTTAATACTTCTGCCCAACAGCTGGCTGGGCAAGCTTGGCAGGTAAAGTACTCCCTTCAGGAAGTATTGAAGTAGAGGCTGTTTGGCAGTTTTTCAGTATCCCCAGAAAACATATTCTCAGCATGGTGCATAAAATCATCTGGAAATCTTTAAGTAATTCGGGTTACTGAGCCAGAGCCCAAATATTCCACTGTGGAAAGTCCACTTATGTCAGGAAATCTGCATTTTAAATCAGTACCCACAGAGCTTTGAGCCGAGTGGTTCAAAGACTACAGTGTAAAGAAACAATAGTGATCTTGAAGCCCCTAAGAGCCCGTGACTATTTGCTGGTGAGGTGCACTAGCCTGGGACTCAGGTGACTTAGATCTCAGCCCCAATACTAGTGCTCACTAGCAATATATCTCTGGTAAAGTTGCTTCACCTGTATTAATGCATTCACTTAATCTGGCCCAAACCAAATTACTTTATCTGACATCTAATGGCAGAATTCTGAGGATCAAAGTTTATGCAAATGTTAAGAACTCAAAAACAATTCAAAGCAAGGGACTTTATATTATTAACTTTCCCAAAGGAACAAAATGAGATCATGCAGAAATAGTAAGTACTTCTAAGAACCTAAAGATTTTCTAGGACAAAGGAAATTTTTTTTCAGTTCATTGTATTTATAATTGTAAAATTCAATGCCTTAATTTCTGAATCATTGCTTCAATGACCAAGTTATTTTCTTGGTATATCGAATAGTTTATTTTGTTTCTTTTATTGAGTGTGGTTGTAAAAGAGAATATTTAGAATTTATGTTTCTATCCCACGTGAATTTCATGCTGGGTTTTTGTGAGTTTCCTGTGGCTTTTATGAGACAGTGTCAAAAAGGGAAAGGAGTATTAACCTACCAGGCTATTGAGACATCCAGGTTCAAGGTTCACAGATAATTTAATTATTGCCCATCTGCTTTGAATTCTACCTTTGGCCATAGTACTGGCTAATGGGACTACTATGAGAAATGGAGGCAGCAAGGCCATGGTTAAAGGTCTAATGGGGAGGAAAAGGTGGAAATGGGTTGATACCCTCATTTCTTCCCAATCCCAATGTAAAAATTAAAGGTCAAAAGCCAGTTAGGAACCAGAGTGCAGGGACCAAGATTATAAGAACTTTGCCCCTTTCTTATGTTTGTTATTATTGTTAGCCTTTCCCCCCTATTTGCGAGTTGAAATAAGAACTTTTAAAAGGAAAAAGAACATAGAAAATATTTCAAAATGATAATTAAAATTCGACATATCAAAATTTATGAGTTGTAGCTAAAGCAGTATATACAAGCCAATTTATAGCTTAAAATGTTTGCATTAATAAAAAGAGAAGGTATAAAATCAATTGTGTAGGTTTCTATATTTAAAAGTTAGAATTTTAAAAAATGGAAATTAAACACAAGTAAGAAGGAAATAGGAAAGATGAGAGCTAAAATCTAACTAAAAATAAAATCTAAACAAATTAAAAATAAGATTTATCAAAGCCAAAGCTGGTTCTTTGGAAGAAATAAAAGGAAAGGGAGCACGACTTAAGAATATCGGGAATGAAAAAAGAGGATAAGAGGATATCATTAAAGATGTGACAGATATTTAAAGGACAATGAACAATATACGGCAATCTGTTCGACAAGAGTTTTTCTAAAAGAAAATGGACAGATTCCTGATCAACACACATTGACAAGATTAATAAAAAATGTGAGTAACCCTCAATCTATTGAAGTAATTGGATTTGTTATAAAAAGTGTTTCTTTAAAGGTGGTTTTACTAGTGAATTCTATCAAACTTTCTTTCTACCCTATTATTTCAAGTTCCTTTCATTATGGTTCCAATTATCCTTGTGTAAGAAAGGTGCTTTTATGTAGTTCAAAGAAGGTCAGTGATGAAATAACCAGATCCCTGGTCTTGTGATTTTTACGGGGTAGGCCATCTACAGGATAGTCCATCAGAAGTAGGCGTGGGACTCTTCTCTGATGGATACGGGACATGATGTGAAACATCCCCTTGGAAACAACTCTCTCTGTCTTGCTGCATCTGAATGACAGGCACTAAGTCTGGCAGTTCACACAGTCATTTTGCTGTCATGAGAGAAGGCCCGTGGAGGAGGATGCTGACGGAGTTGTAGAGCAGAGCAGAGAGTCACTGAGAAACACACCTGTTGTCCTGATGTTGTCATAAACTGCTAGATGAACTGAGGCCGGCCATCATCTCTCATTTATATAAAACAATAACAGTTTCATTATTGTTTAGGCCAGTTTGAACCAGTTTTCTGTTACTGACAATAAGAAATGTTTGAACAAATCCAGCATTGGGATCATATTTTAATCACTAAACTTTAAAATGTTTTAATACATAATAGAGTAAACCTGTCTTAATATATAATAGAGCAAGCCTGCCATCATTATTTATTATTCCTCTCCAAACTCTTAATTTTCCTAATACTTTAAGTCTTTTCAGATAAAACTTTAACTCATTGTCTCAACTCCCAAAAAATTCCCATTGAGGTTTTAGTTATAATTTTGTTAAAATTATCGATTAATTTGTAGAAAATTGGCATCTTTATTGTTTGTTAATCAGGAGCATCTTGAATTCCTGGTTTATCAATATTATTTTTGGTGACAAAGTACCACAGAATGAAATTTGTTGTTTCATTTCTAGAGGTGAGAAGTCTGAAATCAGACCCCTCCTTGGAGCCATGAGGGAGAATCTGCCCATGGCTGTCTCTACCTTTGGGGTTCCTTCACTGTGACAGTGCCACTCTAATGGCATTTTCCTCGGTGTGTGTCTGTCCATATCTCTTTAATATGTAAGGGCAGTGTTTATATTGGATTAAGTGAGGCCAACCCTAATGACCCCATTTTAACCCCATTAGCTCTGTAAAGACCTTGTCTCCAAAGAAGGACCCATTTTGAGGTGCTGGGGGCTAGGGCACCAACCTAACTTTTGTAGAAGGGACACAGTTCACCCCATGTCAATCCTGAAGTAATGGTTTTGGATTTCTTCTAGTAGATCAGTATTTCTCAAACTGATGTTTAAGAGTGTACTCTGTGGTGTCAGTGAATTTTCTATAAGAATTTAAAATTTTAATATTTGATTCTTAAGCAATAAAACCAGTTATTTAAGTTAATGCTGGTTAATTTCTCTTGCTTGAAACAACATCAATACCATCTTGTCTCAGTTACCAAAACATTGCTAAGGAGCCCAGGGAGGCCAAGGTGGTGAGTATTCTGTGGGACGAAGACCAGAGAGAGAGAGAGAGAGAAGGAAAGTTCTGCAGATGTGCAGAGGGTCCCTCTTTGGTCTTGAGCTGAGTGATGATGGACAGGAGCACCCGAGGAAACTACCTGAGTCCAGGAAAAGAAGCATCTGAAAGAATTTTCTCAGGATGTGAAATTGCAACAAGAATTCAACCTCTTGTTAATGGCTTTAGAGATGGAAGAAAGGAGATGGGAAAGGGAATGCAGGTGCCTCTAGAGGCTGAGAGTGACCCCAGCTGATAGCCGGTAAGGACAGGGGCCTCTGACCTACAATTGTGTGGGAACGGGACTACCTTCTGCCACCAGAATGAGCTAGAGAATGTATTTGTCCTGAGCGTCTCCAGACAGGACTGCAGCCCCGCCAACCTTGCGTTCGACCTTGTCAGGCACAAAGCACAGAGTCAGCTGAGTCACACAGCCCAGACTTCTGACTGCAGAGCTGGGAGATAATAGATGAGTGCTGTCTTAGGATGCCAGCTTTGCGGTGATTCCTTATGGAAGGTGAATACCAGTAGAGACACAATAATCTAACAATAGTGTCTGAGATGACAAGTGCCTGAGATGGGATTAAGAGACCTAGAGACTGCATAAGATGTGAACTTTAAGAAATAGCAACAAAAGCCACCCAAATAAATCACAGAGAGAAAACAGACTGAAAATGGGACTTTATTTAAAAAATAAAGCACAAAAAATACACGGTCATCTCAGCAGATCAGAGAAAGGATTTAACAAAACCCAATACCCTTTCATGATAAAACACACGGACACACACACTCAACAAACAGGAAACAGAGATAAATTTTCTCTACCTGACAATAGTTCTACAAAAAAACCCCAACTAACATTGCAATTAATGGTGAAAAACAGAATGCTTTTTCCCAACATCCAGAACAGATAAAAATGTCTGCTCTCTACATTTCTATTTGACTTTATGTTAGAATCTTACTCAGGAAAACTCAGCAAGAAAATGAAATAAAAGGCATCCAGATTGAAAAGGAAGTAAGACTATTCACCTACTCACAGTGGAAAAACCCAGGGAATATATGTATGTTTACACACACACACACACACACACACACACCTGTTTCTGTATATTGAAAACTATGAATTCACACTGATATCTCCAACTCCATCTAACACCACAGAGTTCACCCTATTGCCTCCCTTTGGTGTTTGTGATTCCTCCTCCAACAGGGGGAATCCTGGATCCCTTTATCCTGAACAAATCTAGCTATCGGACCAATGCTACCTCTGTGCAACCAGTCTCCAACGGCCAGGTCATCCTCTGCTCAGTCACCCTCCTCAGGCACCCACATGCCCCCTGGTGGCTCCTGCCTATGCAGCCACTCCATGTCTAGTCACTGCGGCCACCAGCCTGGTCCCTCAGCGGCCTTCTCTGGGCAGCCGCACCCTGTTCACTCTCCTCTCCCACGACGCTGCCTCCTCGTGCCTCTGGGATTCCTGCACCCTCAGCAGGCTGCTCCCGCTGCCCCTCCTCACCCAGGGGCCCTGCCTGGTAGGTATTAGGCTGAATTATTAAGGAAGGTTATATGAGAGGGAGGGAGGGAGGGAGGAAGAAAGGAAGGAAGGTCTTTTGTTCCTTGACTATTCCTTTCTTTTTCACCAAATCTTCAAGAATGTTTTATAATAGTGATTTTTCTGTGTGGTGATATGTACTGAAGGCAATTATACAAAAACCTCTTGAACCAGAAATTCCATGACTAGGAATATACCCAACTGTACATGTGAGCACCCTGATTTTATATAATACATACACATGAGGAAGGACCCAAATAAACAGAATTTATTTATAAAAAATTGTGTATTTATTCTCATATGTTTAAACTTCAGTCACCTTCAAAGCGCTCTCCATTGGATGCAACAAACCTATACTTTTTCCCACCGCTCAAAACAGTAATTGAACTCATCAATTTTGATGCCTTTTAGTGCTTCTGCCTTTTTTTGTTTCACCTCTTCCTCATCGGCAAAGCGTTTCCCTCTGAGGACTTTTTTACCCAGGGAAATAAAAAAAAAAAGTTGCTCAGGGCAAGACTGGGTGAATACAGAGGGTGGGGCATGGGGGTCACGCTGCTTTTGGTCAGAAACTGCTGGCCACTCAGTGCGATGCGGGCAGGCATGCTCATAATCACCCGTCATGAAACGGGCAAATGCATTGAAAGTCTTCAAAAACATTTGCTGAAGCTGAACACAGCCTCTCACAACAACACCAGCTGGTGCACTGATCCAGATGGGTTCCTAGAACACTCACCTAGCAGGGGAGGCCTGTATTACCAGGGGCCTACCCTCCAGGAGTTAATTCTGGGTTTTTCTGTGTCCCATATATATAAAACATTTGTCATAGAAGCATTATCCGTAATAACTAAGCTCTGCAGGAAAATGTCCTTTGACAACTCAGTAAACAATTCTGTATTTATGTTGCATAGACACAGTGGAGTATGGACAACAATGAAGGTGAATGGTCTACTGCACACGCAACAGCCTGGATGAACCTCGCGAGCGAGTGAAGAAGCCAGACCCCAGAGTGATAAACACTGCCTGGCTCCAGCAGGGGACCGTAACCTGGGGTTTCAGGTCAGCTTAAGGGAAGAGGAGGGTGTGGCTGTGGGCGCCCCGGCCCTTGACATGCAAGGTGCGCGGGGTTTGTTGATCCGGGTGGTTGCCGTGCAGATGTGTTCATGTTGTGCTGATTCGATGATTTAATTGTTGGCATGTTTTCAGAGCCTGTAGCACTTTAATAAAAACATTGATTTAAAGGAAAGTTCGCTTTCATATTTTCTTTAGTATTTTTATTGTTTTTTCCTGGGAAGGGCAGTCAGAATCAATCCCCTACCATACCATCCGAAACGAAGTTTCTCCTCACTGTAATTTGTATGGGTTTTAAAATATCACTTTACTGAAACACTAATCATTCCAAATCCCTGGGTTTGATGTGTATTAGACGGCAGACTCCTGAGGGCAGCACTGTGGCCTGGTTCTGCTTTTATTCATTACCCAGCAGTGCCTAGAATACCTTCAGTAAGTGATAGTCGTTCAATAAATGTTTACTAAATGAAATGCTTTTTGATTCGCTTTGGTTATCTGGCTTTCCTGCACAGCACCCTCTTGGATGGGCCTCGGTTTAAGAGGATTTAGGCTGTGGATTTGGGCACTTTTCATTGTAAGACACAACTGCGCATCCTGCGTCAAGGTTCTGGTGGACCTCTCAGTCCTACTGAAAGAATTTTAGCTGTGGTAGTGAGCTAATCTAAGATACAAAGTTTCTGTTAGCTCCCAGCATCAGGCCAGGTGCCTCCCTGGGGATCCCCGATGGAGGAGGAGGGGGAGGGGGAGTGGAGGGGGAAGGGAAGGAGAAGGGGAGGGGTTGGGAGGGGGAGGGGAGAAGGAGAGAGGGGAAGCAAGCGCAGAGTAGTGGGAAATCGCTCTTGCTCTTACCGGTTGTGTCGGGTACCGCCTCTAGTTTGCATCAGTACATTCTGCTCCTAACCGGCATGTTACAGCAAGTGGGGACAAGGTGACGCTGAATGGAAGGCGCTGTGCCAGTGACAGTGGGAGAGGGTTTCTCCTCGCAGGTGACTATGGCAGCATCTCCCGTGTTGCAAAATGCTGATTTTATTTTTTCTCAGTTTATAGCTTGAAACTTTCCTGAGGAGGTTTCATTTTTGTCTCCTGTAAACATGATTTTTCTTTTCGTGTTTAAAATTTATTCACAAAGAAGGATTTTTTTTGCAGCTACTTTGTTAAGGTACATTTCATCCTTTTTTTTTTTTTTTTTTTTTTTGAGCCTATCTTGAATTTAGGGACAAATTTTGGTTTGGAAAATGAGGGAAGGGCGAAGAGCAAGCTCCACATACTCTCTCCACGGTGCTTGGGTAGTTCTGACAGACATCCCGTTGGATCAGCCATCAAAACGCCAAAGAAAGGACTGGCCCCTGTGGCTTACTGGTCATGGTGGCTGCAGAAGGTGCTCGTTAGAAACTCTCATTCCAAACTGTGTCGCACGGTCCTATTCGTAGTAAGCAGCGGCGCAGCGCCCTCAGAGGCTGGGCGTCGGGCGTTCTGGCTGCGGATCCAAGCGTCAGCGCTTGGTCTGCTTCCTCCCTCATCACCGCAGTTCCAGCTGGCAGTTGCCAAGTGCCTTTGTCAGACGGACACTGGGCCGACTCTGTATACCAAGGGGGCAAAACTGAACGTGGCCCGTTTCCCAAGCCTTTAAATCTGCTTTCTCTTCTCTAAAATGAGGATCACAGTATCTAGCCCCATTGCACTGTCAGGACAATAAAATGATACAGCCCCCAGCGTTACTACGTTTCTGAACAATGCTCGGCAAATGTTAGCCTTTACCAGCGTATAACAGTCTGGACCCACGCGTCAGGCAGGCGGAGAGTCCACTGCATCGGATGCCCGTGGTGTTTTTAGTTGTTCAGTTTAAGATGCTGTGGAGTCTCGTTGTGGTTAGGGCTTCTGACGCCTCCGTGGCTGTCTTCGCAATGGGACGGGAGTAAATCGCATGTGCCTCGAAGTCGCACTTTCCTTGGGCACTTAAGAGAGAGTCTCAGTATTTCTAACCATTTGTAACTTGAATTAGCTTACCGGAAGCAGATAACCTGCGGTTCCTTCTGTTTCCTTAGCTGGGCTGTGTCTTTCATGTGATTTGCATGTACCTTCCGCTTCGTGTTCCCAAGTCCATGACAAAGCATGTCGTGTACCTTCAAATTCGTTTTAATCCCCTTGATGAGCGTTTCAAGAAGGGAGGTGATCACTTTACACACGTGTCGGCAGGCTGGTGCCACGTGGACGCCGCCAGAGCCTCTGCCCCCCCCTCTCCCTGCTCACCCCAACCTTACCTTTTCCATTACTGTCAAGCTCTGCCTGAACTTCTGCGACGTATTCAGTTCCAGCACTGGGAAGGGTGACTTCCCAGTCACTATCGGAGGGGAGTAAAACCACGGTGTTCTTTTCTTATCTTTTGTCATTTTTATGAGCTGCAGCCAAATGCATCCAGGGCTTACTGCTGAATTCCTCACTGCTACAGATGTGCCTTTGGCATAGCTTTGTCAATATGGTGCTGCAGCCTCTGAATCATCTTTGTTTTTTTTTTTTTAAAGATGTTTTATTTATTGATTTTAGAAGGAGAGAAAAGGAAAAGAAAGGAGGGAGGAGGGAAGGTGGGAAAAGAGAGAGAGAGAGAGATTGATTTGTTGTCCCACTTACTGGTGCGTTCATTGGTTGATTCTTGTACATGCCCTGGCCAGGGATCAAACCCACAACCTTGCTGAGTGGGGAGGATGCTCTAACCAACTTAGTTATCCGGCCAGGGCACCCTTGTTTCTTAATGCCTTGACCTGTCCGTCCCTCTCTCAACATCTATCTTGTTTTTGCTTCCCCTACTGCCTAAAGAGGACTAGCCTTGCAAATGTTCCCACCTCCAGGATTCTGTCTGCAACCCACACCGCCATTCTCTCTGCGCAGCCACCCCCCGCCCCGTCCTGCTCCACGTTGCCATCGGGGTATCAACTTTGTCTAAATTTCCATTGTTTTGAATTAGAAATAGCACAGAAAAAGACCATAAGGCCTACTCTTCTGCAGAAAATTTGAAGGTTTTGCTAAGGCTGTAGATGGACTCTTTTCAGGTGAATACCCACCCTGTTGCACTCGCTTCCAAGAAACATTCTAAACCAAGAGATCACCACTGTGGCAAACCAGAACCACACGTCTGGGGCAGACACAGGGATTGGCCCTGTTTCCGTGGTCTGGAGGATCGTTCCTTCTTTGGAACCTGCACGGTGTTCTTTCCTCTTAACATAGGTGTTGAAAGTCAGGTTTTCTCTAAGATCTGAATGTAAGCCTCCCCTGTCAGAGGCCAGTGCTTGATTTCTGGAGACCCTCGGCCTTTCCATACTTGCCTGCCTGCTGAGCGTCATTTCCTCCTGCTCTTCAAAAGTGCGAGGAGCTACAACCTGACAACTATGCAAGTCAATGCCCTGCCTGCTAGGACTTTGCACATCTAAATGGTGACCCAACTTTTGTTATGCTGGAAATACATAAAGATGCTCCATTTGGGTCACATTCAGGCAGAGCATGGTTTCAGAGAAATGGTTTTCCCAAAGCACCCTGCTGTGCAGGGCAACACCCTGCCATTCTCTCCGCCACCTCCCTGCCCAGAGCTAGTGCAGATGCTGTCCTGCTGTCCCTGCATCACAGGTCAGTGGGGACACTGTCCAGGCTGTCCCTGACTCATGGGACAGCATCAAGGCACGTGCTGTGGTCTCGGCAACCTCTCCGACCGCCTCGTGATGGGCAAGTCTCACTGTTGCTCCGTGGAACGACCCATGTTCCTCCTGACTCAGCACCCCTCTTCAGTGTGTTTGCTGGTGGCTTGAAACGCAAGTTCCGATTATTGCAGAGGGTTTTCCAATGTTCTTTGACATACCTGACGCGCCCAGAGCGTCATTAAGTAGTGCTGGGAATCACTTACGTTTTCCGTCCACCCTTCCGCTGGAAATGAGAAGCAGCAGATAGAGCACTGGAGAAAGGGGTGCCAGTGTGTGAAATTAGATTGGAAGTAGGGAGTCACCGGACGGATGGTGTGTGTGCCAGTTTTACGTCCAGTGCACCGCAGAATCTTGTGCTCCAGGCAGGCTTCTGCCAGCCTGGGCTGCTGACCCTCGGCGCCTTCACATGGACCTCTTGCCTCCTGTTGGGGGCTCCTCGGTGCTCCAGCTGGAGAGGCTGAGGTTTCCCGGCCCCTGTGAGGCCGCTCCTACTCCTGCTACCCAAACGAGCAGTGGAGGAGGTATGTCTTGTGAGGTCACCCTTGACTGATAGGCAGCCAGAGCCGGTGGATAACTCTGCTCTGACTTCCCCAGCGGAGACCAGGTCAGAGGCCAGGAAGTTCCTCAGAATATGCCACAGGGGGAGCACCTGCCTGTGTGGAGCCCCCGCTGGGAAAACCCTGCGTAGGTAGGGCGCCTAAGGCAAAAGGAGCACCTGCGCCATGGAACACCTGCGTGGGTAGAGCACTTGCTGCGGCTGGGCCACCTGCTGCAGATGGGTCACCTCTGTGAGTGGAACACCTGACGTGGGAGGTACACCTGCCATGAGCAGAGCACCTGTGTGGGTGCAGCACCTGCTGTGCGTAGAGCACCTGATGCAAGTGGAACACCTGCGCGTGCTCAGTGTAAGAGCCTCCGCAGCCGCCACCGCGGCCCATGGGGAGACTCCCGTGTCGCTCCATCAGCTCTGCGCCTCCCATGCCCTCGTCCCCGCACGAAGCGAGTTGCCCACTCTCGGGGCTCACGGACAGAGGGCAACCGAACCAAAAACCCGGGTAAGGGGACCCTGGGAACCCTGCACAGCCTCTCAGGCAGCACTAAAGATGGCCTCTCAGCAGGAGGGCTGGGGCATCTGCAGCCAGGAGCAGCACTTCGACGCTGGGGTCAAGCATCCTCCAGGCACATGCTTGGTTACCCAGGCAACACGGCCCCGCCCACGAGACCTGGAGCTCTGACCCTGGGTAGTTCATCATCTCCCTCTATGGCCCCTCCTGGTCTCTGGCCTCAGCCCCTCCCAGTAGTCCAGACAGGCTTTCTGTCGGTATCCTGCTGAAGTGATGCTCCCTTTCTATTACAGTTTCCTCCATCTGGGTTCTTTTCGGCAGGTAAGGGGGAGGGTCAATCATTATTTCTATTTTGTTTCTTAATAACCATCTTAAAATCAATATCCCAAAAGTCATGTTTTGAGGTGGTATAACTTTGGTCCCTCTTACTAATTATAACAGGGGAACTCTGAACTTTCTGCTCAATTTTTCTATAAAACATAAAACTGTTGTCGGTGGAAATCATACTCTTCCATGGGGTTGCAAGGAAGGCGTTCCAAGGACCTGCACACGGAGATCCTGAGGTGTCGAGGCTTATTCTGGTGAAAATAGAAGCTGCCCCTGGGTTTCCAACGCCCCATCTATGTCTGGCCCATCACGGAAAAGTCCAACTATGTCCTCAGCAAGGTTAAAACAAAAGCCAGGGTCCAGAGTTTCTGCTTCATCTCAAAGCTTACTCTTTGGGGGCCCATGCCATTTGCTGCAGACCCCAGCAGCTGCTAGACCCACATGGTCCCGTGCTTCCAGGTGAGACAGTGTGTGAAGGAATGGGTGGGTGAGAGAGAGAGAGAGAGAGAGAGAGAGAGAGAGAGAGAGAGAGAGAGAGAGAGAGCTTCTTTGTTACCCTGGTGTTTTAACCAGGAGATTTTCAAAATAGCCAATCAACTTCCCAAGCTTTCGAAGGCTTTTTGATGGGTCCAGCCCCTAGTTAGACTGTCGGGGCCTCTATGGTCCAGCACCTCCCCCTGTGCCCCCCAAACAATCCAGTACTGAAGGGGGGAAGGGGAGTGTTAATTCCCCTGGAGTGTGAAGCTGTAGCTTCCTGCTGAATCAAACAGGCTCATGCTCCCCAGTTTATTAAGCTTCACGTCTGACTCCCTAGGCCTCCCGTTTTTATTAATAATTAGTTAACTAGCTACAATAACATAACTGATGTAAAAATAAACTCAAAAAAGGGAGTGAGAAAAAGAAAAAAAAAACAGATAGACTATTAGAGAAAGAGGGCAAGAAGCCATCTCTCGTGTTCTTTAAAGCCGGAATTAACCTTGAAGTGAATAGATGGAACGCTGAGCCATGAGCAACTTACAAATTAGTATAAAGTAAATTATCAGCCAATTTTCTTTCCTGCCATTAGTTGGGTTCAGGATATGGAGATAATGAAGATTCCTCTGGCTGTGAGTGGAGTAAACCTAAATTAGACTCCTTCAAGCACAAGGAAATGTCTTGGCTGTTTACTAGGGAGGTGCTTCTGCACAAATGAGTCCAGAAGTTCAAATGGTGGCACTTTAATGAGTCTCTCGCCTCATTTCCTTCTCCTTCTCCTCTGCCTCCTCCTCCCACCCCTCCCGTTCCTCCATCCTGTCTCCCTCTCTCTGCTGTCTGCTGCTGGGATGCGACCCTTTGCCAGTCTCTCCATACTTGTAGGTGATGATGGCCTCTAGCAGGTCTGCACTGACAGGACTCTTGGTCCTTCTGCTCACTGTGTGTCCCTATATCAGTCACAGGAAAGTGGCACCGGCCCTTCTGGAGTCCAGTGGTGACCCCAAACCATCTGTGCCCAGCAGTTGTGACCATTTCTTTTACCTGAGGCTGTATGCCCAGCACAGTGGGCGCGGGAATGGGGGACAGGAAGCAGATGAGGGGGCTCTATGGCAAGGAGTGATTGCAGGCATTTCTTACGGCAGGAGGAGAGGGTGACAAACTGCCTGAACGAAACCAAGCACACAGAACAAAAGCAGCTGGGCGAACAGAAATGAAGTTCTTTCAGCCACAGCTCTGGTGTGCAAACCACAGACGCTGCCTCGCTCTGTCTGTCTGAAGCAAATCAGTGTATGAGCAGGACTGTGGGGGGGGGCAGGTCTGGGGGAACATGTGAGGCTGCAGAATCGGCTGGCAGATGGCAGGGGCCGGGGAAAGCCCCAGGCATGAGGAGGTAGGTGCCAGCCCTAGGGTCCCACCCCTGGAATCTGTGAGTTGGTCCAAGTCCTTCCCTGGCCACTACTGCCTCCTGAGGAGCATCAGTGAATAGTACCTCTGGTTATTTTTTGGCCATAAGAAAAGAATAAAGATGTGTGGACAAAAAGGAGCCACATACTAGACTTGAGAAGCCCCGGGGACACCTGCATGATAGCCTTACAAACTCAGAGACCTAAAAAAGTAACCACATAAGATGGTCTGAAATTAAAATTTCTTAACCAAAAGCAGGTCATGGCGGGTAGTCATGTCCTAGGCTGGAATCCTCCCTAACAAAAGTCAGTCTTTACCTTAACTGAGCCTGTCTATTGTCTTCCTGCATCTAGGATAACATGGCTTTGGAAGGTCGGATTGCCTTCTCCGGACCCCTCAAAGCACAGGCTCCAGGCACAGGGAGACCACAAACCCCCTCATTGTCATTGCTACCATGTTAACTGAGGACTGTTAATGGTTCTGTAAGTACCTGTTTAAAAGGAGTATGTGCCCCTCATTTTACTTCTTGTCCAACCCTAGGAGACCCCCTCTGTGCTTTCTCTCACCTCCCCAATCTGTCACCAGGGTAACCCACCTACGCCCTCTCTTGATTAGAATGTATAAAGCAGGTGCCAAACTGCCATTTTCCAGAGCATTTTCCGAAGCCCCGAGGTTTAGCTTCCCAGCAGCTGCCATCAGTTTGCCTAAATAAACTCATAAAACCCTCTCACATTTGGACGTTTCTCATGCTGACAGACAGGAGAAGCCAGAGGGCTCTGGTCTGTTTTGTTTTTGTTTTTCCAGGACTGGACGCTGTTTGTAATGCACATCTGCTGTTCCAAGACACTGTTTGAAGGTCGCCCCGATACAGCAGACGATGGAACCCCATGTGGACAGGTTCCCAATCTCACAGCTTTAACTCTGCTGTGGATTTTGTAATGGGGACAAATTAATTAAAAAAAAAAACTTATTCTATCCCCCACCCCATGTATTGTTAGAACTTCTTGCTGATCTAAAATCACTGACCAGGAAATAGCCTCTGCCTGCTTGAGAAGGTAACAGCTGATGGGTGTTCCTTTGGTGCCACGTGACCCTTAACAAGTATGTGGCGAAATTGAAAATTTTTCCATATTATATTTCTCCAAAGACTCCAAGAACCTAAACCGTAAGATAGACTTCAAGGCTAAAAGGATTGTTCCCACCATCTGTTCCGTTTAATAACTACCAGAGAGGCATGGTATCTGGAGGTCAGAACTGGCCACAGAAATTCCCACAGTGATGGGAGTGTCCCACGTCTGTGTAGTCTGATGTGGCAGCCACTCGTCACATGTGGCTCCCGAGCACCTGCATTGCAGCCGGTGTAAGTGAGGAGCTGGAATTTTTAGTTCATTTTGGTTCAGTTAATTTGACTTTAAATTCTACCCGTGGCTAGTGGCCATTGTATCAGACAACACAGCTTAACACAACCTATGGCTGACCCATGCTAAGGGCA
The DNA here is from genome assembly GCF_987537825.1 of Furipterus horrens. Classification (NCBI taxonomy): domain Eukaryota; kingdom Metazoa; phylum Chordata; class Mammalia; order Chiroptera; family Furipteridae; genus Furipterus; species Furipterus horrens. The sequence goes on from NW_028327185.1 coordinate 23,614,277, forward strand.
TCTGCGCCCCCTGCCACAGTTAGGTGGCCATTGTTTGTATCACATAACCTCAGCATCTACCCACAGCTGATGGGACCAGGGGCCGTCACCTGCCCCAAGGACAGCCAATGACGGGAGGCCAGTGACCGATGATTTGCGAAGCCTGACTGCAACCATATTTCTCTCCCTGGAGTTTGGACCTGGGGAAGTCAAAGGGATGGGTTATGGGGGCCGAGCAGGAAATCCACGAGGTCGACTCAGGGCCCGTGTGGCTGTGTGGGCACAGGGGTCCTGGCGTAGGTTAGCAGGGGATGCACGCTGCTGCAAGAGGAGAGCGTGAGAGTGGGACGGACTCGCTGGGAAGAGCCAAGTCCTGAGGAAACTCCCAGCCAGGGAGGGAGGAACAGCTGGACAGAGGGACAGCAGGAGGGAGGACGGGAGGGCAGAGGGGAGGGGTGGAGGCAGAAGGAGCACGGCCCCCGGAGGCTTCCTCCGGTCCCTTTCCTTGAGGCCTGGTTGTATTTTGCATTTCAGCTCCTGTCCCTGGATCCTCGTGACATTCTTTTCCTTACTCCTTTCCTTACACAAAAGCCCTTAACGTAGCCAGAGTGAGTGTGACTCTTCCCTGGTCTCTCAATCACTTTTAATAAAATGGGGTGATTCTAACACAAACTATAGAACACATTAGCGAGATAAACATCTTATATCCCTAGAAGTAAACATGGCATTCCTGAGCGGGGAGGAAATTTAGGAAGCATGCAGTTCTGTCTTGTCATTTTAAAGCTGAGGAGACAGGAAATGCCGCTGCCTCGGGTCACACAGATGTTTTCTGAGAAAATTTAATGTGTTAACTTCCTTTCTGGAACTTTATAAAAAACAAACAACAAAACAAACTGTATCATTGTTGACTTTTAATAGGGCAAAAATAAGACAGTGTGGATAAACCAGTCTTCAGTTTCAATCGAGCCTAATCTAACTTTTCCAGGACATCAGTAGTTATCACAAACCTCACCTGCTGGCGTTTGCCCCCAGATGAGTAACGTGGGGCAGCGGTTTTCTGTAAAAGTCACCTTCCCACCCAAGTGCAACAGGCCCCCCTTACCTTCAGTTTCACTCTCCCTGGTTTCAGTTATCGGGTCAACCACAGTCCAAAAATATTAACCGGAAAGTTCCAGAAGTAGACAGTTCAGAACTCTGAAGCACAGCAGTTCTGAGCAGTGGTGACGTCTCTGAGGCCCCTCTGTCCTTGGTTCCTGTCCCCATGCTCTGGACACTATCCCATCAGTCATGCTGTAGCCTGTGGTGACAAGACCGCCTGCTGGGGTCACAGTGCTTGTGTCCAAGTCACCCTGGTTTCACAGAAATTATGGAGCAAGATCCTCGGATGGAAAACAGCACTGAAGCCACCCGTACGCTCACACGGGATTGCAGACAACCCTGGAGCAAGACTGGCAAGGGGACGAGGAACAGAGAGCCACTTCCGATCCCTGTGTCCTTCCAGAAGGTTTCCAGAGAAAAGCCTTTGACCGTGGGCAGCCCCAGTCCTGAACCATAAACCAGCATGAAGTCTACTTTTAAGCAGGGCTACAGTGGAACGGGTTACGTTGGTGAGTCAGCCCCAGTATGAATTCCCAAGTGAATAAATGAGTTATTCTTTTGGACGTCATTAACCCCCCCCCCCATGATTAATATAACCTACCTGTTTGTTGTCTGTCATCTATCATCCCTCTATCTACATTTATGCCTGGGTTCGTCAGGTAAGTCAGGGGGCTCGTTGGGGCCACCTTGGGGTTTTGAAGATGACCTGAGCTGAAAGAGGCTGCACACTCCCCATTTGCTGAGGGGAGGGGACGTGCTTACCTTTGTGTGAAAGCTGGAACACATTACGCTTCATTTCCGTCAAGGGCTGCCTAGGACTCCCTGGGAACCGGATCGGTATGATGAGCTTTCTCACTTTTCACTGAGCCCCTGGTGAGGCTGCTCTGCTAGGAGCTGTACTGAGTGAGGAGACAGGGGACAGGGTGGCAGGTGGCTCGGGGTCCTGCGGGAAAAAGACCTGGGGTCACTTCGTGCAGTGGAGGTGCTGTGATGGAGGCTTATCGGCTACGGCCACTCAGTCACTCCCTCTCCGTCTGTTCTCCGGTGCTGGTCAGACCCTGGCGTGACTGCCCACACAGCAGGGAGCATGGCCCGGCCCTGATCTCTCTGTCCATCCTGGCAGAGGCTCGTCTGGCATGGACAGACTTCTCCTCGCTCTCTCCTGTCCTCAGTGGAAACAGATTTAAATGTGGAGCAATTGAAAAGAGGATAATGCATAAAGCACATTTTCCCCTGAGGGCCCTCGGCAGGGACTCCAGACTGGATTTATCTCCCAGCACCAGATCCGCCTGAGGTAGCAGGACTGGCTTTTTCCAAATCCTTGGTTCCTTACCAGCCACAGGTTGGCTTGTTGTTCCTTTGTTTAAAGTGGGGATTATTTATGTAAATTGGTCTCAGTCCTGTAAAGAAGATTAAATTGGTCAGGGAAGGGTCTGATTTTTTCCTCAGTTCAAAAACTGGAACTGGATTATTCTTTTTGGGACCTAGACTGTCTTCCTGGAGTTGTGACTGGAGGGCAGCCGATCACTTTGTGGCTGGGACCCCCAGGCCCGGTCTCCCCTATGATCAATCCTCTTGTCCTTCTCTCCCTAAACCCCAGACGTTGTAATTACTCTGATGCTTGTCTGAGCTGCCCCCCATTGGTGAAATTGTTGAGATTTAAGATCTTGTGTTGGATATAAACTACTTGAAATATTTCCTTACTTGGCCTGAGCAAAGTATGAGAATTTAGCGAAGCCTGTGGTCCACACCTGTAGAGATGACCCCTGAGGCTTGATCCTCCAAATCCATTGGCCAGCTTTGACTTAGACTGGTCTTTAAACAGTGTCTGACTGGGGCTGATTGGTTGCCTGGCTGCCCAAGCAGACTGATTCTAGAATGTTCTGTATTGTCTGTGAAGCCTTTATGCACTATGGTAAAGGACACAGTGGGTTTTCACCTCGCCCACAGAACTCATGGCCTGACTGGTTCTGTGCTCCCCTATGTGTGTGTATGAGTGTGTGTGTATGTGTGTGTGTAACAAAACATGTATGGCTGCCCGTTGCTTCGAAAACCAACACTCAACAGGCAGGTGCTGCTGTAAAGGAAAGTAGTTTATTCAGGTGCTAGCCACCTGGAAGATAGGGGACTCTTGTCTCAAAGCCCATCTCCACCTCTCAGTGCAGACAGAGGTTTTTATTTAGGGGGTGGGGGGCAAGGAGAACAAAGAGATGGAGGAGGGGTTCTGGGTGGACAGGCAGTGTGCTCCCTGGCCCCAGTATGGATCTTTGATGTCAGCATCCTGGCACTGGTCACTGACAGCCACATTCCTGCAGCTGGGCGATCTGCATCACCCAAGGTCATGGTCACAGCCATTTCTGGTACAAATGGGAATGAACCTGCTGGCGTTTGCAATGTGCTTACAGAGAAACTATCAGTGTGTCAGTGCTTTTTATCAGTTGATTAGTACGTTATTCTATTTCACGGTAGGCCAGAGTAGTATGAAGTTTTCACCCCCGTTATATGTGCATGTGAGTATGAGTGTGTACGTGTGAGTGTGTGTGAGCATGTGTGTGTCCATGAATTTGGTCTGAGTCCTGCTTTCATTCTTGGGGGGGGTGTAGCTACCTCTCAATTGCCTCAAACTTTTCTGTGGCTACCATTGTCTACCAAAAATGTTATACATGGCCGAATTGGCTAAGGTCAGGCTGCCACACCTATTCATGATAATACAGATTATACACATTCACATTAAGATGTCCATGATATATTGGTGTGTTTGCTCTCTATTGCTGTACAACCTACCCCAAAACTTAAAGCAGCAGTAATTATTATTCGTCACAGTTTCTGTAGGTTAGGGGTTCAGACACACCACAGCAGAGATTTCTCCTCTTTGCTCCACAGACGTCTGGGTGCTCCCCTAAAGATCGGAAGGCTGGGGCTGGAGTCCCCTGAGGCACATTCACTCTCATGCCCTCTGGGGACTAGCTGGGTCTGTGACAGCCTGTCACCTCCAACACACTCGATTGGCTAGAAGCCAATATGGGCCCTGCCCATATTCAGGGAGAGAAATAGGCCCACCTCTTGAGGGGAGGGATGTCAGAGAGCTTGCAAAAATATTTCAAAACCACCACAACTGGCAAAAATAAACAAAAAATAAAAATAAAAAATGAAACACAAGGACTTTAATTCTATTTGTTAAAAAGAACAACATATATTTCAGAAGTTTGGGAGAGTACATTCTCATGGTTAATAGTTGTTGTCTTTTGACTTCATGCATTTTCTAAAATGTTCCATGCCTATGTCTACTTTTATGTAGTTATGAAAGGCAGTAAGTGATTTCTATTTTCACTAAACATTATAAATAATGCGTGGCTATGTTGTGAAGAATTCAAACAATGCACTGATATATAGAGGGAAAAGTGAAATCCGTCATCGTCCCTGCCTTTTTTATGTTATAAATTCATGGGTATAAATGGTTTTATTTCAACTCCGCGCTGCTCCACCACTTCCGCAGTGCGCACAGATGGGTGGCTTCACCATGTTCTCTGGCACGTGCCGGACACGTTAGGCCATTTGTCGTGTCTCTGCTGGCCTTCTTCACACTTTGTCTCCCAGCTCCCGCCCCCGTCTTGCTCCTGCTTACCCCAGTCATTCACCAACCTAACCCCGCCCACTGTGGGTGCATTATCAGCACCTCTCCTGGTCTCTACCCTGTGTTACAATGACCTCAGTCAGTTATTCTGCCGACTGTGAGCTCTGATCCTCAGAGCCTCCCTCACGCAGGCCCAATGAAGAGAATGTTGAAGAAAACATCTTTGAACAATGAACTTTGCTTGTGCCTCCGTGAGGGTGTATGTTGCTCAGTCTGGCCAAGGGAAGTACCAGAGGGGTGGGAAACGAAAAGAATCTCTGTCAGCCGCCATGATGAACTCTTTTGAGACAAGAGTTTGCTTTTCTGCCATTGTTTCATCTGTAGAACGGCAGCATGCTGTGCTAGTCAACAAGTTTTGCGATGTTGTCTCTGTGTCTATGTGTGCAACAGCTGTGGCATCTTTCGGGGCACTTGGCTTCCATTACAGGCAGTTTATTACCACACACAAGTTGACATCTGCAGGTAGGTTGACTGGATGGTTCAGACACGTCAACAGGAATCTGATGACCCTTCCACGTCCTCACTCCATCACTGGTACTACCTGTACATGTGGGCACGTGCCTGATGTCAGAGCCACACACCAAACACCTGCAGGAAGAAGGGACCACCGCAGGAAGAAGGGACCCCCCTACAGCCCTCTCTCAGGAACAAGGAGATTGTTCCAGATTCTCTCAGTGGGAATCCTCCAGCCTCAGAGCAGAGGGCGTTCACCATTCAGTGCGAGATGGCTAGGAACGAGAGGTGGGATTCCTCTTAGACCCAAGAGGCCTCCTTCTGGAGCGGGGTGGGGTCAGCCTCAGCTGAGCACAGCCCTGACACCTGATGACAAGGACTGTTCTGTCAGGAAGGAGGGTGGGAGGGGTCCCTGGTGGGAGGGGTCCCTGATTGCTTATTACCCTCGCTTACATGTGCGGAGGTGCAGGTTTAGATCTGCACTGCAGCTGAGTATATATTTCATAGTATCCTCTGCTGATAACAGTGGCAGTCACAGTGGCGACATCGATACTGAGAATGTCGACTTTTCTGTGTAGTTTTAGGGGCACTGAGAGGAGACGCCCCAGACCGCTGGCTACTCATTTACACATCGTGTGCGAGCACGTGGGGAGTCCCAGAGCCAAGGGCTCTTGAAGGAGTGCTGCGACGCTATTTCCAAAATAAGTGGCGAAAGTAAAGAGGTGCACTTGGGTGGGGAAGCCAGAGGGAGGCGCCACAGTGAAAAGGGCAAAGGTTGGAAGATCTTTGAAAACGGAAAAACTCACAATCAAATTGGGGCTGCCAAGCATTGACAGGTGCTCCGATTGCTTCCAGGACCGCAGAGAGGCCGGAACGTCACGGAGCAGAAAGCCAGCTGCCGGGCTCTGGGGAGGGGGCTGGTGTGTCGTGGACGCTGGGAGGCGACCTGCTCCTCCTGCCTCCCCACACTCAGACCCCGCCATCTCCACTCATGAAATATTTACGGAAAAGCTACTGTACACACCACGCTCTCTTACGTAGCATCAACTTTATCAAACTGAGAAATTCTTAACCTAAGATGCGGATAATATCACCCACTTTATAGGTTATTGCAAACATTAAGTAAAATAGCCCATGCCAATTACTTACTGTGTATGGATGCTGTCTGTGCTAAACAATGGTAACTATTATTTTATGCTTTCTAAATGTTTATTTCCAAGGTTAAAATGCACAAATTAATCTTTGCCTTTTAATACCATCTGTTTTGTAGAATAATTTTTCCCTTGGTCACCAGGGTAGACTCTGATTAATCCTGCATCTCACTGTTTTTTTTTTCTTTTAATTTTACCCAGTGCCTCATTAACATGAAATAAATATTTATTGCAACCATAATATTTAAATAGCACTGCCTTTGTGCTCTGTCCACTTCTGCATTAATAGATTCTACTGTATATTTTCATCAGACCTCTGCTGCGAAAGTGCTTCCTTTGTGCCATCATATTTCAATAATTAGTTCCCATGTTTTGTTGATTTATTTATTTTTTGTGGCCCACAGAAAATGGTCTCTGAGACACCAGAGATTTTTTTAAAGCGACAATTTAGGAATCGTACAATGCAAATAGTTGGGTGAGGGGAGGGTGGGACTCATGAACAGGAAGCGCAGAACACTGAGCCCATTGGCCTCAAACCAAGGGCACAGAGTCACCCAGCGGTGTCACAGGGCTCTGGAGTTCTGCTGGGAGGCCCCTCCAATAGAGTGAATTGATTTTGTCTGTGTGGTCATTGCAAAGGGGTTGGCTCATTGAGTTTATTTTTTACTATATTTTATGGATTATGTCATCACAGTTGTCCCAACGTTCCCCCCTTTGCCCCCTCCATTCAACACCCCCTACTGCCTGCAAGCCATCCCCCGCCGCCCCCACTGTTCATGTCCATGGGTCATGTGTATAGTTTTTTGGCTACTCCATTTCCTACGCTGGACTTTACAGCCCCACGGCTATTCTGTAACTGCCTATCTGCACTTCTTAATGCTCTCACCTCCTCACCCTTTCCCCCACACCCCTCCTACCTGGCAACCATCAAAACGCTCTGTTCTTCTTGTTTGCTTAGTTTTTTTAGATTCGATTGTTGACAAATATGTACTTTTGATTTATTTTTTTTCATTTATTTATTTTATTGCTTTTTTATTTTATTTTATTATAATTGTCCCATTTTTCTCCCTTTGCTCTCCTGTTTCACCCACCTTCCCCTGACAGGTATGTATTTATTGCCATTTTATTGTTCATTGTTTTGATTTTCTTCTTTTTCTTAAATAAGGCCCTTTAACATTTCAAATAATAATGGTTTGGTGATGATGAACTCTGTTTTTTCTTATCTGGGAAGCTCTTTATCTGCCCTTCAGTTCTAAGTGATAGTTTTGCTGGACAGAGCAATCTTGGCTGTAGGCCCTTACTTTTCATCACCTTGAATACTTCTTGCCAGTCCCTTCTTGCCTGCAAAGTTTCTTTTGAGAAATCAGCTGACAGTATTATGGGAACTCTCCTGAAGGCAACCAACTGCTTTTCTCTTGCTGCTTTTAAGATTCTCTCTTTATTTTGAAACTTTGGCATTTTAATTATAATGTTTGGAGTGGGCCTCTTTGCATCCATCTTGTTTGGGACTCTCTGTGCTTCTTGTACTTGCATGTCTATTTCCTTCACCAGATTAAGGAAGTTTTCTTTCATTATTTTTTCAAATAGATTTCCAATTTCATGTTATTTCTGGCATCCTTATCATGCAAATGTTGGACTTCTTGAAGTTGTCCCAGAGGCTGCTTACACTATCTTCATTTTTTTGAATCCTTTTTTCTTTTTCTTTTTGTTGTTTTTTGTTTCCTTATATTCCAAACCATCAATTTAATTCTCAGCTTCATTCACTCTACTGTTGTTTCTCTGTAAATTGTCCTTTATTTCAATTAGTGTATCTTTCAGTTCTGACTGAACCTTTTTTATGCTATTGAGGTCCTCACTAAGTTCCTTGAGCATCCTTATAACCAGTGTTTTGAACTCTGCATCTTATAGATTGCTTATTTCCATTTTGTTTAGTTCTTTTTCTGGAGTGTTGATCTGTTCTTTCATTTGGGCCATGTTTTTTTGTCTCTTCATTTTGGCAGGCTCCCTGTGTTTGTTTCTATGTATTAGGTAGAGCTGCTGTGTCTCTCTGTCTTGGTCATGTGGCCTAATGTAATAGGTGTTCTGTAGGGTCCAGTGGCACAACCTCTCCTATCACCCAAGCTGGGTACTCAAGGTGCGCTCTTCATGTGGGTTGAGTACACTCTTCTCTTATAGTTGAGACTTGGTTGCTGTTGGCAGGTTAATAGGAGGAATTAACCCAAGCCAATCAGTTGCAAGGACTGTCTGTGACCACTGACCACCAGCCTCCACTCTCTGTGGAGGGTCGGCTGTGCAGGGGCAGGATGGTGGTGTTCCAACGTGGTCTGTAGCTTCCACTGGGTGCACAGGCCCTGGGGTTTCCCAGGTGGTGCAGGCCAAGGTCAGCCCCCACCTGTGTTTTCCTGGGGCCACCCTGCCTGAGCTGTACAGCTATCTGAGACAGCTGCTACTTGTGCTGGGCTTGAAGATTCCCAGGTGAATCCAAACTGTTAACTAGGCTGGCTGCTGCTAGTGCCAGGCCTGGGGCTCACTGAAGTCAGCTGTTGTTTGTAAGAATTCAGGAAGTTGTAAAACTTGAGCGAAGACAAGCCATCTTTATGGAAAAGCTACTGTTAATAGCTGTAAATTGGGTGGGATGGAGCCTTATGGAATCTGCAGGCCAGGGAAAACCATGTTAGCCAGGTTGATGGAGCCTCAGATGTGCCACACCTGCTGGCTCTGTGGCTCTGCTCACCTTATTGTCTGGGAGAGAGCTGTCCTCCAGCTCTTGCCTCGATGCCAGCCACTGCAGTTCCTCCCTGTGTGCCACTGGTGACTTTCAAGCTGGTACTCCAGTGTTGCAGCTCAGAGGGAGTCTGAGTAAGTTCATGTGTGCGTTCTTTAAGAGGAACTTCTTGGGACTCCAGAAGTTTCTTCCATTGACTCAATCCCTGCTGGGTTTTGTAGTCAGAAGTTATGGGGACTTACCTTCCTGGCACTGGTGCCCTGGGTTGGGGGGCCTGGTATGAGGCTGGGGCTCCTCACTCTTGAGATAACCCTCCAAAATTTTTATCTACAACATGTATATGTGGGACCAGCCCATTCTGTGTCTCCACTCCTCCTACCAGTGTGGATGGATGTGATTTCTTTAATTCCGTAGTTGTCAGACTACCATTCAACTTGATTTCTGCCAGTTCTGAGTGATGGTTGTTCTATATTTTAGTTGTAATTTTGATGTGGTTGTGTGAGGAAGCAAATCATTTTTACCTATGCCGCCATCTTGATTGGAAGTCTATGACTGTTTCTAGACTCATTGAATTTAAATGTGCCTTTGGCAGAGGGCTTCTCCCAGCCTTCTTTACGAGTGGACTTCCCAACTTTTCTGTCACCTGTCTGCAGCTTCCTGAGTGACAGCATGCTCCCAGATATAAACCATTGGAGGAGAAAGGATGCAGAATCAGAGCATTGCCATGATGTGGAGCTTGATCTAACACCTAACACAGATGTGACACAGGCTCATAAAGCACCGAGACCCAGCTCAGCCTTCCCACTCCCCGGATATGCCTCAGAGAGTTCAGCGAGAAAGCCCCCACACACTGTCTTTTCCCATGAGGATCAAATAAAAGTCACCTTGCAAAAATGATTTTTCCCATAACCCAGTGGGAGGTCACAAAGGGGACATTTACTGCTATTTTGATTCTAATATTTGTTTCGTGTTAATGGTGAGTAAAACTGCTGGGATAGCCTGCCCTAGTCTGTGGGAACCAAGTTATCTGGCTTTGCAAATCAGTTTCATTTAGAGGAGCCCACACATTTGCTTTGCTTGGAGGGTAAACCAAGAACTCAGGACCAGATCTACTTGGTTTTCTCACAGAAAGGAGAAGACGTGACTAGGCAGTTCCCTTGTTTATTGCCTGACATTTGTCTACCTCACTGGCTGAGTTTTGATCCCAGTACACAGTCTGATGCCTGTCACATACCATGTCCAACATGTATTTGAATCAAGTGACTTCAGTCATGCTGTAGAGGCTTCTAGCCAGATGTAGCAAGAGGTGCTTGAAATGTGGCGAGCACCATTTTAAAACAGGTCTTTTACTCAGCTACTAAAAAGCTTGGAACAACTTGGGTTTGTGAATCTCTTTCAACTGCAAATCATATAAAACCTGAACATGTAGCATTGCTAATTACTACTTAACGTGAAAATTCAGATTTGCCATCGATACACACTGGATGTAAAAAATGTCTGAAGTTAGTTATGTGAAATTGTATTTAATCTAGTACATCAAAAGCTGTATTAAAGTGTTTTATCTGTTTAAGATTGCTAAGGTGAATTAAAGTTATACTTAGGTTGCTTAATGACCAACTTAACCACCACCTCCATTGCAATCGAAGCCACTGCATTTCTCCTCTGAAATGCTTGGCCTTTAGCACCGTGGAAGGCAGGCAGTACTGACAGCCCTTTGCATCCAGACTTCTAGCTTAGCCACTGCTCCCAAGCATCAGGCAAGCCTCAGAAAACCTCTGGCAAGCTGAACCTCTACCACTGGAAACTGGTCCCACTGAGGAGTTGATCATCTTCAGAATACAGGATTAAAAAGCACAAGTTCTGGAGTTACGAGTTCATAGTTCAGCTCCACCATTATTTCACCAAGTGATACTGGCTTAACAGATCAGTTTTATTAAGAGGGAGTCACATATTTGCTTTGTTTTAGAGGGCAAGTTATTTGCCCTCTCTGTCCCGGATCCTAGAAATTGGGGATGAGTGCCCACTTTATTAGGTTTTCCTGAGACACAAGTGTGCTTCAAGCCTCGGGGATAGTTCCTGTCCCCAAAGAAGTGTGTAGTGTCCCTGTCAAGTAAGCTGATCTTCAGTCCCTGCTTAGCAGTTTAAAGTGGGGCTGGCTTGACTAGAAAGCAGCTGTTTAAAAGCCAACATGAACAACTTTCACTTTTCTGAAAGCTCAAATGACCAAAAGCTTCTTCTTGCAGATGAGTGGGGAAACTATTTACCGGGGTTACTTGCAGAGCTCCTGGGGGGAAAAGTAGAGATTACCCCTGAGTTTAACCCACAGCATTAGTTACTAGGGACTTCTGTGGCAGGACACATCGTGAAATGTCTCCCCATTGTATTTCTACTTGTCTTAACTACGAAACTAGGAAATTACTAGTTCAAAGCTAAGCCTCTTATCAAGCCACCTCCGGTTAACCAAACCAAGACCAAATAACCCTCTTAGTCAATGTTGGAGACAGTGGTTTTCAAAGTGTGACTTTGGAACAGGAAGATCAGTGTCACCTGAGAAATGGTTAGAAATACAAGTTCTTAAGTCTCCATGCAGACCCACTTAATCAGAAACTCTGGGGGCGAGGCCAGACGTTAGTTTCTGTCAACTCTTTGATTCCGGTGCACATCAAGTCTGAGAGACAGTGGTCTAGAAGATTCAGGGCTAGCTCTAGACTAGTTCTGCCTTAGTTTGATTAATCTTGTGGAAGAGTGTTTTATACATATCTTGAGCCTTTAAAATCTCTGCTCAGTCTGAGATATTTAGTTCTTGCATATACTGTTTGAGTTGTCAAATAACAGTGAAATTCTACTGAAATATTTTCTTCATAATATAAAAGAACTGAAGTACAAAAAATAGGGTATCATGGTTTTTATTCTATTCTTGGGTAAAGCATACCACCCCATGACAAGTTGAAAAGATGATATATGAACAGGTAAAGAGCTAATCTAAAGCAATCAGCCTTTCAAATGAGAAACTGGGCACAGGCTGTTAGTGGAATCTAGTTTTATTAATACATTTGGTTTGAGTAACTTGTTTCTTTCTTGATAGCCAGGCAGGACACTAACAAGACTCCAGCAATTAAGGTCCCAGAGAGGCCAGCCACCCACAGAGCTCGGGAATCTTCGGGAGAACCTGGTCAATGAAAGAGGTTCGTGCAGTGAGCTACATTCTGAGAGAGACTAGCAGTCATTAGCCATCAGGAAAACAAACTAGTCACCTACTTTGGGGAGCCACACTGGTTATGTAAGGGAGAGGAAACAGGGGTGGGGGAAGTAGCTTCGGTCTAACCAATGGTTCAGGTAGCTGGTTAAGTCTTCTACTCACTTGAGTATTTATGGAGCTTTTTGGAAGTGTCCTTCGTGGCTTGGAGTAGAATCATGGGACCCTTGCTAGAGATGCTAGTAGTACTGTTGTGAAAATGGACGCCAGGGCTTCTTTTTCCTGTTGGAGAGATGATAGCTAGGGATTTGTGAGGTCTTTGCACATGGGGCTGTGGGGGGTTAGGAAGTGAGAATCTAATACAGAGCCAGGTTCCTCAATATGTGCAGTTCCTTAAGAAAACTCATATGTATGTGTTAAATCTCACAGTAGTATGTTAAAACAAATTTGAACAAGATAAGACTTTATCTAGCTGTTTCACCAGCATTTGGGAATACAGATCATGATGTTGGAGTATCTCTGAGCTGCCATTCTTTCTTAAGCAGTTATTTAAACAATAGCATGTTGATACCAAGACCCTTTCCTGTGATAAAAGGAGACTGGAATTCAGTTAACAGCAGACCTTTGTTTTAATCCAATGTCTTTTGTCAGTTATAGGACCTTGGATGAGTTAATTTAATTCTCTGGAAGTATATAGATTATGTCAGTGGAGTTTAAATGTCCAATACTTAATATAGTAATGATAGTTTTGAAAAACACTAAAAGTTTTATTTTATTTTTTTTCCCCTCACATGTTAGCAGAGACTTGAGAGCATCAGGGGTCATGTCATGAATCTCATTAATTCAGGGGCGAGACAGGTAAATGTTAGTAGATCAGGTGGAAGTACACACACACACACACACACACACACACACAGTAGGATCTTTGGGCCTCCCCAGCTGGAGCACATATTCTAAGCCTTCAATCATGTCTACCTGTGGATCTGCAGGCCCCGCACCCAGACCTGCCTTCAAGCAGGTGGAGAAGTCCCCCTTTGTGATACAGCTACAGAATTTTTTAATTGGGCCATATGTAGGTCATGAGCTAGTTTGACTCCCGGCTTAATGAAAATCCATGTGGAAAAAGCTAAGGCTGAGAGTTACTCGAGGATTTTCAGCTTATATTTCAAAGGTTTGGGATTCGGAGGCTGGTCATCTTCCTGTTCTGCTGCATCATAAAAGTACTCTGCGGAACCTCATCAATAGGTTGAATCTCTAGCTTGAGTCGTCTGCACACAGGGTGTAACTTTAGCTCTGGGACTCCAGCATAGACAGCTGGAATACTTACGCCTGGCAACAGGACAGGTCACACAGGGCAGTGTCCCCGCAGGCTGGCAGATGGACACACTGCAGTGCAGATACACCTGGGAGCCGAGAGAGGGGATCACGCTGTAGGACCTCATTGCAAGGAGAGGTTGAAACTGCTGCACCCCAGGGAGGAAGAGCAAGAGCAGGAGAGGAAGTCTCGGAAGCCCTAGCCTGTGTCACAGCAGCCCCGATGAACTGGGGCCTAGCTCATGAGTGTCACCCAAGTCCCAGGCACCAAGGTTGCTCTGAGGCATACCGACAGCCAGCATCGAAGGTCAGCCTTGGCTGAGGGTGGCCTGACATGGAAGCACTGATTTGGGAGGCTTGGAGTCCTGCTGGGGAGGATGGAAGGGGGCATCATACCAGTCCCCCGAGTGCCTGCCTGGCTGCCATGTCCACAAAGCTGAAGGTGGAGATGCTGAAGCGCTGGTAGTGGGAAGGGAAGGGCAGACCCGTGACTTCCGGGACAGGAATCAGCTGGGTCTGGTAGTTGTCTCCAGTGTAGGGGCATCTAGCAGAGATGGCATGGTTAGGGGGGATTCCCTGAGGGGCTCTGCCACAGGTGCATAGAACAGTACTCACCCTCTCACCAGCAGTGCCCACTGAGGTTGGTTCAGGGGGTCTGGGCTGGGCGTGGCCCAACACTGACGCAGCATCAGCCCGAGGTTGGGGTCAGTTTTGTGATGGAGGGAGACCTCCACGTAGATGGGATCCTGAAGTAGCTTCACCACGGGGTAGTCACCAACACGGTAGTAGGAGCTGTAGTTTTTATCTGCAAGAGGCCAGAAGGAGCCGAAGCAGTGAAGACAAACTGGGAAGCTCGAGGTTGCTTCAGACAGACCCTCACCCACATTAACTCCTCTGGCAACGCTCTTGTGACCAAGGCAGGGCCTCCTTGTCCAGAAGAGTGACAGAACTCAGACTGAGGGCCAGACACTCCAGCCAAGAGGGTCTTACCTGTGGCAATCTGAAGTTCCAGGGTGAGGGGTCCGGGCTGGGTCTGAGGACTGGGCGACGGGAAAGTGAACGCCTGGACGTTAACTGGGAGGGCACGGCTGCCTGCGACGTAGGTGCAGCTGACTCGGAGCCTGCAGAGAACCAGGGCTTGGGCTGGCTCCCGTGGGCGGGTCGTGCCCACATCTGGCCATGTGGTGCTCGAGGAGCCAATCACTGCCAGGTGTTGGACAGGCTTGGACTATCCTGGGCATGGTTCCTGGCCTTGGGGGAGCTCTATTTTAGTTGGGGAAAACCAATATGTGAAGCAGATCAGTGTGTATCCAACATGTGAAGGGGATCAGTGTGTATCCAACGTGCGAAGGGGATCAGTGTGTATCCAACGTGCGAAGGGGATCAGTGTGTATCCAACGTGCGAAGGGGATCAGTGTGTATCCAACGTGCGAAGGGGATCAGTGTGTATCCAACGTGCGAAGGGGATCAGTGTGTATCCAACGTGCGAAGGGGATCAGTGTGTATCCGACGTGCGAAGGGGATCAGTGTGTATCCGACGTGCGAAGGGGATCAGTGTGTATCCGACGTGCGAAGGGGATCAGTGTGTATCCGACGTGCGAAGGGGATCAGTGTGTATCCGACGTGCGAAGGGGATCAGTGTGTATCCGACGTGCGAAGGGGATCAGTGTGTATCCGACGTGCGAAGGGGATCAGTGTGTATCCGACGTGCGAAGGGGATCAGTGTGTATCCGACGTGCGAAGGGGATCAGTGTGTATCCGACGTGCGAAGGGGATCAGTGTGTTTGCATGAAAACTAAAAGGAACAACAGACACAGGCCTGTGACAAACAGGGGCTTTCTGTGGAGAAAGCCGCCAGGGACCAGCTTCCAGGGACTTGACATGAAGGAAGGTGAAGTGCTGGAACTGAGGTGCAGAAGGGGGAACAGTTGACAGAGAACATACAGAGAAGTCTGAGGTCCTGTGAAGACTGAAGAAGGTCGGTCCAGGCTGGAGGGAGAGGGTGAGGACAGAGCCCGCCCGATGAGAGGGGGCTGGAGAAGGGTCCCTCAGGTTACCCCGTGACATTCAGTTACAGCTTTCATTGTTGTCCCACAGCTGGAAGCACGCCGTCTGACCTGAGATTTTAAAGGGATCCTTTTCGCTACAGCCTGGATGATGGGAATAGAAGTGAAAAGGCCAAAACAAGAACCAGGTGTGTTAAGCAAAGGAGACCCAGGTGAGTGTGGGGCTTAGATCAGGCTAGTGGTATCAATGGAAGCAGATTTGTTGAACGAGGGTCAGCGAACTGGACAACAGAGGCAGCAGACATGCGTTCTCATCCTGAGGAAATGTCCTGTGGTTCAGGGCTGACCTCTGAGCTCCTGCTTTATGCAGGGAAGAGTCCATCTAGTTGAGCAAGGGCAGGCTGGCTGAGACCTTTACCTGAAGGTGCTGTCGCGGGTGATGGAACCGCGGCTCCAAGCTCTCACATCCCTGGCTGCCACCAGCTCATTTTCGTACACTGCCCGGCCTCCAGTGACCTGGAAGAGCAGGTAAAGGAAACTTGTCCCCCCTGACAGCCTGAGCTGCTTCCCTTGGGACCTGCTTTGATCTGGCCCTCAGGGATGCTGCTACCCTGTCACTGTATAGTGCAGGGGCAGGTGGCGTTGATCAACCTGGGACGTAGTCACTTCAACTTACTTGAGGAAGGAAGGGAAGGGGCTTGGACTATTCCGATGGGCCACCCAGGAGTGCCACCACCCTCTCAAGTGCCGCCCCTGCTCGTTTCCAGGGCAGTGTGGCAGGAGGAGCCTGATCCCGGCTCTCCTCTGCCGGGGGAGGGTGCCAGCCCCGCTTTGGGCGCAGCTGTGATGGGCTGGGCCCTACGCTCAGGGGCGGGCTCCGAGCTCCCAGTGCCGAGCTCGCTCCTGTCCTGGAGACCATCCCACACCCGGACCCGTGTCAGCCATGTCCTTTGGGGCTCAGTATCCCAGCTCACCCCCCGTCACTAGGACATTTCCGCCTGACTTCTAGAGTTAGGAGCAATGTGAAAGGTCAGGGCCCTCACCCGTCTTGTTGTGCCGCAGGAAGTGAAGGGAAACCGG
Organism: Furipterus horrens; assembly: GCF_987537825.1. NCBI lineage: Eukaryota > Metazoa > Chordata > Mammalia > Chiroptera > Furipteridae > Furipterus > Furipterus horrens. Next base: position 23,630,913 of record NW_028327185.1, read on the forward strand.
AACAGGGCAAACGCTGCTGTTGCTGTCACGGGTTTACACACACTGTCATTCCTGAAGGCCAGGTGCACAGAGTTCAAGAGCAGGGGGGGCGAGGTCACGTTCCGGGCCACGGCGATGGAGAAGTGGCCGTCCCGGGTGCAACGTGAGGTCACTGGAACACCAGAGGGGCAGTGCTGGAGGCAGGCCGTTCCTGCTGTGGAGCCAGCTAGACGGGAGTCTGATGATTTAGGTGTCTTTGACCACTGCCCCGAGAAGGTGGCATTCCCAGGTGTGATCTCCATGCCAGGTCAGTGGTCTGGAGCTTAACTGGGACTCTGGGTCAGCCCCTGGGTTTGACTCTTGTCTCCATCACGTATTGAGGGACCTCAGGAAAAGTATTTAAGCTCTTTGCTGCAGCTGCATCTGTACATGGGGACAGTAGTGCCTGCTTTGTGTTACTGATCAGTTATTTTCAGGGCTTAAAACAGTGTGGCCACTGTTCCACGATGGTCACTTGCATTAGAAAACCTTAGAGCATGATTTGGGATAGACAGAAAGCAGTCTTTGAAATAAGGCTCTCCAGACACGGCTGGAGTGGGAGCGAGTATATTGCACCTAGACTTCGCTTCTTGAGGTCATTAAGGTTGTATCTTTGCTTGGCTTCTAGGAGCACAGAAGCTGTAGAAAGCTGTCACTAAAGGCCATTGGTCATTTTGTTTTTAGTATCTGCCTTCTGAAGTTGATGGGGTGGGGGCATGACCAGCCCTCCGTCAGCCTCTGCTGCAGGTAACGGACACTTTTCTTTAGCTGGTTTCCAAGAAGCTGCACTCACCTGTGTTTCCATAGTAACAGGAACTGCTGGTGGGGCTGTAGCAGCAGCCCAGCATCTTGCAGGCTCCTTGTGTGGCAGGTGAAGTGACACAGGGCAACCTGTCCCACTCAGGGATGGAGTCACACTGACCAGCGCCTGGAGCATTTCGGGCTGGATTTTGAAGAGAGCAACTCAGGTAACAAAGCTCGGGCTTTACAAGAGAGGTTTTGTTACAAAGCATTAAAATTCTCATAAATATCTAGACCATTGGAGTAGAAAGGTCCATATTACACACAACGTTAAGTCTCAAGAAGTTAAGCAAATATTAAGTCACCTTGCAGGAGGCCCTGAAGCCAGTACTTGCTGGAAAGAGAAAGAATCTAACAAGGGCAGGGGAAGCAATGGGCGCCTCGCTGTCTTGCGAGTACAGGCTTCTTCCCAGGAGCCCTTCCCAACCTGGTGCCCACGTGGTGCCTGCAGGCCGCTCTGAAATGCGGGGTCTGGCACGGTAGGCCTGGGGAGGGGCCGGTCACTGTATTTTGTCACAGTTATCCCTCTGGGCTATATTTTGAGTAGCAAAGGGGTGAAAAGAATGAGTTACATGTTCGAGTCTGAGTGGGGCCCCCAGGTCTCCAGGGAAGACCTGCAGAAGATGGGGTGCTAATTCTCTGGCCAGACAATCAAGCAGCCCCCACAGGAGCTGGCTGTGCTCAGCGGGTCCTTGAAGACCAAGTCTTCTGATGGCTTCCATGTCCTTCCCCAAAACCCCTCAAGACCCAGCAGGGCTGGGTCCTGGGCCCATTCCTGTCAGAACCCCATCTATGAGGGGTCCTTGGCCAAGCTCGCTGCTGGGACGATGACGGTGTGCAGGGCCCTGGTAGCGGTGGAAGGGACTTCAGAGCCCTCCCCACAGGGCCCCACGCCGTGCACACCCAGGTAGACATCATCCTAAGGATGTGTGTTTGTGTGTGGGGGGGTGTGTGGAAGACTGTCCCTCATGAGCATCCATGTCGCTGCACAGAGCGGTCGGTGGCCCAGAGCTCACCTGGCAGAGCCACTGGACAGCTGAGCAGCCTGCTTTTCACCAGGGCCCCGTGCCCAGCTGCGTCCAGGTCCTCGACTCCGACGAGCATGATGTGGTGAGAGTCCTGGAGGGACAGGCCCTGGTGTCAGCCTGCGCGGGGGCACGGGGGCACCAGCACTCCCAACACCTGGGATGTACTCACCCACTCGGTGACGAAGCAGCTGCTGTAGGACGCCTCCAGCACCACGGAGCTGCCCGGGCCTTCCGCCACCCTGGCGCCACAGCCGGAGCCATTGTGCAGCCTGTGCAGCAGCCCGAGGTTGTCTGGGGGGTTGGGGGTGGTTAGAGAACACAAGTGGTCAGTCCCCATGGTGACCATGCAGGGGAAGGACAACCCCAGAGGGCAACCGCCAAGGAGAGAGAGGAGCCATAGGGAGCCCCGTTCAGGAGTGAGGTGACAGGTGACATGTCTGTAGAGAAGCTGCAGAGTTTGCCAGCAGGGGCAGTGTCAGGGCAGGGAGCTGGAGGCCGGTTTTAGGCGGTGGCAGTGATGGGCCCCTGCGGGCTCAGCAGGGGTGTCGTCAGGCTTACCCCACGTTATCAGGGTAGGAGGAGGAGTCCCGGTCTCCGGGTTGAGAGGGTGCACAGTGAGCCGAAGGCCCTGCGGCCCACAGTGGAGTTCGCCAACATCTTCCGGCACCTCGGCGGCCCGTGGGCCACTCACAGACAGAGCCAGGGGAAGGCAGAGCAGGAGGGACCGCAGACACATGGCACCACCAGGAGCCCGCTGGCGTGAGTCCTTTCCCAAGCCGGGCGGCTGTGCGCGGAAGGTTCCCTTAAATGCAGGAGGCGAGCTGGGCTGAGGCGCACAGCTGCCACCGCAGGTGGGGCTCCTGGAGGGAGGGCGACCCCTCCAGCCTCCCTCATTTCAGGCCACAGCCCGCAGCTGCCTTGCTTCAGGCAGCTCGGCCAGGCGGCCTGCAGAGCCAGGCAAACCCGGCGCCTGTGGCTCCCGGAGGCGTCCTCAAGGCTGCTCCGTGCAGCGCTGATGCCGCTGTGGCCTCAGAAGACCTTTCTCTAGAATCTTTCACGTTCGGGCAAGGCCCAGCTCTGCCGTTTATGAGTTGCACAACCAGGTACATCACTACCTGCAGGCGAAAGTGTCCTTATCTGTACCTTGGGCACAGGCTCCTGGCAGGAGTGTGCTTGAGGGCGCAGCGACGTAGTCTGTGTCACGCGCCTGGCGCGGTGCTTGGCTAGCGCTCAACATGGCCAGGGCCCGCCAGGACCCTGTCTCCTTCCCCGCAGGTCCCAAGCTTGCACGAGATGTCGCCGCACAACTGGGGCCCGGCCTGACACCCCAGAGGACTGTAAACTCAGTTCCCGAGGAAAGCTGGCCTGGAACCTTCCCCCGGTCCTAGGAGAGAAAGCCACCACAGGAGTCCTGACGAATCCCAAACCTTCTCTTTGCCATCTACAGATGTTTCAGCCACGTTTTCATGAACGGGCCGAGGTTTCCTAATTGCCTGCTCGCGTTTTCGTTCTCCACGTCAGCTGTGGTTTCCATGCTGCGGCCACCAGTTAGTTTCGTCTCGGTGCCGGGCCAGGTGGCAGAGGCGTCCTGAGAGACACAGCGATGGACGGACCAGCCCCTCCCTGTGAGGCAGCAGCATGGGCTCCCGCCAATGTCCCCAAATGGTCTTCTGCATATATTTACCCTAATACTTATCATATGAAAAAATTTGCCAAGTTGGCTGAAAATCTTAGCCAAAGCGCTGAGAATTACAACCAGGTATTTCTAATTCTCTTCAACTAATAAAGGAGAACAAATGAGCACGTGTTCTCTCCAGGAACTTACATGACCCACTAACCACGTGGTGACTCAGTGCTAAGGGACGTGGCTTCCTGACAGTCTCCATGTGGCCTGGCTGGCCTGTGTCACATCCCGTTTCCCTGTCACAGGACTGGCTACATTGGACTGCGATGACCACGTTCTCAGTGTCCCTTCAAAAAGCTCCGGGGACAGGGACTGTTTTATTTGCATGTATCCTGGATGCCCAAGACAGTATATGCTCAGTGGTCTCAGAGGAAAGGATGAATCCGTGAATGTGCTTTTACTAGCGGCGTGGTCCAAGGCTAAGTAACCCCCTTGAAACTGTGGCCTCTAAACCTCACAGGAGCCTGGGTTTACTTTCTGTTTTTTGTTTTTTAATGATGAGGTTATACTTATAACCTGCAGTAACTACACATGTGATTATAAGTGAAAAAGACTGAGGATTGGGTTTGTGGGAGAAATCCCAGGAGTTCAAAGGCCAGTTACCCCGGTAAACTTCCTAGGGCTGCTCGCTGTAGCAGTGAGGCGTCGAGGGGAGTCACCCACCTCGCTAATGGCTGGAGGCAGCACAGCACAGTGGTTACGTGGATTTGGGCCATGGGTGACCTGGGTGCAAATGCTGAGTCACCCCTTATGAGCTCTGTGACCTCTGTCAATGAGGTCTGCAAGGTGGAGATAATAACACCCACCTGACTCGGGAGGTTGTTGTGAGAGGCATAAGCTGATGTGTGTACAGTGCTTATTACAAAGCTCGCTGCACAGGCGTTAGAGGGTAGGTTGTCACTGACATCAGCCAGATCAGCCTCGCTGCTTGGGTGATGAAGGCGAGACGGGAGGCAAACAGACACAGCGGCACCTGACGGGCGGGGAGTCTGCGGAGGAGCCCACGCCGGTGGGACTGCAGCCCTGGTAGGTTCTGGGTTTACTTTACAGCCAAGAGACCAACTCAAGTCTGGAATGGTGTTGCGGTGTCTGGAAGTCCTCGCAGGGTCACACGGTCACCCTGATGCCACAGTGGGTCAGGATGAACCCTAGGTTAAGACCTGCAGGGCTGGGAGGAGGGGATTCCATGCTCACACCTGTACTAGATCCCCTGGGGGTCTTCATTCAACTACACCATTCAATTTTGGAGGAGAAAATGCACCAATAACAGGTGATTCACCTCAACAAGCCCAGGTCTAACCATGAAGTTGTTGTTTCCTCTATTATCTTAAAGGGACCGGTGTGGGGATGCTTCTCTTGAGTCACATTTGAATGATCCTGTTGAAACGAGAGGCTGATGTGCTCTCCTTGGACAGCTGCAGGAATACCCAGCGGTTGCTCTGGAGCCAGGCTGTGTGTTGGCAGCACCAGAGTGGCTGGGGCACTCCTGGTCCTTGGGATGGGGCAGCCAGCGGTCCCCACACTGTCATTGGACTGTGTCCTGCTGACTGCACAGTGTGGTGTAAGTAAGCAAAGCCCCAGGAAACTCTCCTCAGTGTGTAGAAGCAACGTTCAAAACTGCCCCAGTGAGGAGGGACACTGAGGCCATGGAGCATGCACACTGGGACTCAGAGCTGCGAGGGGCACCCAGCAGTAGAAATTAGGACTCTTCTCTGCTGGAGGAAGATGCCACACAATTTCCTTTAAGAACTTACAAGCTTTCCCTTCACCACAAGAAAGGATGGAGCATGAGGCTGAGTCAGCGGTGAGGGGTGAGCCCACCAGCGGGTCTCTCTGTCCTGAGCCACATGACCTGCCCCCCAGTCCCTGCTGGGAATGCATGCTCCCTCCTTAATTATGCTCAATTACATATGGGTGGAACAGCACTCACGTTGGATTGGGGCCCACGCGAATGGTCTCACTTTAACCTGATTGCAGCTATAAAGACCCTGTTTCCAACTAAGGTCACGCTCTGAGGCATGGGGCGCAGACGTCAATATCTCTTTGTGGGGCAGGGACACAATTCAGCTGAGGACACTTTGCACACCATGTAACACTGTATCCATCGTGCTAGCCTTTGGGCCCTTTTATTTTGTCTCTAGAGGAAATGAGAACTGGTGGGTGCTTGCGAATGCCTCTGTTTCTTTACTTTTACAATTTCATTTTCGTGTTAAAATTCCTAGCCTTGCTGTGGCTCAACTTAAGAGATTTTTAGAATTCTTTTTGTTTAGAGGGAAGGCTGTTTTGGTTTGGGAAGCAGGGATGAGCAGGATGGAAAATTTGGAAGGAAGAGTGCAGGCCACATGAGAGCCACATGCCCTTTGGCCTCTGCCTTGCGTTTGGGAACAACACTGGAGTTGACCAGGTGATTATTACCAGGGTTGCCTGTGATGCTCTCTGCTGTACTCTTGGGTCTTATATTCTGTCCCCACTCAGCTGTGATCAGGACACAGCCTTGCTTCTCCAGCCACGTGCCTTGAGATTTGTGGTTCCCTCCTGAGGGGCACATGCAGCCTCACCGTCTCTGCTGCACCAGGTCCTCGCTTCCCTGTGGCCAACGGCCTCCCAGTCCAGTTCCGGGGCCAGCAGCGTTTGGGCCGCCTGGGACTTATTCCAGCTGTAAATTTTGGGACCTCATTCCTGTCCTCGTGGATCAAAGGCTCTGTGTAGGGCCAGCAACTTATCCCGTTTCCAGGCGATTCTGACACAGCTCAGGCCTGGAGCTTCTGCTTCAGGGCGGAACTTCCTAGAAACCTCTAGGAAGCATTCCCATCCCCCACTGCTGTAGGACTGGTTAGGTCGGTTCCTCTCAGGAGGGTCACGATTCTGTCCTTTGCTTTCCCTCCTGCATGGGAAGGCCCAATGGCTGTGCCACTTTGCCTGGTGCCCACGTTGCTACTCCTGTGCTCAGGCAGTGTTTTTGAGGCTGGTGAGCTCATCGCTTACGTCCCGCATCTGTGCTGTGACAGGAGCCAGCACTGCAGGCCTGCCTGGCTCCTGCACCAGCCTGTGCCCTGCCTCAGCCTCACCTCAGCAGGTGACGGAGCCCTCCTGTGAGCACGCTGCCTGTCCTGCCCAGGGTCCCTGCCCACATGTCTGGTGTGGCCTCCTCCCTCCAGGGGGCTGGTCACCTGGTCACCGGACCCCCTCCGAGCTTTCTCAGACCCCAACCTCCCTCCACCTCCAACCCCCACCCAGGGCTGTGGTCTGGGGCACCCTCTCCTGTTCTCTTTGCTTGGCTTATTTTTACTTATTTCCTTGCATTTTATTCTTTAAAAAAATCTGGCAGAGGCATCACCTCCCTGGGGAATCCTGCTTTGGCCACTGGCCGCTCAGGCAAGTTAGGGCTGTGTGTGGTCAGGGCTTTGGGAATAAATCACATTAATTCCACTAGGTACATAAACAACAACTACCATCCACGGGGCCTCGACGGTGGCCTCTTGTTTCCTTAGGTGCTGGGGATGGGGCGCAGCGCCCTGCTGCCTCATCTTCTGCTTCTCTCGCTGCGTCCCAGGCTGTCTGCCATGGGATGTTCTCCACCGTGAGCCCTGCTAAGCTCAGAATCGAGTGGGAAATGGCAGAGCGGCCGGAGAAGAGATCAGTCACGCGTGTTTCCCCAGCTTTGGCCAGCACCTGGCAACGGGTGTGTGAACGAGGAATGAGTGGAAGGGGGACATCTTGGAAAATGAATTCCAGGTGTTTGCGCTCATGTCCTGGGCGAGGCAGCACAGCTCGAGGCCCGCCGGCCCCCATGCCCGGGCTCCCCTCTGACACTGCCGAGTGCTCCGCAGACACCCTTCCCCGTCCTTCCCCGTCCTTTCCCGTCCTTCCCCGGTGTGGCGGAGAGTGACGGGTCAGAATCAGAGCCAGAGAGTCCGTGCCATTTGCTTTGTTTTTTACACTGTAGCCCTTGTTTTACAGAGTCATTGCCATCATTTGACGCTAACTTTGAAGTAGGATTTCTCCAAATTCAGCAGGAGCCAGCCCACGGCCAGCATTAGGCTGGTGTCTGTGGGTTCGAGGCCATGTGGGGCTGCCCTGCCAGTCCCCTGGAGCTGACTGTGGCTTCACCTGACTCCTCTGATGAACACCAGGCCACCGCTCCACACACCTGACCGGCTCCCCCCGTGATCCTGGCAGTTAGGCGCTCACAGAATTCTCTAGAACTGATGGACACGGTTGCAAGGACGCGTGGAGGGTGGGAGGTGCCAGCTGGCCTCGGTGTGGGGTGATGGACAGCCCTGATCCGGGTGAGGGACGGGGCCAGGCTATGCAGCCCTCCTCACTGAGACTGAGAACAGGACACTGGGAAGGATTTATCACAAGTGCATTAAAATGTCATTAGTGAAAAATTAATATTATAAAACTCTTCAGAAGGGCCGAAGCAATCATCTCACTGTAATAACAGAGGACAGTTCTCATAAACACCCTTTATTTTTCCCTCAAGCAGAAAATGAGGAACATGCCAGGATGATCAGATCCGCGCTCTCTTTCCAAATTGCAAGCTGAAACTGTTGACCGTTTCATTTTTCTTCCTCAATTGGGGCAGGCTCTTGGCTTGCCAAGTGACAGGTTGCCCCTCTCCCTTTATTTGAAGAGACAGGAGACTGATGCCCACTGGAGTTAAAAGAATTGCTTCTCATTGCTTGAAAGTTATAAGCTTTGAAGATGGAACTTTAGGAAGCCATTTGCTGCCAGGAAGAACTGACTGTGTTTTTATCATTCTCTCCCATGTGCTGAAGGGAAAAAAAGATGGATGCGCATAGCTTAAAAACAAAGGCCTCAGGAGTTGAGGGACAGTCCCAAAGACACCTCCTTTTGACCCTTGGGATCTGGCCTCTCGCATAGCGTAGGCAGGGAGTGGCCTCACTGACCTTCTGCCCTTGGTTACACTTCCTCCCTATCTGGCATCAATAATCATAAAACCCAAAAGAACAGATCTGAATTTTTAACCTGTAAATAAAATCTTAGACTTACAAACCGTTCAAGCTGGAAGAAATTTTAAGGATCTCTTGTTTTTATATAAGAAAATGACAAATCATTGTTTTATTCAGAGTCATTGAGAACTGAGACAAGAAACCAGGACTCTGGTTATTTAGAGAAGGGGGTTGAGACTGAGGCGGGAGCCAAGGAAAACACAGGGAAGCAATTAACACGTAGAGCAAAAAATCCAAAGCACTAACATGCGGCATTGTGTAACCAAGTGGAAACTGTGCTGCCTGTGGAAAGGCCAGGAGTCCAGGCGAGGCCAGGGGCACACGGCTGGCGCTGTCCCGAGGTGGGGTCCGCGTTCCAGGGGAGCGTGGTTGGAGAGAACAGGGATGACCAGGAAGGAGGCCGGTCTACAACGGTCAGTAATGACTAATGAAACTTAAATGACTCAGGAGATGAATAAACAGAAGAAGTAATCTCCAGGGTGTAGGTGGGGGCCAGGAGAGGCTCGTGCCCCACAGAGAAGGGGTCTCTGCTGGGAGACGAATTAGGTGGGGTGTTGGCTTTAGCTCCTCTCAGGTGCCAGGACAGGAAGGAGGTGCTTACAGGTGAATGTCACACCTGGAGGCCGTACCCAGCTGAGGGACTTGCCTGGAGAGCAAATAGCTTCCTGCGGCTGTTGCCGGCTGGGGTGTGCAGAAGCTGGCAGCTTAGATCGTGACCGCCTAGACAGGGAATCTGACTGTGTCTCAGTGTAGGAAACTGCCAATTGATTGTAAAGATAAGAAAATCCAAGAGGTCAGTGATGGCGACAGTGTTCTGGAAAGTCCGAAGGGGTCCGTGGCAGGGAGAGAGCTGGGAGTAAATACAAATGAAATAAAAACTGAGGCCACCAGGAAGTCTAGACATTTCTCCCGGCCTCACGCTTTATCCATGTGCTAATACCTTTCCCTGAAACCCTGAGGAATTCATTTTGGTTGAAAATTCCAAGTTTTTCCCAAGTGATCAGGTGCATTCCCCTGTCGCCCTGGCAGCCCCCTCCCCATCCCCCGCTTTTAAGTGTTATGGTAAAATCATATTTCCGCAACAACACCGAAAGAGAAAATCCACTTGTGTTTTGATGTGTGTGCTGTATTTTCATGCCCTGAGGCACAGAGGATTTATCAGCAGTTTGAATCAAAGGAGAAAGCATTCAAAGTTATGTGGGAATTGGATAATTCTGTTGGTTTCAAAGTTACTTGTGTGACTTTGGAAATAATTAATTTCCCAAATCTTTGTTTTCTACTGGTATGTAAGTGACCCCGCGATGGTAAGTGGCACTCTCAGAAGTCACATGGCATCCACTGAGCTGTCCCTAAGGGACGAGGGGCCAGTCCAGCAGCCTGTCTTCCAGGGAGCGAGGATACCTGGGCCCCGGTTCCAGGAGACTCTTCATGAACAACGCGCTCATCTTTGGATTGCGTGTCCCAGGGCCCACGCGGAAGATTGTCAGCTTGTGTGTTGGTGAATGGGGGATAAGTCTGTCATGGGACTTTGTGTGTTTGCTCACGGGGTCTCACTTTCCTCTGTTGGAAAGTGAAAGCTTCCTTGTTAATCATCTTTACTGAAATCCTGAGACTTAGGTTTTGGGAGATGTGAGCTTATTCTGCTTATCATTTTGACTTTCATATACAGTTGTTAGGTGTGGCCTGTGATGTATGAATTGAAATTTTTTTTTACCGTTTTTGCTCATGAAGAAAATTCAGATTAAGGAAATCATTGTTTTTTAAAAAATCTAATATAGGTAGTTATGAATTGTTTAGGCATAAGATAATATTAATACCAATAAGTAGAATATACTTAAAAAATGAGATGTTCTCAATGAAATGTGTGAGACCCCATTCAGCTTTATTACTAATTTTTAAAATTAGCCCAAGTGGGTGATTTTGATGGAGACTCAAATGTTGGAAAATTTTAGTTTCAGGTAACAGCTAATAAGCTTAGTAATGAATGTATGTAAAAAGCTATTGTTTCAGGAACTGGAGGTATGACCCACCTTGACTCCAGGTTACTGTAAGCAGTTCCGCCTCTGTGTCTCAGGAGGACTGCAGGCAACCAAGACAGTATCTGAGCCATTGTACTCCAGGGTGACCACAGCCCAGGACACAAAGACCACAGCCCGGGGCATAAGGACCACCGCCCAGGACACAGATAAAAGAATGCACAGCTTTTATCCGATTAACTTTTTTTCTGAATTCCAAACTCCTTACTTTTCACCTTACAAAAAGGGCCCATTTATACCAGAATTTAAGACAGTCTGTTAGGTTACAAACCCACTGTCTTCTCAGATCACCGACCATCTGAATATCTTCTCAGATCGCAGACCACCTGAATAAAGCACCCATAAAGATTCAACCCGTCGCTGCTTATTGAGTCTGTGATAGGTAACAGAGTTAACAACCCAGAACAGAAAAACAGGAAGAGACAGAAAAGAACAGAATGACCGCAAGAACAAAGAAGAAAAGTGATTTCAGAACACTGAGGACAGAAAAAACGTATTCCAGGAGCAGAAAGAATACAGGGCAGGGGGTGAAATGAGTGGTCAAACCTCCTAGCCAATAAGGGAACACAACTCACTAAAATATAGGAAGTCGTCGGCAGCCGTCCGCCTCGAGAGACGATGGTGTAGCTTCTTAAGAGTCTATCTGCACCGCCGAGAATGGCTGTGCAGTCCGACTCGGGAGTGACACGGTATCTGTCTCCTCCCGTGTTGAATCGACATCTTGCGATGAAGCTACAGAGCCTGGGCAGGGTAATATGGAGGGTCTGCTGTTGCCCATGCAGCAGACCCCCCCTCTCTTCGCAGCTGAAGGGTCCAAGGGAAAGACGGAGTCAATACAGCTTGGCTTCAGGTGTGCCGCAGGAGTTGCCGGTGTTGACTACAACGTCAAACCGCCTTAGGGACTCCGGCTCCGGATTTTCTGTCGGGGTTTACTCCCTTAGCCTTTCCCCTGAAGAGGTATGCCGCAAGGCAGCGGAGGTTTTTTGGAGTCAGAGTTTTCCTTCTCTGATGTGCCCTGACTGGAAGATCGAACCAGTGACACTTAGCTCGCAGGCCGACGCTCAATCCACTGAGCCAAACCAGCCAGGGGAAAATATAGGAAGTAACCAGGAGAAAATTATACAGCATACACTTCCCACTGGTGTGGTCTGTTGCTTTAAAGACCAACATCTGAGCCCCTTTCGGGTGGGAATTGGTCCTGATCTGGCTAATTCTCCCTCTCACTGGAGAGTTTCCCCAGTAAATCAGTTGCTTTGCTATAAGCTCGCTGCCTTCTCCTGATTTTCCTGACGACACCAGACTCACATTTTTTGGTGCCGAAACCCAGGATACTGTAACCCCCAAACCACTCTCCCCAATGTGGACAGGCTCATATCTAGTTATTCTTACTACCCCCACAGCAGCAAAACTGGTAGGAATCACCCCTTGGGTGCATCTCTCCCATCTTAAACTCACACAACAGGCCGATGCCTCTGAATCTCCCCCGGCCCATGGAGAAAGGGAAGCCTGACAAGTCTTCACAGCTCACCCTAACTCCGGAGGACGACGACCACCGTCCCCCACGCCTTCTCTCTCCTGTATCCCTGTGGGAGATTTAAAGGTGGAAATCACTCAAACTACTGACACAAACAGTCCTGTGAACCTAAATCAAACTCTTTCTTTCTTCAAGTCTTTGCTCAAGAACTCCACTTATATCAGGCTCCTCCGCGTACCATTGCCAATCTTTGTGCAAAGCTCTTCTATTTCCTCTCCTAACTCCACTTCTGTTTATAGTTCTCACTCCTCATAGGACCTTGTATATTAAAATTACTAATCAATTTTATTCACAAAACAGTAGAAGCAGCAAGAGCCAAAACAACCCGGACTCTTCTCCTTTGAGGGTACCAGCCAATATCCAATGAGACCACTGCTTCACCAGAGAGAAAGGCTCCCACTCCCATATAATACTGTTACAGAGTGGGGGTGTCCAAAAATCCCCAGAGCCTGCAGGCTGGGGACTGGGGAAAAGGAAACAGCTTTTAGGATGCCTTCACATGCCTGTGGCTAGTGGCTCGCGACTTTGGTATGCAAATGGCTTTGGTTCTTCCAAGGCCCCAGCCAGATGGGAGGGGTTTTGGACCATGGGATGGTGCAGAAAGCATACAGGGCCTGCGCAGGGTTCTGTGAATGGTCAGAACTGGTTACCGTGCCCACTGCATCAGAGGATGCAGATAGTGGTTTAAAAATAGGCAGCAAACATTTTAGCTAGGTTCTCCATGCAGTTTTGAGAAGGGAGAATACCATGTGGCTTTGAAAGGACAAAGGGAGAACCATGCATGATCCAGTGTGACATGGCACGTGTTTTCCTGGACTGTTATATGGAGGCTGATGACATCGTACCCCAGATCCTGAAGGAGACAGCTGACAGATAAGGGATGGGGAACTTCTGGGCATATTTTTGGCTTCTAGCTTTTTGGGGAGCAAGGGAAGTGCTGGGTCCCGTGGGAGAACAGGGCTCTGAGCTGAAGTGCTCACTGCCCTCCCCAGGCTGGAATATTGTAAATAAAGACCTGTTTCCTCAACACTAGTTCTTGAGTTTTACACCAAGGTGCCACGTGAAAGAATTTCCTTTCGCTCTGTAACAATACTATGCCTCTTTCTCAGCTTGAAGCAGTTAAATTGAAATCGATGACCCTATTCCCCAATCTCTTTCACGTCATTATCCCAATTTTAATAAAATAAAAAGATGGGAATAATAGGTAACAGAATTAATAACCAAGAACAGAAAACCAGGAGACAGAACAGAATGACCACAAGAGCAAAGAAGATTAGCCCATAAAGATTCAATCTCTGGCTCTGTTAATTGGGTCTGGTAGATTCAGGGGAAAAGTTAATCAGATGAAAGCTGCAACATTCTTTCGTCTGTGCCCTGGGCAGTGGTCGTCTGACCCTGGAGCACAATGGCTCAGATGCCATCTTGGTTGCCTGCAGTCTCCCTGAGGCACAAAGGTGGAAACGCTTGTGTCTCCCGGAGTCAAGGTGGGTCAGACCTTCAGTTCCTGAAATAACAGCGTTTTACGTGCACTGATCACTAAGCTTATTCGCAGTACCTAAACTAAAACTTTCCAACTCTTGAGTCCCCCACCACCTTCCTGCACTCCACCCAGCTGCTCAGGGCATAAAGTTTTCACCCAGCAGATGCGATGTGTATGACACACCTGTGCTGTCACCCTCTGAGGAAACCTTGCCTTGGGAACGGAAGGCATAATGGCAGTAACAATTGGTCGTCAATGAAAACAACTTGTTTAACCTCAGACTATGAAGCAAGTCTCTGCTCCATCAGGAAAGGTTAACAGTACATTCATGAGAAATTTCATATTTGGGTCTGTCAATGTAGCAGGAGAAAGAAACAAATAAAATGGGTAGAAATAAACAACGCTAAGAAAATACCTTTCTGTGGTGATTTCCAGGGGGACGGGGGGTGGGGAGGTAGAAGAGGATACAGGGGGGTACACGGCGATGGAAGGAGACCAGACATGGGGCAGTGGACATTGTCAGCTCTGCCAGGGTCTCCTCTGACCCACCTCTCCTGTCATTCTAGCTGAGCTCACGTGTTCCCAGAGCTTTAACCGATTAATCACAAATCTGCTATCTCCAGTTCAGAGATTCATCCAGTAGATGTGTGAAGAACACCTACTATGTGTGAGCAAAAAGCTTGGGGATAGAATAGTGAGCAAAATATACATGATTTTGGCCCTGATTACAAAAACAGTCTTTTGGAGAAAATAGGTAATTAAGTACTCAGCAAATAACTATAAACACTGTGATAGCTGTAATGAAGAAAGCGAGAGTGTGCTAGGAGACTGGCTGAGGAAGACTGAGAGCAGACCCGTGTGGCTGGAGTGGGGGGAGGGGCTGCTGCGAAGCCAGCCTGGAGCTGCGAGCATGCCACGCATTTTGCTCCTCATCACGCAGAGTCAGGAAGGCCATGCCAAGTTTTCAGCAGAGAACTGAGTACACAGACTTTCGTTCTGAAAGGCTGACTGTGGCCGAGGTGTGAACCTGGACTGAAGGTCAGTGTTAGACATGGGCAGGGTCAGTGACCCAAGTGAGAAGCTGGCAGCTGGTCTAGGCTGCTGGATGCAGAGAGAAGTGAAGATATAGAAAGTAGGTAGATTGCAAAATGGCAGAGCCTAGTGATGCGTTAAGTGGGCAAGAGAAGAAAGGGTGGTGTCAGGGTTGACTCTCAAGGTTGCTGGGGTGCAGAGCCTGATGGGTTAGCACCGCCCACTGAGAGGAGGAGCCCACAGGAGGAGCAGGTCTGGGGGGAGCCCAGGTTTGGTTTGGGGCATGCCGAATTTACGGTGCCTTCAGATCTCCACGCGGTGTGTTGGCTAGGCAGTTGGATGTATTGGTGTTGGAGCTCAGAGAAAAGGTCTGGGTTACATGTTTAAATGGGAACACATTGCCCTGTGGATCATGTCTGAAAGTATGGCGTGAAAACAGAGGGGGGCCTATTACTAATTCCTAAGGAGCCCCCTTATTTCAAGGATGTACTGAGAAGGATGACTCACCCAGGATGACTGAAGGGTGGCCAGGGAACAGCAGAGGGCACGTGCTCAGAGCCTACTGAAGAGGACATTTTGGGAAGGAAGGTGGCAGGCCTCTGGAAAGGGGGAGTGAGATGAAGGCTGAAAACTTCCCGTTGTACTGATTGTCATCACTGTCACTGAGCACCTGTGGGGAGCTGTTCTCATAGCAAAAGGGACAGACAGGTGGAAGAGAGTGAGTTTGGGGAGGCCAGCAAATGTAGACTGTGTTGTGACAACACAGCAGTGACCTTGACATTGTTGTCTCAAGGAGAGGAGGCAGGGCAGCAGCTAGAAGAGTAAGCGGCAAAGACAGAAGGGAACTCACTTCAGGATGAAGGAGACTTGTGGTGTTTGAAATCTGACGGAGTGAAATCAGGGCCTAGAGAAGAAAAAGTAGAGGAAAAGGAGGGGTCGCTGGTAGTGAAGCGAGAACCCCAGGAGGACTGGAGCCGTGGGCCCACACTCACAGGGGTGTCTAACCTTAGACAGCGGCAGGGGTGTTTTCTCCAGGGTAACAGGAAGAAACTGACTCAGTTCACCTCCCGAAAGGAGTGTGTAGGCTGGACGTTTGCCAGTTGAGATCCTGATGGAACCTGCTCTTGTGCCACAGGACGTGAGGCCATTCATAGAGGGAATGATGGAGGCGGGACAGGACGTGAGGCCATCATAGAGGGAATGATGGAGGCGGGACAGGACATGAGGCCATTCATAGAGGGAATGATGGAGGCGGGACAGGACGTGAGGCCATCATAGAGGGAATGATGGAGGCGGGACAGGACGTGAGGCCATTCATAGAGGGAGTGATGGAGGCGGGACAGGACGTGAGGCCATCATAGAGGGAATGATGGAGGCGGGACAGGACGTGAGGCCATCATAGAGGGAATGATGGAGGCGGGACAGGACGTGAGGCCATTCATAGAGGGAGTGATGGAGGCGGGACAGGACGTGAGGCCATCATAGAGGGAATGATGGAGGCGGGACAGGACGTGAGGCCATCATAGAGGGAATGATGGAGGCGGGACAGGACGTGAGGCCATTCATAGAGGGAATGATGGAGGCGGGGTGCTGGGTTCTCCTGAAGCCCCTCAGTGCTGACCACGTGCCTCCCACTGGAAGTGCAGGTTGGGCCCCACGGGGAGCCGGAGCCTTTGCTGGTGGTTGATTGGAACAGGCGGCTGAAACACTTCTTTTCAAGACTTGCTGACACGGACGCCATTGGTTTTTATTGCTCCCGGTATGTTTCAGCCTGTGATCACGTATTTCTGCACGCAATACACGTATAGCTGATATAAAAAAGCTGGAATTCCCCTCAAGGGTAATTAATTTTATCATGAAGCTAAAATGATTAGACTTGAAAAGTTATTTCCATTACATAATGTAATAATCATCTAAGTATGTCTGCCTGTGCTTCATTTCTATGATTAAAGATGATTATCAGTTATTATCAACAGCAAAACTTTTTTCTGAAATCACCAAAGTGGAAATTAGCTTTACAATAGCATATGAGATGTTAAAAATATAAATGATCAATGTTAATGAATGAACAAAATAGAACCCATTTAGAGTTTTTTTTTTTTTCTTTCTTTCTTTAAACTATGTGTTTCTTTTAAAAGTGCAAAGGAAAGTAATTATAAAGATCAACCGTTGAGAGACAAGTGAAGGTCGGGCTTTTCGCTGAATAAGAATAAAGTATCTCAGAAATGTTCTTTTTTCTTGGACTCTGAATTAAATGGAGTGGGAATTACATCAGCATATTTTTTCTCATTTAACAATTTGAAATTTATGCAGAATATATATACATATATTTAAAAATTTAAAGCTACTATTGCACATTTGTCTTAATGAAGTCCTAAGTTAAATAGGGGGCTGAAAAACCTTTGGTTAACCTTGTCCAAACTCACATCAACACAGAATTCCTTGGCCAGTAAAATGAAAAAGCAATTTCATACGGTCCGAGCTGGTTGGCTGAGGTCTGTGAGCCCCTGTTCTCCAACCTCCTGGTGTCTGTTTTTATAGGCTTTTATAGGGGCTGTCAGTCCCACGTGTAGTGAACTTGTGTTAATCAGGCCCCCAGAGGCTCTTCTTACTGCAGAGGAACAAGTAATCCTCTCTGCAGTTTGGACCACAACAAGCAAGATGGAGGAGTTAGGAAGACGCTGGAAATAGTAACACTGTGATAGTTACAAGCATGCAGGGCCCTGTCCGAATGCAGGACCGGTAGCCTGTACAGTCACTTGGACTCAGCAAGGAAGGAGTTACTGGGGACGTACTGACTTCTGGGTACTGTGCTGGGGGCTAGGCAGACAGAAGATGAACATGTATTTTGCCCTCAAGAAGCTAGAATAACCAGCTGGCTTGGAGGAACATTCAGGTCTGCAGTTCTGGGCATTTGAGAGTTCAAAGGGGAAAGTGACGTTAGTGTAGCAATTGGTTAATCAAGTCATCTAGTGAGAGAAACTCAGGAAACCCAGCACTTTCTCCTTCCACAAGGAGATACAGAAATTTCCTTCTGTTTCTCTCTGCAAGAGTTTTCTCAGTCCTTCTCACCTTTAGCATTTTCCTTGGTTCTTACTGCTTCCTGAGGTCTTCCTGGCAGGCTGGCTGAGGCACCTCCCACACGGATCAGTCACTGTCTGTCCTCAGTCATCTGCTGCTTCTTCAGATCAATGGCTTGTCCAGTCCTTGGTTCCACTCATGCATTTCGTCAGTGGTTACTGCTCTGTTCTTAGATATCGTTCATCTTCCGTCTCTCTGATCTTCAGTTTAAGTAATTATGTCAGGTCTGATTCTTTCTTTGGCTGTGCCTAACATACTTTTTAGATCATCCACTGAGATTTTAATTTCAAAGATTATATTTTTTATTTCTAGTAATTATGTTTAGTTATTTTTATATCTGCTTTCTTATTTTTGATAGCCTCTTCTTGCTTGCTCGTTTTTCCATTTTTATTTTCATTATTTTCACACATCATGATTCTTGATTTTGTATCCGTCAATTCTATTGACTGTGGTGGTAGTGGCTCCACATTTATTATCAGTTGTTTCACTGTCGGATTCATTTCCTTGGAGACTTAGGGACCCTTGATTATGGTTTCTTGGCTGGTTGACCCTTGTCTGTGGGGATCATGAGGGTGTAAATCAGGGTTCTCTCCAGGTTTGCTCCTGCTCTGCTGTCCTCTCTATCGGCTGGGAGAGATTGTAAATAATTGTTTTATTTTTCATACTGCTCTTCTCACTGTAATGTTAAAGAATGATATGAATTAAACATGAGTTTAGACTGAAACATTTTAAAACTTTAAGAATACATCTCCTTAAGAAATTTGGTGAAAAATGTTCAAAATTGGGGGCTAAATTGAGGGATGTCAATTAAATATCAGAGAAGTTGCTCTTCCTCCAGAGCTGGGCCCCGGGAAGTGTGACAGCTGCAGGGAGTGGAGGGAGGCTCTCATCAGAGGGCCCAGCAGCCCCAGAAGCTGGCCCTGCACGGCTGCCAGGCTTTGGAAGTCCTGGGTAACAAACACACCGAGGCCCCTGCAATGCGAGAGGCCCGGGAGGCGCTGGGTACACAGGCGGCTTCGTTGCCGGGGGAACAGGGAAGGCACTGACGTGATGCTATTGCCTTGGGCCTGATTTCCCAATGTGTTAGTCCCGTGTCCTGGAAAATGTCGTCCTTCCTCAAGAAAACCTCGGTGTTGTCTTTAGTTAAAATGGGAGAACAACTACTCTATTACTATTACCACTAAATGTTTCCTGAGGTTGTTTCATTTTGCACTGCAATGAGATTATACTATATATATAATATATATATATATATATTACACACACACACATATATATATATACATATATATTCATACACACACACACATGCACAACAAATATACATATGTACAGTCTGGAAAAAGTCCAGCCATGTGCAACTTCTATGTAATCTGGCAGCCAAGGACAGTGGACTAGAATGCGCATGCATGAACAATGACGACTTCACTGTACTAGTCAGTGGGGGCAGTAGGCATCTTTGAGTGAGCATGTGTACTCCGTGGTTGTCACATTCAAAATGACTGAGCAAGTAGAGCAATGAATTTGCATCAAATTTTGTGTTAAGCTTGAACATCCTGTGCAGAAACCATTTGGATGATTCAGGAGGCTTTCAGGGACGATGCAATAAGTGCAGCGTAAATAAAATGTGGCACAAATGCTTCAAAGATGGTCGACAATCTGTTGATAGTGATCCACATTCTGGAAGGCCTGTAACAAGCAGAACACCTGAGAATGTTGAATATTTACAGGCTGTGATCAACAAAGGTTGGTGCAAGAAGTCGAAGCCGATCTGGGGATTCCAAAAACAACTGTGTCTGAGATTTTGACACAAGATCTTGGCATGAAACATGTCGTAGCAAAATTTGTTCCGCAGCTTCTGCTACCAGAGCAGAGAAACATCGTGCTGCCTTTGAGAGAACTGTGTGAGGTCCCAAGATGTCTACTTTGAAGGAGACTGAGATGTCATTGTCCTGTGTACAGTGTTTCTTGTATCTTGTATCTTCTTCAGTAAATGTCTTTGTTTTTCATAGTACATGGCTGCATAAGTTCTGGAAAGACATAGGCTATTTTATATATATGAATGCATATGATATATATATATATGGCTTTGAGAATCAAATAAATGTTAGTTATTATTATTAATTAATTGGGGGAAATGCCACCTTGACATGCCACATTATTGTTTTGTGTGTGTTAAAGACTAACTTCCAATGTAAATGCTAATCTGTTAAAGCCTTAGGCCAGATGCATCTGCTGTTAGCTCTGCAGAATTTGACATGCTGGCCCCAGGGTGTGAATTGCAGTCAGAGGGAAGAACCTGGTCCTGCATATGGGGAGTAGGGAGCACAGGGCGCTGAGCATGAGCTGTGACTTGAGGAGACTCGGGCCCACGCATGGGCTTCACCACCCCTCTTAGCTGAGCCCTGGAGACTACCCACCCAAGTTTGCAGGCTGAAAATAAACAAAGCAGGGGCTCTTTCTGGTTAGTGGGCCTTCTGCCCCATTCCACAGTCGCCTGTTCATTTAGTTCCTTTGTCTTTAGTCAGAGATGAGTCTGTGAAGTACTTGGAACAGAAAGCGAAGTGGAACACTGAAAATTCAAAAGAACAGGATGCCGCAGCAAACACAACTCCTGGCGCTTATTTCTTGTTCCCTGCATTTCCTTATCTGTCAGGACGACGCTCAGGCACACTCTCAGAGGCCCATGCCAGCCTCCTGTGGTCCTTGGGCCCTGGTGACGTCACAGTCTTCTGTGTGCAGGATCCTTGTCAGCATGGAAATGGAAACTGGACCAACAATATAAACGATGCTCCTTTGCAGAATCCCCACAAAAAGCAGAGAACTGACAACAAAGGACCGGCCATACTTAAGGGCTCTTCTTCCTTCCTTTAAGAATCATCCTTGTTATAATATTGATTGCTTAAATAAGGTTTTCAAATTTGCATAACCATTAGTTAAAATCAATTAGGCAAACCTTAGAATGGACAGAACTTTTCCCCATTTAATTAAGCAGCAAAAATTAAGCCAGACTATTTATTAAAGAAATGAATGGGAAGGCCAGAGGATTTACATTGCAAATATAATGCGTGTGAATATCTCCCCTCTAAGAGCTCATGCTGGGAACTACTCTGTAAAAACATCCATAAGATGTCCTTGGCAAAAATGCTTTCCTTTCATGTCAGTGGCGTCTGTTGTTTCAAGTCTGGCAGGAAAATCCAGAGAGCAGGCGTTGCTGAGAGGCTGCTTCCTCGCTTCTCCTGTTTGTGGGGAATGTCCGCAAGCGATGTTGTTGAGGTAGGAAGAGGCCGTGCCATTCTGAGCAGGCAAACAAGGAGGAAACGTGGGAGTAAAGAAAGAAAGAAACAAGAAGAGAGGCACTTGGTGGGCCCCAAATGGCACTGAGTTGTTTTGGTTTTACTGACAGCGACATCTTACAATTCTCAGCATTGGAAGGGGAATTGCCGATAAGGACTTTGAGATGACCTGAGGACATTTCTTGTCACCAATAAATACACATTTTCTGTTTTGTTAACATGAGACAAGATGAGACAAGACAGCTGTGTAACACGACACTGTGCAATGAACCCCTTCTTAGGTCGGAGATGAATGCTCAGCCTCGGCCGCAGGCTGGCCAATCCACAGCCCACCCGGGACCAGCAGTTCCAAGAACGGTGCGTCAGTTCTCGGGAGTGGGACCGATCTGATTGCGGTTTTGTGGACACGCAAGGATAGACACACACACACACACACACACACACACACACACACACAAGGAAAATAAAAACATTAAGAAAACAAAATATTTTGTTTTATGGATAAATAATGGTTGTTTATACATAAAATTATTGGGGCTGAGGAGCATAGGGGGCCTTTCCCTCAGACCTTGAGGACATTTGGGGGAGAGAGGGTGTTTGCTGTACCTGTTCACCCTCTGTTCCAACACAAGCACCAGACCCCGTGCCAATGGCCAGACTGTGGGCAATGGTGCGACAGCTGGGACGGATTGGGTCCTGCTCCGGGTTCTGTGACTTTGGACAGGTTACCTAAGCTTTCTGAGTCTGTTTTCTCACATCTTTGAAGTGCAGACAATAGTTCGTATAAACAGGTTTGTCGTATGTATGGAACTGTGTGTATAACACTTAGCCTACAGATATTTATAATGATGTTGATACTAGTTACT
The DNA here is from genome assembly GCF_987537825.1 of Furipterus horrens. Taxonomy (NCBI): domain Eukaryota; kingdom Metazoa; phylum Chordata; class Mammalia; order Chiroptera; family Furipteridae; genus Furipterus; species Furipterus horrens. The sequence continues at coordinate 23,652,745 of NW_028327185.1, forward strand.
ATAATGATCATGTTATCTTTTCATCTGATGATCTGACAAAGCTATAGCCTCTTTCCACATGTATGTGAGGAACAGGAGTGGATGATGTTAATGTGGCAGATCATTCCAGATAACAAGGAGCAGGTGAATAGCACACTTGCAGTCTAGTCTTTTCACCACAAGACATTGCTGGGCAAATATGAATCATTATCCTACAGCTGGTTGTAATTTCCCATAGGAACACTCTTATCCTTTAATCCCACAAGTGAGTTCAGCACCACTCTGTCCCAGGCACTGGGCCAAGGGCTGTCAAGGTACAAAATAAGGTGATGTTTTATCCACCCCCATCCCCATCCCTGCTCCCAGATTCCCAGTCAGATGAGAAAATCAGCCCAGAAACTAGTGACCTTAACACAGGTAGGACTCTGGCCCCTGTGGTCAGGTACAGGGCTGGTTCTGCAGTTGGTCTGCCTGGGTTTGAATCCCAGCTCTACCTTTTACGACGTGCATCTTCCTGGTATTTCTGCCCCTTGTGTTCCTCTGTAGCGTTGGGATTAATGAAACTTCCATTATGTGGGAAATCGGGAGGATTAAATGGGGCAATCTCTGTAGCATCAGGGTAGGATTTTGATTAGAGTAGGAAGAGAGCCAGAGAGCGAGAGAATGAGAGAGAGAGAAAGAGAGAGAGAGAGATCAATGTGAGAGAGAAACAGCGATTGGTTGCCTTCTGTACGTGCCCTGACCAGGAATTGAACCCATAACCTTTTGGTGTATAGGACAATGCTCCAACCAACTGAGCCACCTGGCCAGGGCTCCACTTATTTATGCTTATACGCCTGGTTGGGGCTTGAACCCGAAACCTTGGTGTATTGGGGCAATACTCTAACCAACTGAGCTACCCGACCAGAGCTTAAGTCTACTTTAAATTCTATCACTGTTGTTTTGTAGCTTCCAGTATAAAAGTCTTATATATATTTTTCAAATTTATTTTTAACTATTTTATTTTTGAATACTATAGTAAATGGAATTTTTCTTAATTTCATTTTTTAAATCTTTAAAAAAATAATTTATATGTTTGTTTTTTTATTTTTATTTTTAGAGAGAGGGAAAAGGAGAAAGAGAGGGAGACAAACATCACTGTGTGGTTGCCTCTCACTCGTGCCCCCAACTGGGGACCTGATGTGCAACCTAGTCATGTGCCCTGACTGGGAATTGAACCAGCGACACTTGGCTCGCAGGCCAGCGCTCAATCCACTGACCACAGCAGCCAGCGCTCATTTTTGTTTTTAATGCTATTATATATAAATATAATTGATTTTTGAATATTGATTTTATATTCTGAAATCTTACTAAACTTGTTTATTAGTTGTCATAGTTTTTATAAGTGAATTCTTTAGAATTACCTGTATTCAAGATTGTCATCTGTCATTTACTTCTTGCTTTCCAATTTAGATGTTTCTTCTCCTTCTTCTTCTCCTCCTCCTTCTCCCCCTCCTCCCCCTCCAACTCCCCTTTCTCCTTCTCCTTATTTTGGTTTAACTGCCATGGCAAGAACCAGTTAAATGTCATTTTGACAAGATCCATGTACTTTGTGTCTGGTGACATCTGTTTGCTTTCATCTTCAGTACTTGTTTTTCTAGACTTTATCTTGGCTGATGGTCCTTCAGGTAGCATGGATACATGTCAGCCTGGCTGAAGAAAGGCAGCTTTGCCAGAGATTTCCATGCAGCAGCAGACTGGGATAAACGCACAACAATTTGGTTTTCTTCTCCCTTTTCCCTTTTCCCTTTTTACTTTGAAGATTAGGTAGAAAAACAAATAAAGAACAGCTAATGTTTACAATGTGCAAGGTACTAAGCTAAGAGCTGTAGATTGATTGTCTTATTTAAGACTCAGTACAAATCAGTGAAGCAGGTATGACTAATATCCCCATTGAATAAAGGCAACTAAGTTCAGAGAGGTGAAGCAATTTGTCTCAGATCCCACGGCTTGGAGATTGTGGCTGTGTGCACGGACCGATGGATGAAGGAGGCTGTTCCCAAGAGAGATCAATGATACCACCTAAGAAGGCTCTTCTACACGTGGATAATCTAGGATTTCCCATAAGAAATGTGAAGCTGTCTTATAAGTGTTCATGAATCTGTCCTTAAAAGACCATCATAATGACATTTTTAACAGATAGTGATGTCCTTAAAAATACAGACTCTTGCATGAATAGGGCTCTTAAAAGTGGATTGTGAGGAAAACAAGTAAAAGTAAGACCCCCCTAAAAATTCAGGGAAGTTCTTTAAAGATCTTCCCTCTATTTAAGTTATCAGATACTTACATAGATCTTATATATATTTTGCTATATTTATGCCTAAATATTTCATTCTTTGGTGCTGATGTAAATGGCATTTTATTTGTAATTTTTAAACCAATTTTGCATTGCTGGTACATAAAAAGTGATTTAATTTTTGTATTTTAATGCTGCAACCTTGTTATAGTCACTAATTTGTTATAGAAATTCTTTTGTTATTGATTCTTTTGGATTTCTCTACATAGACAACTAGAGCACCTGAAAACAGTGACAGTATTATTTCTTCCTTTCTAATCTGTGCATGTTTTATTTGTTTTCATTTTCCATTAACTGGGTCTTGCAGTACAATGTGAGTAGGAGTAATGAGAAGGGAAATTCATGCCTTGTTCATGATCTTAGGAGAAAAACATCTAGTTTCTGTCCATTGAGTATAATGTTAGCTGTAGGTTTTGTAGGTATGTTTTATCAGGTTGAGGAAGTTCACCTTTATTCCTAGTTCTCTGAGGGTTTTTAGCATAGATTAGTGCTGGGTTTCACCAAATGCTTTTTCTGTTTTTATTATTATGACAACATACATTTTCTTCTTTATCTTCTTGATATGATGGTTTAATTGATTTTTGAATGTTGAACCAACCTTATATACCAGAATAACTACCATTTGATCACAGTGTATAATTCTTTTTATACATTGATGAATTCATTTACTAATATTTTGTTGAGGGATTTTGCATCTACGTTCATGAGAGATATTAATTTTTTTTCCTTTCTTGTAACATCCTTACCTGGTTTTGATATTAGGGTGATACAGGTCTCATAGAATGGATATAAAGAACTGTTCCTTCTGCTTCTGTTTTCTGGAAGAGATTGTGGAGAATTGTTATTGTTTTCTAAAATATTTGGTAAAAATCACCAGGGTAACCATCTGGGTCTGATGCTTTCTGTTTTGGAAGCTTTTTAATTATCAATTCAATTTATTTAATAACTACAGGTCAACTTAGATTATCTGTTTCTCCTTGTGTGAGTTTTGGTAGATTGTATCTTTCAAAGAATTGACCCATTTCATCTAAGCTACCAAACTTGTGAGTATAGAGTCGTTCATAATATTTCTTTATTACTTTTCAAATGTTCACGGGATCAGTGGTGATGGCCCCTCTTATATTTAATAGAAGAGAAGACATATTAGGGCATAAAAAATGTAGACTTAAGAGTACCTGCTTTCTATTTTAAATCAGTTCTCCCTTCAAATATGTATTGAGCACTCACAGTATGTCAGACCTGCTTTGGAGACAGCAGTACACAAGTCGATGTCTCTGAATTCAGAGCCACCTTCATGCTGTTGGGAGGGTGACGACAGGAGATCCCTACAGATTAACTCAAGTCCAGTATGATCAAGACCTTCACCACAGGCTACACACTATGCAGACACTTCCCAGGTCTCTCACTTCTAGTCTGGACAGTCTTGGGAAGGGTGCAATATGGAGCCCATTGAACAGATGACAACATTAAACTTAGAGAAAATGAGCAATGCCCTTGATCTCACAGTCACTAATTGGAGAAGTCATAATTTTGACCAAGTCTGATTTCTGAGCCTGACTCTAAAAGCTCTGATGCTAACATTGAATGTTTTAAATACAAGAATGATGTTTTCCCAAGAAGGGCCTCTTCAACTTTCCCTTATACATTAGCAACTCTAAAAGAAGATTTTCGAACAGAAAATACTTTGAACTTTTCAAGAAACTTTAGTTTTATCAGATAAGATGTGAATTGATTAGATCTATTATTTATAATGATTAGAGCTTTGAGAGTCTCAGCAAATCCTTTGAAATCGACAAAAATCTGTGCTTTAATCTGACAGGAATCATCAATTTGTTACATTATTCCAAAGTTATTTTCTGTGACATTTGCCAAATCATCTAGAGAATTCAAGCTGTTAGAACAACTTCTTTTATCAGCTGTCTCTAGAGGCTCATCAAACTGAGACTTGTTTAATTTTGTGGAATGCACTTTGGTACTTGCCAAAAACGGGACCTATTGTATTGTCTGATACAATAGATGCCTAGCCACTGGTTAAATCAATACTTGCGTGGTGATTTTAGTATCAATAATAGCAGGTAGCCTAATGATGACTCTTTGTTCTTTGAAAGAGCAAAGAGCATTTTCCTGGAGAAGCAGAGTGACCACACACATTTTTAAATGTGAAAGGTCAGTGATAATGCTACTTTTAAAATTAACTTTGTTCTTCATATTCTATTACCTGAATTTTTACCTTGTCATTACATATGTACAATTCCATATATTTTCATTTTGACTTAGATATCTTCACAAACATCCAATGGACACATCGTTTTAAAAAAGATTATACATGTTTTATTTTAATTTTATTCCCTTTAAATTTGCAAAGAAATACCATTGGCTCAGAAGACCACTTCCTTATGGCATGCATTGTCCTTTATTAGATGACTAAGGAAATGAAAGTTGTTAGTTTGCCAAATCATCAGCATTTTTAAAGGAAGCCGGTAAAACATAGGTAAGAACTTTCCGAAAACCCTCGCCAACACGAACAGCTGGACGGCAGCCTGGTGACGTCACAGGCGTGTCTGTGCTGGTTCCTAGACCTCACTTTGCACTGGTGGGACCAGAAGTTGTGGTTTCTCTAGACTTTCCATTTAGAAAGTGTCATATCACAGGCTCTGACATTGTTTTCATGCGCTTGTAAAAACTGGGAAGGTATAATTGCCTCAGCTTTCTACTATATCTCCCCTACAGTTTTCCTTTCCTTTACCTTCCTATAGGTGAGACAGAGTGCCAGGCGGGTGTGTTGCCGAGAGTTCAGTTGTATGCTAGGTTGATGCCTGACATCTGCAGGGCCATGTCCTTCCTGGGACAGCAGCTAGTTAGGAGCCAGCCAGCAGGCTCAGTCCTGCTGTGATGCCTGCTTAGCACATCACTTAGTTGTCCTGCTCCTAGGGGTCCTCACCTGGAGATGGGGGTGGCGCTTTTACCCACATCTGGCACCTATGCTAACAAACTCTAGGAAATATCAGGGTTTATCAATAACATTGGTATTTATTCCCAATACATCAGTAGGACTTAATTTATGTTCCTGCTCCAGCTGATAGAAAGTTTTGTGTCTCCAGGATCACATATTATGGTGGGGTCAGGGCTGTGACTCACTCTGTTAATATTTCTAAGCAGTTCATTGAAATGCTTCAGCATTTGCTTATTGAAAGCAGGTTATGAAGGGTACACCATCCAGACAAGTAGTTTCATATTCTTTCTACTTGATTGAAGAATATAAATATTTTCAGCCTCAGGCAGCGTAAGTAAAAAGTGGCACACAATACTGGGGATTTCTTTTTGTTTGTTTGTGTTTTTGAAAACTAAGACCATACAGCTGAAACACTTGGTAACTTTTTTCTCCACTGGCTCAGGGAAAGCTATGACAAGCTCAATTGTTTCTATATAAGTGATTTAAGCTAAGGCAAGGTGATTCCTTCAAAGGAATTGTGGCCAAAACAATCTGCACTTATACAGAAAGTGCCAGAGGACTGTTTGGGGTAGTACTTCTCAGGAACTGCACAAAGTGAGTTTAGGGATGAAGCCTGTGGACCTGAGCTGCTTGGTGTAGCTCTGATCCCTCCCAGGGGCCGCATGAGCGGAGGCTGTGAAGCACTCTACCCTCAGAGGAAGGTGGTACCCTGGATGCACCCAGAGTTAACTGCATTCTAGCTCCCTCACTCTGATCTGTCCAGTGGGTGTTTCCCAGGGCATCAGTTTGAAATCTCTCTGCCATGGAAGTGTCTTTTGGAGTTGCTGTCGTCTGCTCTTCTTGCCCCAAAAGTCACTTCTAGATTAAGTGTCACAATGGAGATATATGTGCAACAGAAGGTCCAGGAAAGCACTTTGACAGCTTTTCTAGTCATGAAAGTCATGTACTTCATGTGAGACTCTATTTTCTGCTTTGGCATGAAAAATACTGAAATGATATGAAAACAGAAGTTAAAATACTAAAAATCTGGCTACCCCATGTCAACCAGAGAAGGATACCACCAGATTTCCATGGCTCACAGCATTTTTGGGAGGAGAGAATTTCATTGTACGTAAAGATTAAGGGTATACAAGATAAGACTTGGGTAGAGGCAGCCTGGTCAGCGTGCTCATTACATGTTTGTTCTGTGTAGCCTGGGAGCCATGGCGAGGGTCACCAAGACAGGGCCCTGCCCTGGAACACTCTGAAGGACACAGGGATGTGGAAGGTACAGTGGGAGGCTTCAGTATACCCTTTATACTTCACGGTAACCGTAAGGAATAGAAAGTGAGTACCAAGTCCACTGTGACAGCATTAGAGGAGAGAAAAGAGCTGCACAGATTAATAATGAGCGTTAAATACGAGAGACAACGAAGGCTGCACGATTCAGATGAATTGCGTCTAGTTTGGGGAGATGAATTCCAGGCTGTGCATCACTGAGAAGATGGGGCTTGATTTGGCTTTTTAAGGATGTAAACATGTGATTGTAATAGCAGGGAGAGAGAAGGGATGGGCATGAGATCAAATGAGTTCTTGGGAGGTGGCAAAGAAGGAAGATCTCGGGGGTGGGGAAACTCTAGCTGCACTCAGAGGACATGCGTGCGGGACTCAGCAGGAGCCCTGACTTGAAGCAAGGTGGGGGCCAGGAAGCTGGGGACCGGGAGGCGCACCTGTGGCTGGCGAGCGAGGTCTTCCGAGAGCTGAGTGTGGAGGGCTGTGCGGAGGGCTGTGCGGAGGGTGGATTTTGGGTGTTAGTTCTCAGGAGTGAAGGGAACTTAGGAGCTGAGGAGATGGGAGCTGAGTTGCTTCTTCTAATCTTCCTCTGCAAGTGGAAGAGCCGTGGAGGGTTCATTCGAGTCAGGACAGATGACAAGCAGCAGCAGCAGCTGTCTCATCAGGAGTCCGTGGCTGAGTCCGGAGGAGAAATGTTCTGGGCAGGTCATTGTGGTGGGGTCGCTGATTGTGTGCCCAGCACCCACGGTCCCCTTCCTGCAGAGCAGCGGAACCCTGGTTTTCCGTGGGCAGGTCCAGCTGGTGGAGACAGTCTATTGTGGGCCGCTTGCAGGAGGATGTGGCACCTTCTTGAATTCTGCCTGGTAAGGTGGGGGCTGAAGAGGGTGGGCTTCTGGAGAGAGGCAGGCCCCCTCATATTATTACCTCCTGTTGGCATAGGAGGGCCCCGTCGTGCGTGGTAGGGTGGGGCAGGGAGCAGGGCAGTCGCTCAGCTGCTGGTCACTGTATGGGCTGTCGCACCGGCCGGAGGCCTCACTCAGGACACTTTCTATAGGGAAGAGAAATGCATTTCTACCTTGTTTAGCTTACTCTTAGTTGGAGTTTTCCTGTTAAAAACAAAACAAAAGCAAAAACAAAAAAACTTGACCCTAACTAAGAAAATGCCGGTAACAGAAGGAACAGGAACGTAGACGCAGACATTGACCGTCGGGGCTGGCTGTGGGTGGCTGGCTGAGGCCGTGACGCGCTGGGGAGCAGCCGCCGTGTCCTGCCGTCTTGGAAAGCCTTCTGGGCATCCTGCTGCCCATACCCACGCAGGGGCAGGCCCTCGGGGGATCTGCTCAGGCGACAGGTAACTCGCCTCCAGTTCGTGGCTGTCAGGTCCCGCCCGGTCCTGTTCCCAACCCAGCCACGTCCTCTGCTTCCCAGGCTCTCCCACCAGTCACCGCCTCAGAGGCAAAGGCGCAGCTCCTGCGCTTTCCTGCTGGGAGCGCGTTCCGAATTCCTCTCGGAGGCGGGACTGGTAGACGCGCCTGCGCCACCACCACCTCAGCGCAGGGCCACGGCCACCTAAGGTGCGTGTGGCATTGCCACGCCGGAGGCCGCAGGGCAGGAAGCGGGCTCAGACAGACTGCTGGGTGGGCGTTAGACCGGGGAGGACACGAGGGGACGGCCGGGGAGAGACACAGGCTGGGCAGCCGGAGCAGCGAAGGGGCCCACACAGAGGCCTCGGTGGCACCACAGGGCACAGCGCGACTGCAGATCCCTTCCGAGCTGCTGGGAGCTGGGCAGAGGACTGGGTCTTCACACCCTCCGGCAGGGCTAGAGCTGCAAGGAGACGTGACCTTGGGGCGGGGCGATCCTCAGCAGGAGCCCTGCAACCAGGGCATGAGGTCTCCGTTCCTGAAGGGAGACCCCGGCCGTGGGTCAGCGCGGTCCCAGTGGGCAGGGCGCAGAGGGCAAGGGCAGTGTGAAGGCGGCTGCAGACACCCAAGCAGGACACGGGCTTAGCCAAGGAGGTTCTGACACGTGACTGCATTTCCCACATTGCGAAGATGGTGCTGACGGATATGACACGTGACGCGATAGAAAAAAAATAGTAAAGGGAAATGCCAAAGTTTGGTCTGAGCAACGGCAAGGACAGAATGACACCCCGGCGTCCACCGCAGCCTTGCCATGCCGCTCAGACCGAATACTTCCTCCACACGTGGGAGCAGCTTCTCCAGGGCTCTGCGCCCCGCTTCTGGGAAAACCTAGGAGAATGCTCCTGAGGACACTGCTCCGTCTCTACTGCACTTGGTTTGGGGGTCTTGGTCTTTCCTGTTTACTCCCAAAGCGGGGCAGGAGAGTACCTAGAGGAGCCCAAGCATAGCCTGGGTGCGGACCTGTCCCCCATCTGACCGCACAGTAGCAGCCCCGACCTACACCTGCCCTTGCCTACGGCGCTCCCCAGGGGCACAAGCGCCCGAAATGCTCAGGTGGCAACCATAGGTCACAAGTCACGGAGCGCTTGCTGCTCCCCTGGTAGAAGTGTCCCCCTTTCGGAAGCAAGGCCTCTAAACCCAGAGACTGGATTTGCAGGGATGGAAGGTGCCAGTTCCCTACATGGGTCACTGGAAATAAGTAGGGACACTTCTTCCCCTGTGCTCCTGGGGAAGAAGTGTCTTCTACCTCCAGGAGGAGAGACCCCATCCCGGGAAATACGGTACATGCTGTGTGCTTGTATACACACAGATATATAATGAAACCAGTTTTCATGTTGACCTGCTACTGAATTTCCTTTTAAAAAGTATTATAAATAGTAACTAGTCTGTGTATTAGTGCCATATGCTATAGCAGTATAAATTAAATGGTGGTATTTTAGAGTAGGTATGTTTATCAAGATAAATGAATATTCATTGAATTAATGCAATTAAAACAAAACCTTTTCCCAAGGCAAGAATATACATGAAGCAGTAATGCGCCCCCTGCACTTCACGGTGGCTGGTGGAGCTGGAGCTCGGGGACAGCTGCCTTCTGAAGAGAGTGTCCCTCTTCCACTGACTCACAGGACCAGCTCGGGCAGCTTTTCTGCACCTCTGACCCAACTCTCCAAATGCAGCTCAGGTTCTGGGTGAGTCACTTCAATTTTTTCTCAGAATTTGGAAGTGGGGCTGCAGGCCATCAAGCCCACTTCTGTAGAGACATGGGGTGGTGGCCACTGCACCCCGGGGACCGGAGCAAAGCAGAAAATCCTGTTACCAAGACAGACAACAAAGCAATGAGCCAGGAACATGGGCACAGACCTCGAGCTTGATTGGTTCTGGCTCTGGTTCCAGCACCTTCCTGAGGGCCGGCAGCAGTTCTCCTCTGGGATTCTATTACTGGGGAGACCCGAGTCAGGGGGCTCCCCTCCTTGGTTCTTGTCTTTTTCATAAGAGATAAATTCGGGCGAGAGACAAACACATATAAGAGAAATGAGACAAGAATATTTAGGAAACACATCTGAGCACAAAGCTACAAGCAGGCACCTGGCTAGTCTGAGTGCCCCGCGTAGGGAGGAAATAAAGTTGTTAATAAGTTTGTTCTATATACTTCAGCCAAGGCTACCAGGGGGCATCCAGCTAATACGAGTGCATCGACTATTGGGGTTCAGGGGTTATGTACTTTAGTCAACCTCTAGGTACCCCTCCTTCTTCCCCTTCTAAACCTTGGGAAATGCACAGCGACAAAGGTTTCTTTCTCAGCTAGTACAGGCTCTTTGTCTTAGTGACATTGCTGCAGAGGTTCTCTTTCCCAGCTGACTCCCCTCCTCCTGCGCTGTCCTTGTTTATGATGTTCCCACACCTGGCAATCTCAACCAACCAGGCTCGGCTCCCTGCTCCTCCCTGCCTCGGTGTACTGCCTACCTTGCCGAACAGTTACATGAAATGCCCATCTTTCCTCATGATAAAGACTTTAACACTTCATCTAGCTCGAACGGGTGTCACTTAGTTTCAAATGGTCTTTACAAAGAACACAATATTGCCATCCTACAGTTCTTCTGGAATGGGACCATCTGAGCACGTGGCATAGCCTCCCAGGCATGGGGCGCCTTTTCCAGGTCCTGCACACCTAGGACGCGTTTCCCAGCTCACTGCCAGGGCTTTGGGTGCCCACACACATGGCATGTTTCTCAGAATTTCACCCCTTCTTCAACATCACAGACTGCCAGACTGCTCAATGAGGGGAGGGGGTGTTCCATGAAATGGCCTGGTGTTTTGTTGTGACAAATCACCAAGTTGGAGATGGGAGAGCATACACTTCAGGGGCCAGGTAATCAGGCAACAACACAGTGGTGAAGACCCAAGGACAGTGCTACCATCTGTGACACTCCCGGCTCCGTGCCAGACCCCAGGTGTGTGGTCCCCGCTGTAGTGATCACACCTGCACATTGAAGACACTACCTCTGGATGTCGGGGGCTTCGAGTTTGTAAAGTTAGGAATGAGATGTCAGCCTACAAGGGAAGCTAAACATTTTTGCTTTTGGAATGACTTCAACTATGTTTTCTGCTTTCTATAAATCAATCCATAATTTATTATTTTTCTAATTTTGAGACAGAAAGGATTTATGATTCATGTTGAACCTAAAATGTAATCTGGCTGCAAAGAGCTAAAAGGCAAGTCAAGTTCTTAAGCAACCCCCCCCCCCCCACCCTGTCACCTCAGCCCCAGGCATAGAGGTGGGAGGAGTTTCTGTTGGTACCAGAGTCTGTAGCCAGGGGCCAGGCAGTGAAGTATATTGATAGGAAAATTGGAATTAAGATGCCTCCTTGGTCATTCATCGTAAAAAATGGATGATTATTCTGCCAGAAGTGCACATTAAAAATTCTTTTTGTGTATAATAAATTGCTTGTCATAAAGAGTAGAGAACTACAGGAAGCATAAACATGTCAGTGTTTCACAGAGATGAATATTAATGTTGGACACAACCTTTGTCCACATGTTTAGTCAAAATGTGAGATTTTGACTTGCTATTAGCAAAAGTGATTAATAGTTATTTCTTTCTATTTAGAAAAATGGTCTTTGGTCTCATTTGTCTGTTGGATGGAGGCACCCACGGCCACAGTGATGGAACAGCGTTACTTGGGGTTGATCTGGACTTCTTTGCGTGCTTCTTCCCTCTATATGCGAGCACATGTTTCAGCCCTAGAAAGAGTCTGCAACTTTCCCACGTGTTGCATGAATATTTGTGGAAAGGGACGCTGAGATTAAGTCCAGCAAGCAGGATGAGGGGCCAGCAACGAACGGAGGGCTGTCACTCGCTCTGGTGACCAGCGATTGTTCACAGCCCTACCACTCCTTTTATTGGGTTGCAGAAAAGGTTTTTTTTTTAAGTAAAACTAAATAGAAACTAAAAAGGCTTACATGGTAACAAACATTCTTTCCACTAAAAGGGATATACATTAACCTATAGAGCTACAGAACTAAAAGGCTTATGTGATCCCTCTAAGAGGGATAAGCATTAACCTATAGGGCTGCAGAGCAAAGCGGTAAATCACGAAGGTCCAAGGGTCTGTCCCACATCCGATGTAGTTGCTAGGGGAGAGAGGAGACACTAATTTTCAAGCTTCTTTGTTCTCAGAGACTTGTAAACCGGCCCCCAAGAATTGTGTGCGGGTAAGGGTCCAAGGGTCTGCACCACTTGACGTTATCACTATGGGAAAGGAGGCTTAGGTCTTCAGCCCTCTTTGTTCCCTGGTGTCGGCAAGACTCGCTTGCAAGTTCTTGCAGGCTGAGATCACAGGACACCTGGGTACGGGGGCCTCCTTGCAGGCCCCCTGGCAGAGGGCTTGTGACTTTGGCCTACACCCATGTGTCAGAGGGTCAAAGCATATTCCCAGCATGGGCCCCAGTGTGCCTGACTGGGGCCAGGACATGCCGGTGTGAGTGGCCTTTGGCCCTCTGGCTGTTCCTTCACACAGCCAGTGCCAGTCTGGGTCACAGGGGAGAGTGATTGTCACATTTGTTTCCCTTCTTTTTGTTTTTGGTACATTTGAGGAAAAAAAGGTTCCCTTCAATCTATTTTCTTAGATTGTCCATTATCGAAGGCAGGTGCTAGGCTAGCTGTTAGTGTCTGAAGTCGTGTAGGTAGTGGCTGTTCTGTGTCTGTGCTTCTTAGAATTAGAAAACACACAAGGGCTCGCTGCTGTGGACACGAACAGGACTGGGACAGGCGGTCTGTTAGTTACTCAGGGACAGATGTTTAAAAGTACAAACTGTCCATATATCTATCTGAAAAAATAACTTTTAACATTAAAATAGTATATTTTTATAGTTAAGTTATATACTCAAAAATCACATTGAATATATTAATTTTGCTCTCAGTCCTTAGTTCCTGTTTCCTCATTTGGAGAGTAACTTATGCAATATGTGATTTCTTTGTCAGATAGTATAACATAAATTTATGAAAATTGTTCCCATGTAGAGTGAGATGCTCAGTGAAGGAAGGGTTCTACTGCTTGAGAAGTTTGAAAAATGCTGTGTTTTGTGTTCTCTGTCTCGGATTTACAAAGCTAATTCTCAGCGAAGTCTTTGAATGAGCAAAAGATGTTTGGCCTGGGATTTCCCTAGCGAGAACCCTTTTATAAGTAATGTCTGCGAATAGCTCACGGAATTGTTGGGGCAATGCTGGTGGAGATGTGGTGGTCTTATTGTGACGGGGCCTGTGGGAGAGATTTAGTCCCCCTTGCCCCCCACCCCCCCACGCAGTGAGGCTGCCTTGGCAACACGCCTGCCCAAGGCTGCCAGTCTCAGGTCCCAAGAGCTGGAGTCCTACTTTAAGTTGTTTCCACGGGCTGATGTTATTTTCCAGTTTGAAATCCTAGAAGCTAGGTCACTAATCCCTGCTCTGTAACAAAAGCCCCTCCTGCTGCCGGAATCCTCTGAAAAGCGTGCTGGCAGATTACTAACAGGCTGCATGCCAATGAGACCACCGATAATAGCCTGGATTTCTTCTCTTTGCACAGAATTGTGGATACAAGTATTGCGTGTTCATTTAACACATGTTTCTTGAGCACAGACATTCTTCCAGACTCCGGGTACAGCAGGGAAATACCAGATGACGTCCCTGCTCTAATGGAGCTGACGTTAGGGGACCCACACAACAGAGACTCATCAATAAATAAACAAGGAGCGTGCGGTGCCCAGAAGTAAAGCAGGGCAAGAGGGCGGAGTCCAGAGTGGCCGACACACGTGGCGCAGCTGGTGGGCATCGGCCGATCTCCGGCTTCGGGGCCTGCACTTCAGTCTGACCAACGGGTCTGTTTCCCCAGCGACCTGATGCTATAAAACCCCAACGATGTTATTAAGCAACTTGCTTAAGATACAAACGATGTCATCTTGGTAAACTGCATCTGAATGAGGAGGTTCTGCAGATAGACCGTAAGTGTCCAGTGGAGGGGCCATGCTTCGGGCTTCTCTGAGTCCATGAGTCTTAACTGGCATGTTGGTTTTGGGGGCTCTGGAAAGTACACCCAAGAATTCACTGCAAGTGTTATTGGCTCCTGCGGAGCAGAAGACTTTAAGCCTGGGCAGCTCTCACGGCCGGATGTGGATCTCAGTTACTTGAGGTCCCGTCTGCAGGAGAAGGCACCTGAGGCTGTGGTGTGGCAGGCTCGGTCTGGTGCTCTCAGGAAGCGTCAGGAAACTGGTGTCCATGATTGCCTGCTGAAACTGCACGTCCACGCTAACTTCACTAGGTCTGCTACGGGGCGTAGCAGGGGAGATGGTCCTGATGAGGGAGTGAGGCAGGGAAGAGCATTTCAGGCTGGTGGAACAGCAAGAAGCACAGAGGCCCCGAGGCAGGAACAAGTTAAGCATGACTGAAGGTAAGCAGGAGGCTACTGTACCCAGACAAGGTTCCTAAGAATTTTGTAATCCCGATTTCAGCTGTGTGACTAGACTTGTGGAGAAGAAGGTGTGGCCGTGAGGGGCCTGCCAAATGCCAGGTTCCACTGCCGGTCACTTTCTCTTTACTTTAAAACATTTTTCATGCATGATAATAAAATCATATATTTTATGTTGTTTTGAAGAAACTAAACTGCAGTTTGTGTTTTACAATGTACATAGATGCTTTCATGTGCTTTTTGAGCAATATCACATTCCCCACCCTGGGAAATTCGGGGAGAGGCTGCTGCCCATTCTCCTTCCTTCTCCTCCGGCAGCTCCCCCTCCCCATATGTTTTATATAAACGATGTGATCTTAGGGTGCGGCAAGTACTATCGTCTCCAGCGTTCAGGTGCAGAAGCGAGAAGACACAGCTGAGAGTGTAAGATATGACCTCAGATCCTTTGACAGTTTCTCTGCTGTCCCCTCGTGGTTGGGGCTTAGATTAGTGAGACTGTGCCTCGCTTGCTCTGTTTCTGTAGTCTATAGGTGACTTTCTTAGCTTTGAATCTTCTTGTGATTGTCCTCTGTCTCCCGAAGACTCAGTTCCTTCTCTGAATCTTATGTTTGGACCCCTAATAGCCATCTGACCTGCTCTGGCTGCTCCCAGTGTGCTCTCAGCTGCTCCACTTCTGCTGTCCCACTCACGCTGTGACAATTGATGAGCTGTCACCAGCAAGGGTCACCTACTCTGATGCTTTATCAATCAGCCGTTGGTGAAATTCCTTGAGTCAGTTGAATGAATGCCCAGCAAGAGAAGGTGTACTCCAATTCAAAGGAGAAAGACTTTATCTTCCCGCTTCCCCACTCCAAATTTGGTGCTTGCCTGTATCTCTAAAGGAAGTCTCAATAAACTAATCCTGCTGGAATTTGATGGGTTTGGCTACAACTAAAGTCCAGCTGAGAGTTCTGTAGTTTCCTGGCAACAACAGGGAGGGGCAGAGATGTCACAGGAGGGGCTTTGGTGGAGGAAGGAAAAGCTGCCCCACCATGGAGCCAGAGGCAAGGCTGCAGCTAGGAGGCAGCACTAAGGAAGAGGAGGAGCATCTGGACTTAAAGTTGGAAAGGGAAGCCACAGAGCAAGGAAAACAGAGAAATCAAAGATGCAGCGTCATCCAATAGAAATATATAATCAAGTCTCCAATATTAGCTACATGTGTGTTTAAATTTCCTAGTAGTCATATTGCAGAAAACATAAAAAGAAACAGATCAAACTAATTTTCAACAATATACTGTATTTTATCTAACTCAATTGTATCCAAAATGTTATAGCGTCAACATGAGATCGACATAAAGCATTATTAAGGCAATCCTTCACCATCTCTCTTTCATACTACATCTTCCAAATCTGGAGAGTACTTGGAACTAGCCAAGATTTCATGTGCCCAAGATCCACATGGGATTGTGCTGCCATATCAGACAGGACAGCATCATGGTAAAGCCATCGAAGACACAGTGGAGCAGAGATAGCTGAGGAAAGAAACCCAGGGAGGGGCTGGGCGTGGGAACAGCCATCACTGGCTCTGGACTTTCTGGTAAGGTGACAGCTTGAAGCTTCATTCTTCAACTAGCATTTTGCCTTTTTCTATTTATTATAGTGAAAAAGTAATAAGACTCTATTTTAAATTTTTTGAAAATTTTATTCTAAAAATTTATTGTTCAAGGGGAGTGGGTAAGAAGTATAATATCTGACTTGGAAAGTTTCGTGAAGACTGTTAGCTGACCTGTGCGCATTGTAATTTGTTTTCAGCTCCTCCTGAATGAACTGTGATCTGCCTGTTGATCAGTTGGTTGAAGCTGCTCAGACCTGTGTTGAGAAGGGTTCTGAGGTCCTGTCTTGGCTCAGGAGCAAAGGGCACTGTGACGATCTGCCAGGGATACAGCTCGTATTTGCCATTGTGATGCCATAAAGAGATCTCCATGTTCTGGAGACCTAGGGGGACTCTTCATGAATCACTTAACATTTCTGAGCTCAGTTTGTTCATTTGTAAATAGGTATAATTGTCCTGGCTCTCAGGGTTCTGTGGGCCTCAAAGGATACCATGCACTTCAAGGTTCTGCAAGTAGTTATCATTCGATGCATGCTGGTTTCCTTCTGCGTTGCTACTCATCGACATTTGTTGAGCGACCAGTTTGTGCTCAGCACTGCCCTCTGTAATCTGGGTTTATGATACACAAAACACTGTCCTTACCCATAAGGAGCCAGGTTAAAAAATTATCTCATACTCAATAATGAAAAGCCCAATGTAATGAATATTTACATGCCTTATTATAGTTCAGAATATGTTATTACTCTTGAAAGGGAAATGAAAGAAAGTCAGGGAGGCTTTGCGAAGGATGTAAATCTTGAGTTAAACAGATACATAATTTTTCATGATAGTCACTAGAAATGGACCATTTTGGAGGACATAGACCTAGAACGCTCATCTTAATTCCCAAAGTGAACCCTTTAGCTTTCCAGATCAAACCTTACCAGTTCATGACCACACTTGCAATTGTGGCTTATGTCAGTGAGTTAGTGGAATTAATACTCTTACAGTTGGCTACAGACATCATTGTGCCTTGTTTTACGAAGTTGTTAACTGTCAAAAGAAAATCAAACAGAAAAACTTTATTGTGTCCTAAATTTGTGGACGTTGGGCAAGGGCTGAGTAATGGTTCCAGCTGGTAATCTCTGGCAGAGCTTCCTGCGAGGATGAGAGACTGGTCCTAGAGCAGCAGATGAAGTCATTTCACGTTTCAGCTGCTTCAGCCCTGTCATCTTTAATTCCAAATCCTTTTATTTCCTGAAGCCACAGTGAGTCTTTGAACTTCACAGTCGTTAATCAGAAGGTTCGTTATCCCAGAAACATGCCTAGTTTTAGGATTAAAATAAGCCAGGCTGCACACATTTTATTTCCCTGTAAGAGCCCAGCAGCAGGCAGGGGAGAATGGCAGAGGCTGGCTTTTTCTAAGGGCTGTGGAGGCGGCGACTTTGACCCTGCGCTCTCAGAAGGGTCCCAGGCTCGAGGGTTTGTGCACTACACTCTCTTTTCTCCTTCCTTTTCCTCTTCCTTTCCCCCTTCATCCTCCTCCTCCTCCTCCTCTTCTTTTCCTTCTCCTCCTCCTCTTCTTCTTCTCCTTCTCTCCCTCCTCTTCTTCCCCTTCTTTCTCCTCCTTCCCCTTCTTCTTCTCCTTCAGGGGGACTCTAGGGGAACTTTGGAATTCTGCTGCTCTAAAGCTCCCTCTCTCTATATCATCTATTCTCAATTTTTTTAATTTGCATTTATTTTACTTTGTGGCCTAAGCAAACATGTAGACACATAACTAAAAGCAGAGTTTCATAATCCAGCTCCTGTATTTACTTGGTATTTTTTTATTTCCTTCTCTTTTACTAAGTTCATTTAAAATGGAAGCTAATTTTACAATCTGCTCAATGGTTGTGGCCTGCAGTCTGAAGATGCCACTTTGGATGGCCCGCAGGATTCCATTTAGAAGGTTTTCGAGGGATGTGTCCTTATTGTACTGAAGAGAAACCGTGATCAGAAGCTGAAACTGACCACTAGTGGGCAGCAAAGGCGGGTCATACAGTCCAATGGCAGGAGAGCAGGATCACAGTGGGAGTGGTAGGTTGGCCCACAGTGCCCAATCGTTGGCTGTGTGACAGACTTGAGTACTCCAAAGGTCAAGAAGAATTTCCACTGAAGATATCTGTGCCATATTATTTCATGCAACATATTATCAAGCATATTTAATCATTGTATTTCTTAAAGTAGCTGATTTCTATGACCTCACTAAAGGAAAAAAATCACCTAACATAGCATATAGAGTGTGTCCTCTTTTGTGGAAAATAAACATATATATGTCTATATATGAGCTCTGTCCAGAAAAAATCCAGTCATTGTTAATATAATGAGAATTGTTTGCATGACATCGAGGTAACCTGGAAGCCAAGGTGAGTGGACTGGAATGCACATGTGTGAACAGTGACGACTTCACTGTACTAGTCAGTGGGAGCAGTAGATGCCATTGTGTACTGTGTGGCCATCGCATTCAAAATGACTGAGCGACTACAGCACTGGATCTGCATCAAATTTTGCATTAAGCTTGAACTTTCCTCCATGGAAACTATTTGGATGATTCAGAGGCCGCAGCTATGGTAATTGGTGATTGGCGGCTTTATCATGACAACATGCCCACTCATGCGTCATGTCTCATGAAGAGTTTTTTGTTGAAACATCAAATCACCCAGGTGTCTCAGTCCCTCTACAGCCCAGATTTGGTGCCCTGTGACTCCTGGCTTTTCCCAAAACTAAAATCACCTTTGAAAGAGAAGAGATTTCAGACCATCAATGAGATTCAGGAAAATACGACGGGACAGCTGATGATGATTGGGAGAACTGTGTGAGGTCCCAAGGTGCCTGCTTAGAAGAGGACTGAGGTGACATTTTCCTATGTACAATGTTATTTGTATCTTGTATCTTCTTCAATAAATGTTTCTATTTTTCATATTACATGGCTTGATGCCTTCTGGACAGAAATTGTATGTTTATATATCCATAAAAATATTTGGTTTTTGTGTATATATGTATAAATGTGTGTATACATTTGTATATATGATGGTGTATAGATTTTACTATTGCCTTCTTTTTCTAATGATAAAAACTATTTTAATTTTTTAATTACTGATATCTAATATAATTTCATACTAGTTTCAGATATACAGCATAGTGGTTAGACAATCACATGCTTTACAAAATATTGCCCCTGATAAATCTAGTACCCACCTGACACCATACATTGTTATTACCATATTATTAATTATATTTCTGACTCTGTACTTTACATCCCCATTGTTGTTCTATAACTGCTAATTTGTACTTCTTAATGCCTCTACCTTTTCCAGTCATCCACACAACTCCCCTCTCATCTGGTAACCATCAGACTAAGCTCTGTATCTATGAGCTTTTCTGTTTTGTTTGTTCACTTTTGTTCTTTTGATTCCATATATAAGTTAAATCATATGGCATTTGTCTTTCTCTGTTTGACTTATTTCACTTAGCATGATACTCTCTAGGTCTATCCTTATTGTTGTAAATGGAAATATTTCATTTTAATGTCCAAGTAATATTCCATTGTATATGTATGTGTATGTGTATATGCATATATAATGTTTTCTTTATCCACTAGTTTAGTGATGGACACTTGGGCTGCTTCCACATCTTAGCTATTGTAAATAATGCTGCTATGAACAAAAGGGTCATATATGTTTTCCAATTAGCGTTTTGGACTTCTCCAGATGGATACTCAGAAATGGTATTGCTGGGCCTTAAGGAAGATCCATTTTTAATTTTTTAAGGAACCTCCATACTGTTTTTCCACAGTGGCTGCACCAGTCTGCATTCCCACCAACAGTGCACAAAGGTTCCCTTTTCTCCACATCCTCCCAACAGGTGCTGTTTGTTTGTTTAGAGATAATAGTCATTCTTACAGGTGTGAGGTGATATCTCACTGTGGTTTTAATTTACATTTCTCTGATAGTGATGTTTAGCACCTTTTCATATGTCTACTTGACATCTGTATGTTGTCTTTGAAGAAATGTCTATTCAGATCCTCTGCCTATTTTTTAATTGGATTGTTTGGGTTTGTATGTGTGTGTACACACACGTGTGTTAAGTTCTATGAGTTCTTTATAAATTTTGGATATTAACCACTTATTGCATGCATCACTGGTGAACATTTTCTCTCATTCAGTAGGTTGTCTTTTAGTTTTGTTGGTGGCTTCTTTTGCTTGTACAATCTTTTTAGTTTGATATAGTCTCATTTATTTATTTTCTCTTTTGTTTCTCTTGCCCAAAGCAATATATCAGGAAAATGTTGCTAAGAGCAATATTAGAGAGTTTACTGACTATATCTTCTAGGAATTTTATGGTTGGGGTCCCACATTTAAGTCTTTAACCTATTTTGAGTTTATTCTTGTATATAGTATAAGAAAATGGTCTAGTTTCATTTTTGCATGTATCTACCCAGTTTTCCCAGCACCACTTATTGAATAGACTGTCTTTACCCTATTGTATGTTCTTGCCTCCTTTGTCATAGATTAATTGATTATATAGGCACAGTTTTATTTCTGTTTTGTTTCATTGACCTACGTGTCTGTTTTTATGCCAATACCATTGTGTTTTGATTACTGTAGCTTAGTAGTATAGTTTGATATTTGGTAATGTGATACCTCCAACATTTTTCTTCTTTCTCAAGGTTGCTGAGGGTATTAACAAACTACTTATTATTAAAAATAAATATATTTACATATTACTCTAAGTCCACAAACTAGTCCCAAGCACTTAGTACCATGAGACACTCCATGGGGTAGACAAACAAGGCCTAAATTGTCTAGACGGTGTTTCCGTTCTGCCTTTAACAGAGAAGGCAGGGAGGGTTAGTGAGAACTGAGTTTGAACCCTTGTCTTAAATGTGACTGATTGTGAATTGTATAAATTACAGGTCTTACCCCATCCTAACCTGGCTTATTGGCAGTGAGATATTAGCCCTTTCCTGTCCAGTCCCATGGTCCTTACCAGCGCAAAGGTCACCCAGGGGTGCTCACGGTTGGGCACTTCATCTTTAGCCACAAACTTAGGCAAAACTAAATGGCACTTGTGGGGTAAAATGTTGCTCTTGCTTCATTAGCATCTTGTGTAAGCAATGAATTTTATAGCTCATATGTGATTTAAGAGTGAGCAGTGACAGCTGTGTGTACAAACTAGCACAGATCACTAATTTTGATTCTTGTTTACTTTAGCATTAGAATCTGGGAAGGTTGTGCAATGGGACCACTCAATGGAGAATATCCAGGGGTTTGACAAGGTTGTTATGATTCACAAACTAGGCTTAGTGGAATTTTAATAAACCTAGCCTATTTTCCCTCTAGCTTATGTATGCAACATATATAACATTAGCTTTAGATGCCTGGCAGGGCGAACAACTGCTAATCCATTCTTGTCGTGTCACGTCTACCTAGGGCATCATCAACATACAGCTGTTTGACACAAGACAAGTTAACACCCCTGTTGAAACTCTTAGACTCTCACTTAGTGTCTATCCTGGGAATCTTATAGGCTATGCTCTTGATGCAATGCGCCATGCGGGTTCCATGGGTGTAGTTAGGGTCTATTATGCCAATTTGCATGGAGGAATCACATAACACACTAGTCCATGTGAGAAGAGCAGTAATAAGTACTAATGATTCCCAGGGACATTGCTGAATGCACACAGTTGATGTTTGAAAGGATGTGCTTGTGGGAAGTGTGTGTGGAAGGTGACCTATACCTGTTCCCCAGCTGTCACATGACTGTAGGGCTGTGCCACACCCTGGGTGCCATTGTCTTGTGCCATTGCTCTCCTTGTGTTTGCACCAAGATAGATACCTGCTTCCTCTGTGACAGTGCCTTGGAGTCTTCAGGAAAGTGCCTTTTAGCATGCCTTGCAGAGACCTGAATTTCCTTTCAGAAGGGGCTGGTGTCCCTTTGTCCTCTGTGTGAGCTTAGAGGTGAGACCTGCCCATGTCCCCGGGCAGGCTGTGCCTTGGACACTGGCAATGTCTCCACTGCTTCAACTTAAACACATATTGCTTTAAATTCTCACTGTTGGGAGTTTATAGCAAAAATATACTTTATCTGATCATAATATATAAACAGGAATACAAGTGTTACCATCAGAGAAAGAGAAATATAAAATAAGGTAGAAATTTAAAACCACAAAGAATTTTTTTTTTTCTCCCAGGAAGCATTGACCTTTTCCGTTTTGAGCCACGTTAGAAACTAATGATTGTTGGAGAAGCTCTTGCCCAAAATAAAGCAAACCAAAACCAAACCAAACCAACTCTCCACCGCACCCTATGCACAATTGTTGCCCACAATTTCAGGTCTTCTTGGATTCTCTGAAGTCCAAGCATGGACAAATCAAGGGGCACTGGACCTGCCTTAAGACCCTTGGTTAAAGACTCTTTTGTTTGCAGAATAGTAGCTGACATGAGGAGGAGGCTCGTCACAGAGAGAGGTCAGGACGTGGGGCTCTGGTACTAAAGAGGATGGGACTTCCATGCTAAGGAATACATGCAGCGATCAGACCCAGGTCCAGGGTGGATACAGGTTATTTCCTGACTGGGCGCAGACCTTGACTGCTGGCCTCGCTGACTTGCTCGCTGAACGGAGGCAGTGTTGCTTCACCGTAACCCACAAAGTTGCCAATGGTTCTGAAGAACGGAATACTCAGAGGATATGGTAGCCTTTCTCCCCCATCCCACAAAACAGAGCAGATCCAGCCTTTCCTCCTCCATGATTACTGATTTCCCCAAGTCATCTTAAAATACTTTAATTCAATGTCATCCTGAATGCAACCTCCCAGATTTAGGATGAGAGACAAGCCTGGGTTCGGTGGAGGAGAGAAGCTTTCACCTCCAGCTTCCTCCTCATCCCCACATAGTGTAAGCAGGGTAGGAGCAGGAGGCATTGGGGTGGTGGTAATATTATGTGCTATAATGCCAGGGAGAATTAAAAATGCAACCTCACCATCTACTAGCCCTTTGACCTTGGTCAGTGTCACGGAACATCTCTGAACCTTATGAAGAATGAGCATATAGTTAGCGTCCAATATAGAATAGGCATCCAGCCTTCCTATTCTGTCTCATCCCTTCCCTTTTGAAGGTTCAGGGCAATTAATCAATGTTAAAGGAAAATAACTGATTAATTCACTTGTTTATCTGTTTATTCACTCATTTGTTCACTCACTTCTGTAAACAGGCTTTGAATACTTGCATGCATTAGGTACCAAACCAAAGTGAGTAAGTTATGGTGTCTGTTCTCAAAGGAACTGTGGCTTGGAGACATATTCTAAGTAACCAACCCTAGTTAGGATGTACTACTTTCCTGAGTCCTGGAGTTGGATCTACTCACTTAGCCCTCTCCCTTTTGTGAGACCCTTACTGCATTTCTATACCTGGGGCTAAAGGCAGCGGGATGGGGAATTTCCCACTCTCACATGGGGATAAAAGTGCTGACAACTCCCCAGTGAGCCGGCTGGGAGCTCTAGCAAGGAGACTGTTGGGTCATGCCAGTGGACCTGACCATAGCCCCAAACAGCCAGCTGGTCAATACAGAAGTCCAGTTATTAGTTTTGTAAAATCACTTAGGGGCCTGCATAAGGGCTCAGTTTGCATTATATTTTCTTAGAGGTAGCTTAGTATCTTAAAAGTGCAAACATCCGGTGAGAACTATGAAATAAGGAAACAGTAACCATTAGTGACTTTGGTTCCTCGATAAGCATCTAGATCCAACTGGAAGAACATTAATTTAGACCATAGTGTTTCCCTTTAGTCTCTGTGAGTTTCTTTACGCATCTAACCTCAAATAAATCAGGTATGTTTCAGGGACATGAAAAGTACGTTATTTTCAAAGATGGTGGTTCCTTATATATAGCTTTATTTTATTTTATTTTTTTGTTTGTTTCCTCACCCAAGGACATTTATTTCATTGATTTTCAGAGAGAGAGGAAGGAGGAGAGATAAACATCAATGTAAGAGAGAAGCATCAGTTGTTTGCCTCCCAGGCACACCTGGATGGGGTATCATACGTGCCCAGATTGGACACTGAGCCCACAACCTAGATATGTGCCCTGACCAAGAATTGAACTCACAACACTCCAACCAACTGAGCCACATCAACCAGGGCTACAGTTTTATTCTTTAAAGAAGACTCATAGGTAACATTTTTCCATTTTGAAGTGTTAAACTCAATTCATATTACTTGCATTTGAAATGAGAAAATAAAAAAACACTCAAGAGTTGCACCAGAGAACATGAACTTTAAAATGTCAATGAAAATTAATGAAGATGGTTGGAAGTTTAATTGTGGTAAAACAAAAACATCTGGTATCTCAAGGCAAATTACAAAGAAAGAAAAAGCCCGCTAGAATCTGGAGTTCAGAAGCTCTCAGAGAAATCATCAATGTTAAAAAGAGCTTTATTAATTTTATTATAACTTTCTGAAATAGAGTACAAAAATCAACATTCCCCTCTCCGCAAATATGCTACCAATGAAGAGGACGCCTCCACTGTGAAGGCAGCCTGCTCCTGTGGCGTCGTGACACGGCTTGAACACAGCACCTGGCTTTTGTCAATGAATGTAGTAAGGAGGCTGGAAGAGAGAAAATTAGGTGTCCAAGAGTTTGTGACCGCTTTTGAGATTCAGAAACAATGTTTACCAGTTAATAATTTCTAGTTTAGCCCTTTCTCCGCTAAAACATGCCATTTCTCTTTCTCCATGACTGTACTATTGCATTAGTCTCAAAGCTCAGTGACAGGGACTCTGTCCTCACCAATGCATGATGGCATTTTCGCTAGGCTCCTTTCAAAGACGTTTTTTTCCCCTAAGATAATCAAATACTTTGAAATCTAGGAAGACACATCATTTTTGTTGAGAGAAGGACAGAACTTATATATTTGACAAGAGAAAGCAATTTAAAATTCTAAGAAGGTTTTTCCTGGTGAGGCCAATTGGAAGGGGAAGCATTTATACTAAAGGTGAAGAGCTGACATGGCCAGGAAGCATGATGGACCTCTCCTGCCGTTACTGTCACTGCTGCTGTTTGAACAAGAGCCATTCTGGTTGCTATCCATCTTCCCTGTGAGCAGGAGAGATCTAATACCTGTGTTGTCAGCTTTGAAGCGCCTCGCTAGAGAAAGCAATTTTGTGCTAAGTAATTTCGGCCCTGTGGGGAGGCTGACCGGAATCATAGTGACCCCAACCAAATGTGCTCCTATGAGGCTGGTTTTATAAATCTAT
Organism: Furipterus horrens; assembly: GCF_987537825.1. Taxonomy (NCBI): domain Eukaryota; kingdom Metazoa; phylum Chordata; class Mammalia; order Chiroptera; family Furipteridae; genus Furipterus; species Furipterus horrens. Next base: position 23,678,010 of record NW_028327185.1, read on the forward strand.
GTAATATTCAAACGAATACCTAATGCAGCAGAGCATGCGGCTCCTGTTAGCCACTGAATTAAGCTTGCCCTTCTGCGTGTCCCCAGAACCTGCCACACTGAACTTTCAAGCCGTTGTCCAGCTTCAGCACATCCCACTTCTCTTAATATTCCCTGTGCCCCCTCCAAATGTGAGAACCACAGAATAAGGTAGAGTCTCCAGTTCTGTGATGCCCCTCAAATTTTGTCACCTCGTGTCATCTCATGGCAATGTTTTGCAAATTCTTAAGCTCTAACCCATATGGTTCGTTGTAATAGAAACAATTGAGGTGGCCATAGACTTAATACACATTTTTCTAGGAGAGGCAGGTCCCTGGCTGTCCTGGTGCTGGGGACCTTTCTGCTTGGCATGGCTGTTTGCTCTTAGGTGTACACTGATCCCCACACAGCAAACCAGATTCTTAGGATAAGGTGCCAGAACTTGAACACAGAGACCCAGGACTCGGAGAGCAGAGACATCTTTCCTCTACTGTTTGACTGTTATTCCCCAACGTGCCTAACTTCCCTACAAGACTGTCAGGTTTCTGTGGGCAGGGACGGAGTTCTGCTCATTCTTTTAATCTTCTCTATTGCACCCGGATGGCGTCTTGCATGCACCTGTTCAGATCACCTCATTGAATTTAATGGAATGAACAGTTGTAGAATGTTGGCCATTGTTCACTAATACTCTGGGATGCACCGTTAATGGAGGTCCAGGTCGGCATGGCCACTAGACTAAAGCTGCACACGCTGCTGCGGGAAAATGAATGTAAAATCTGGTTTTGGAAATGATGACTTTTAAATTTAATACACGGTAATGTTTTCAACTTACATAACAGAATAATCAGAAAACAGTTCCTAATACTTCAATTAATATTCTCTAAATTAAATATATGCGATTATATATAAACATCTTGTGTTTGTGTGCATGCGTGCGCACACGTGCGTGTGCATGGCAGTTCATGATCTCCACTGCCCCCGAGCTACAGCGGTGGCATGTGCTTTCTATGTGCACACATGTTCCATGCTGCGTTTAGACCCTGAGTCACTGAAACAATGGCCCCGGATCTCCACTGAATGTTTGCATAAACCATGAGAAACCCCTCACTTTCGGTGTCGCCCGCCTGCTCCCCTGCTCCCCGTGGTCTCTTCCCTGCACTCTTCTCCCTCCGCTGACAGTTTCCCGTTGCAGATCGGATCCCAGCGTCCTTGCCTCCTTGGGAAATGTTAGATGTCACAGCTCGCACTTGTTCGTAAGCTCGGAGAGCCATTACAGATGTGCATGTTGATGCGGCGGGGATTCCTGGAGAGCAGAAGCCCCAGACCGAAGGGTCCCAAGCCTGCATTCCACCCGCCATCCCCCACGAGCCCGCCTGGTGGCCTTGGCGCCCATGGCCTGGCTGACCTCAGGCCTCTTGTGCGACTTGGACACAGGAATTGCAACTCCGACCCCCCGCGGGAAGAGCAATGTGATTAAGTGTGTGGAAAGTGTGTGCTGTGTAAACCAAAAAGGTCACTCAAATGTTAATGGATTTCCTTCTTTAGTAAGGCTGAACAATACTCCATGTGCGTATATACCCCATTTTCTTTGCTCATTTGTCTGCGGTGCACATTAGGTTGTTCCTATACCATGGCTATTGTGAATAATGCCCAGTAAACATGGTGGTGCACACGACTCGCTGGGCTCTTCATTTCCATTCTCTTGGATAATGCCAGAAGTGGGAGTGTGGACTACATGGTTGTTCTAGTTTTAATTCTTTGAGAAGTTTCCATATTGTTTTCCATAGTGGCTGCACCAATTTACAGTCCTACCAACAGTGTACAAGGGTTTTAATTTTGTCTCATCCTAGTCAACCCTTTTTTTATTCGAGCCACACTGACAGGTGTGGGGTGACACCTCACCACAGCTCTGATTTGCATTTCCCTGATGACGCTGCCATTTGTGACAAGAGCGTGAACCTGGAGGACATTATGCTGGGTGAAATGGGGACAAACACTGCATGATCCCACTTACCTGAGACACACAAAATAACCAGGCTGTTAGAAGCAGAGAATTTGAGAGTGGCTGCCTGGGGCTGCGGAACTGGGGAACTGGTGTTTAATGGAATCAAGTTTCAGCGATGCTGGAAGAACACGTTCTAGATTTCTGCCGTACACCACGGTGTCCAGAGTTAACATGACTGCATTGTGCCCTTAAATTTTTGTTAAGGGGATGGATCTCATGTTAAGTGTTCTTACCACAAAACAAACAGACAAGCAACCAAAAACAAAGGGACAAAGGAAACATCCAGGGTGGTGGAAGCGTCCATACCTGGATGGTGGTGATGGTATCAGGGGGGTTTGCATATGAGTCCGAACTCAACAAACTGTACGCATTGAATATGTCCAGTTCCTGACATGCCACCTGCTAATGTTAACTGAGAAGGACAGGTAATAGTATTGCTATTGATGGCAGCAGCAGCAATAGTAAAGAGAAGAAAATCTAGAATATAAATGGAATTTCAGCGCACTCAAAAGATGAAACTGTATGTAACTCAATGTAACTCAATGAAATTAAAAAAAAAATGCACCAACCATCATTTTAGGGAGCTAGTGAAGGTTCCACCGGCATCAGATGTGTGTGGCCCAGGAGGGACAGGGCAGAGAAATGCACACGCACCTGAGCCAGGTGGACTCATGGGAATACTGGGGGCCATGGACAGTCACTGGCCCTGGACTTGAAATTCAGGTCAGCTCTCTGCAGTTTCCTCAAGGGCAGCACGTCTGGGAAATGCTATACACCAAACTCATCATCTTTGCTCCAATCTGGCGTCTCCGTCTACCAGTGGTACTACTGATATTTCATTCTTTTGTTTTGTTGCCTCGTATGTAGTCAGTATCAAAGCCCTGGCGAGATTTGTACTCAGCTATCAGCAGAGGTCATTCATAATATGCGCAAATCAGCCATTTCTAACCCTGATTTTTTTTCCTTGCCAATTTAAACTGGTTTCAGAGAAGCCTGAACTGCATTTAACATTTAGAGTTATTAAATACAGCCCAAGAATGATCTTACTAGCACCCTCGCTGGTAATTCATGCGGAACTGTGGGCACTCTGTCCACTCTTTGTTTAGGACAAACAATCTCATTGTCACAAGCAGCCATTAGTTTTGCCTTCAGGAAAGTCTGGTTGTATGTACACACGCTGTGCGGTTTTCGCGGGCTGCACAGAGGAGGGTGTTTGATGACAGAGTTTGCAGGGCACAGGGTCCCCAGCAGAATTCTCACAGCGGCTCACTGTCCCCCCAAGGTTGTTTGTAGACGAATCCCCAGCCCTGGTTTTCATCACATGCTGGGTCTCTGTTTGTCATCCGGTGTGTCTCCTGCCTTGGTTGGAACTGGGCTGCACAGAGGAGGGGAGGGACCCCACAGGACGCCCCAAGGCAGGGAGCTGATGCTGCTCGCTCCGGGCTCCAGCCTTGGGCCGAGGCCATGGGAACAGGGAGCCAGGCTCCCGGGCTCCCTCCCCATCAGTGTTCCTTTAAAATGTTTCCAAAGGAACTTGTCACTGGGACATTGACAACCCTCTGACAGCCTCTCATTATTTAGAAAGCTTAAAAATGTTCTCTTATGAGTTAAAATTATTTGTTGTCTGATAAACACAGTCTGGGACATGATTTTAATCAATAGAGACAGATTCAGTTGTTCCGTCCGGGCTGCTCTTGGGTTTATATTTTCTAGTCTGGACATTTCCAATAGTGAAGTTAGTTATGAGACAGGGGACTGCGTTGGAAGCAGGGGCTGACCTGATCCAGAGAGAGGCTGAGGAGCAGGACAGATTGGGCTCAGCCCACGCACCAGACCAGACTCAGACCCTGGGTCTCTGTCTGCACAGGGACGGAGGGAGGCTTGTAGCTCTAATGATTCAAAGACTGGTGGAGGCTCAGGCAGGCAGGAAGCAGATGAGAAAGTGAAACTGCAGTGCCACAGAAACAGCACCTGGTTTCCGGGGTGCCAGGCAGCCTCGGACCACACGGCCAATGGTGTTCGTGAGGAGCTGGGTACCGGCTAACTATGGCGTTCTAGGATGCCAGGCTTCCTCAGCTTTGCCCCTTGGTTTACTTGGCTCCCCCACATCCTGCACCTTCTGAGACACCGTCAGTGTCTTATCCCTCTTGCTGTCTCTCCTCCTCGGCACAGGTAGGTACAGCTGTCCCTTGGCATCCATGGGGGATTAGTGCCAGCACCCCCATGGATACCCACACCTGGCACCATTATATAAAATCAGGTCCCTTATATAAAACAGAACAGGATTTGTGTGCAGTTGATGCACATCCTTCCATACACTTGAGATCATCTCTAGATTCATTACAACACCTAATGCAATGGAAGTTCTGTGTGAGTAGTTGTTACACTGTAGTTTTTAGGGAATAGCAACAGGATAAAAAAGTCTGCACATGTTCAGTACAGATACAACCTCGGAGGCCTAATGACACAGTACAGGTAAGCAGAAACGTAACGTCATTCCCCCTCCTCCCCCAGATAGTTTCAGTCTGTGGTTGGGTGCACGGAGATGTACCTGCAACCTTGGAGAAGGGCTGGCTCTATTTAGAAAATTTAATGAAATAGATTAAGACATGGACCTAGTCAAAGACACAAACCAGGAGCTAAAAAGCAGAAATTCTGGATCAGGGGAGAGCGATGGAAGCCCGAGTCAGTGCTGGGCATGCACAGAACTGCCCGAGGACTTATGTCAGCACATGGGGTCACAGCTGGACCTGTGTCTGGGGTACGTTCCACTTACAGACGTGTAGTGAAGGACCTCTTGCTATGCAGTTTGAAGTGCAATGACAATGGGTATCTGATCATTAAGTCTGATTTTTTTGGAGTGGCTAGCAGACAAGATGAGTACATGAGTTAGCTGTCATTGCATAACAATCCATCCCAAAAGTCAGTGGCTTAAAAGAACCAACATTTGAGCGTCCCATGATTCTGTGGATTTTCCTAATGGTTCTGCTGTCCTGATAGCCTGGGCTGGATGGCCTACAGTGGAATCCCCCACATGCCTAGTGTTTGGAAGACTGGTTGGTCTAGGAGGGGAAGTCTCAGCTGAGACAGCTCCCTGGGGTCACTCATCTTTGAGCAGGCTAGCTTGCACTTTTCCCATCGCAGTCTCAAAGTTCCAAGTCTCTGCTTGCCTTTGCTTTTTGCCCCACTGGCTAAGGCAATATAATGGTCAAAACAGACTTAAGAGAGAGATAAGTGAAGCCCAACCCTGGATGGGTGAAGATGCAAAAATCATATTGCAAAGAAGTGAGCATACAGCATGGGTGTATATGGGGCACCTTTTGCAATCTACCACTATAATGTCGTAGATATGGGGCATGTGTCAGTTCTATAGGTTTATGGGGGATGGAAGAGAAAGGAGAACAAACAGTTGGAAACATTGAGACACACATGCTGCGTTTCCCTCCACAACTAAGAAGGGCTACAACTACCACAAAACTAGAGACAACCAGAAGTTTCAGAAAATCGAGCTGCATGGAAGTCCAGCAAACAAAGATATAAAGAAGAAATACTCATCCATACAGGTAGGAGGGGCGGAGAGGATGTGGTGTGGTGGAAGCAGGAGTGGCGGCAGCGGCAGGCTGGCGGAAAGCTCAGTCACACATTTTAAAAAGTAGGGAGGAATACCTGGGGAGTGCTCCCAGCACCAGATCAGACCGCACAGCTCACGGTTCCAGTGCCAGGGAAAATAAAGCTTCATTGTTTCTGACTGAGAAAACCAGTAGGGTTTGGGTCAGAGGAAGAAATTGCCAGTTTCTCAGTAGAGTCCACTTGTATAAAAGGCTCCCACAGTTCTAGAATGTTCACAGACCCACCCACTCTGGGAATGATAACCATGGCAACAGCTAGAGAGGTGCCAGACCCATACAGAAGTGGGAGAAGTACCTGGAAAAGGAACGAGTGCTGAGCAAGTGGCATTGTTCCCTCTCAGACCCCTCTCCCACATACAGTGCCACAACTTGGTGAAACGGGTTGCCCCGTACTGACAATACCTAAGGCTCCACCCCTTATAACATAACACGTGCGACAGCTCTACCTAAGACACAGAGGCAAACAAATAAGGGGGACTGTCAAGATGAGGAGACAGAGAAGTGTGGTCCAAAAGACGGAATGGATCAAGGTTCCAGTGGGAGAACTAAGCCATGAGGAGATAGCCAACCTAACAGATAAGAGTTCAAAACACTGGTGATAAAGGTGCTCTCAGGCTTGACAGATATGCTTGAGTAAGGCAAACACATAAGGGAAGAAGTGAGGGCTATGTTAAATGAAACAAAGAAAAATTCATACAAAACCAATGGTGAAGTGAAGTAAACCAGGGTTCAAATCAATTATTTGGAAACACTACAGAATGAGGAAACAAGAATTGAAAAAAAATGAGGAGAGGCTTAGGAACCTCTGGGACAACTTTCAATGTGCCAACATCCAAACCATAGGAGTGCAAGAAGAAGAGGAAGAGCAAGAAATTGAAATTTTATGTGAAAAAATAATGAAGGAAAACTTCCCTAATTTGGCAAAGGAAATAGACATACAAGTCCAGGAAGCACAGTGAGTTCCAAACAAGCTAGAGTCAAGGAAGACCACACCAAGACACATCATAATTAAAATGCCAAAGCTGAAAGATAAAGAGAGACTCTTCAAAGCAACAAGGGAAAAGCAGAGAGTTACCTACAAAGGGGTGCCTCTAAGATTATCAGCTGATTTCTGAAAAGAAACTTTGCAGGCAAGAAGAGACTGGCAAGAAGTACTGGATGTGATGAAAAGAGAGGACCTACAGCCAAGATTCCTCTATCCAGCAAAGCTATCATTTAGAATGGAAGTGCAGATAAAGTGCTTCCCAAACAAGGTCAGGCTAAAGGAGTTCATTATCATGAAGCCATTATTAAATAAAACGTTTCAGGGACTTATTTAAGGAAAAAAAAAAAAAAAACAATATTATGAACATGAAAATGACAACAAACTCACAACCACCAACAACCTAATCTAAAAAATAAAAACAAAATCCAACTAAGCAAACCAGACTAGGAACAGAATCATAGTTGTGGGGATCATTTGGAGGGTTATCAGCTGGGAGAGGGAAGGGGGAGAAATAGGGAAATGGTGCAGGGATTAAGAAGCATAGTTGGTAGGTATGAAATACAGAGGAAGTTAGAATAATATAGGAAAGGGTGAAGCCAAAGAACTTATATGCATGACCCATGGACATGAACTAAGGAGGGTGAAATTGCTGGAGGGAATGGGGGTACTGGGCAGAGGGGAACAAAGGGAAAAAAATGGGACTACTGTAACAATATAATCAATGAAATATCCTTTAAAAAAAAGTGGAAAGATTAAATCAAAGAAAACTATTTTTTTTTTTTTTTTGTAGGAGGCAAATTCCTCTGAAAAAAGATGTCTTCTGTAGAGAAATAGGCATGATTTCTGAACCTCAACTTTGTTAAGTAACAGGTCTGTGTTAATCTGTTATCTGTTTCTGTACATTTGGACTAATTACTGGTGCCTGCCAGGCCTCTCCTCTCTAGAGTTGCTTTCTCCCTTTTCATAATCTGTCCTTTGGAATTGAGTGAATGAGCCATTAAACCCTGCTTGCACTCAAGGGCAGGGCAATGAAGCTCCACATTTAGGCCTGGTCACGTATGCTATGTGGCACTATTCTGTAAGGGAGTGTTGTCTTTGCTCTTCTTACACCTTAAATGTCTCTGGCGAGTTCACATTTTCATTCCTGATATTGATTATTTGTGTTTTCTCTTTTTTTCTTGATTAGTTCTGCTTGGGTTTATAAATTTTTATAAATCTTTTCAAAGAAACTACTTTTAGTTTTAAGAAAATTGCCTTTACATTTTTCTATGTTTTCTCTTTCTACTTTCTTTTAAAAAAATATTTTATTGTTTATGCTATTACAATTGTCCAATTTCCCCCTTTCTGCCCCTTCACCCAGACCCCCCTCACTCCCTCAGGCAATCTCCACACCGTTGTCCATGTCTATGAGCCCTGCATATATGTTCTTTGGTTACTCTATTCCCTACTCTGTACTTTACATCCCCATGACTATTTGGTAACAACCAATTTGTGCTTCTTGATCCCTTCATCTTTTTCATCCATCCCTCTGACCCACCTCCCATCTGGCAACCATCAAAACATTCTCTGTATCTATGATTCTGTTTCTGTTCTGCTTGTTTGTTTATTTTGTTTTTTAGATTCAGTTGTTGATAAATGTGTATTTGTTGCCATCCATTTTATTGTTCATATTTCTGATTTTCTTCTTCTTTTCAAAAAAGACCCTTTAACATTTCATATAATAATGACTTGGCAATGAAGAAGTACTTCAGCTTTTTCTTGTCTGGGAAGCTCTTTATCAGTCCGTTGATTCTAAATGATAGCTTTGTTGAGTAGGGTAATCTTGATTGTAGGTCCTCGCTTTTCATCGCTGTGAATATTTTTTGCCAGCCCCTTCTAGCTTGCAAAGTTTCTAGTGAGAAATAAACTGACAGTCTTATGGGGGTTCCATTGTAGGTTACTAACTGGTTTTCTTTTGCTGCTTTTAAGAATCTCTCTTTTTATTTAACCACTGGCATTTTGATTATGATGTGTCTTGGTGTGGGCCTCTTTGGGTCCATCTTGTTTGGAACTGTGTGGTTCCTAAACTTGTATGTCTGTTTCCTTCACTGAATTAGGGAAGTTTTCTTTCATTATCTTTTCAAATAGGTTTCCAATTTCTTGCTCTTTCTCTTCTCCTTCTGACATCCCTGTGATGTGGATGTTGGAATGCTTGAAATTGTCCCAGAGGCTCCTTATACTATCCACATTTTTTTAGATTCTTTTTTCTTCTTGCTCTTCTGATTGGTTGTTTTTTTTTTCTTATGTTCAAAGTCACTGATTTGATTCTTGGCTTCATCCACTCTACTGTTGATTCCCTAGAAATTGTTCTTTATTTCAGCTGTGTATCCTTTGTTTCTGACTGGATCTTTTTTAATGCTGTTGAGGTCCTCACTAAGTTGTTGAGCATCTTGATAACCAGTGTTTTGAGCTCTGCTTCTGACAGATTACTTTTTTCCATTTATTTAATTCTTTTTCTGGAGTTTTGATCTGGTCTTTCACTTGGGCCACGTTTCTTTGCCTCCTCATTTTGACAGCCTCCCTGTGTTTGTTTTATGTATTAGGTAGAGTGACTATGCCTCCCAGGCTTGATAGAGTGGCTTAATGTAGTAGGTGTCCTGTAGGGTCCAGTGGCACAACCTCCCCTATAACCCCAACTGGGTACTCAAGGCGTGCCTGCCATGTAGGCTGAGTATAGTCTCCTGTTGTAGTTGAGCCTTGATTGCTATTGGCATGTCCAAGATCAGCCACTGTCTGTGTTCTGTCCAGGGTCACATAACATAAGCTAAAAAATGATTTTCAGATGGCTGCTACTTATGCTGTGCTTGGAGGTGCCCAGGGAGGACCAAGCTCTAGGCTTGCCATAACTTAGAAAGAGGTATGGGGCTCACTGAAGTCCAATACTGCTTGTTTGAGATAATTTAGAAAAATCTGAAGCATAGGCCAAGACAAGTCATTCATATGGTAAAGCCATTGTAAACAGCTTGGGTGGGCCTGAAAGTTGGTGGGGTAGGGCCTCAGGGAATCACTAGGGTAGAGAAAACAATGTGAGCCATGTTGATGGGGTCTCAGATATGACATTCACCTGTTGTCTGTGGAGGGAGGACTCAGAAAAGAAGCAATGGCCCCTGCCAGCACTTATTCTGGGAGAAAGCTCCCCCAGGCTCTTGCCCTGATGCTGGACAATTCAGTTTCTCCCCATATGTCTCTGATGCCTTTCAATCTGCTGCCCTAGCACTGGAGCTCAGAGGGAGTGAGTCTGAGTAAGTCTCTGTATAGGCCCTTTAAAAGGAACTGCTAGGGAGTCAAGCAGTTTCATTCTTCCATGGCCTCAATCCCCACTGGGTTTTGCAGCCATAAGTTATGGATACTTTTCTTCCCGGCACTGGAATCCTGGGCTGGGGGCCCTGATATGGGGCTGGGGCCCCTCACTCCTGAGATATCCATCTTGATTTTTATTCTCTACATGTGGGTGTGAGACCAGCCTGTTCAGCATCTCTGTCCCTCCTACCAGTCTGGATGTGGTTTCTTCTTTAATCCTGCAGTTGTAGGACTTCCATTCAGCTCAACTCCTGATAGTTCTTAATGATGGTTGTTCTATAGTTCAGTTGTAAATTTGATGTGGTTGTTTGAGGAGGTGGGCCATATTTACCTATGGTGTCATCTTGACCAGAAGTTTTTTTTTTTTCTTTTCTTTCTTAATCCTACATTCTTTGCTTTTATTTGCTATTCATTTTGTAGCTCCTTAATTTGGATTATTAGTGCATTGGGTTTTTTAGTCATTCTTCTTTGCTAATATATTTATTCAAGGTCACAGCATTTTCATAAATTTAGCTGCAGCCCATAGTTGGTATGATTTATTTACATTAGCATTTAGTTCAAAATATTTTCTAATTTTTCTTTTGATCCATGGGTTATTTCTGCGTCTCTTCTAACTTATTATGCTATTTTTTCCCTATCAGTCATCAAAAGACTTATGTTAAAATCTTTATAAACGTGGGCTTTTCTGGTCCTCCTTGTAGTCTTGTTGTTTGCATTCGTATGCATATCAGACCACGGGGTTAGGTGAATAAACGTCAGGTTAGTACGTCTTTGTTTAGAATTGACTCTTTATCTTTAGGAAATGTTCTGTTCCACACCGAACGATGCTTCTTCTCTTAAAGTCTGCTAGGTCCTCATCAGCATCTGGGAGTTACTGTTTATGTAATCTCTCTCTCTCTTTTTTTACTTTCAAACTTCCTATGTCTCTATTTTAAGCAGGATATAGTGTTAAAATACTCCTAACAGTCTTTTAATTGGAGTATGTAAAGCATTTACATATAATAAAATACTAATGTATTTGAGTTTTTACCTAATGTATTGCTACTGTATTTCTTTTCTATTTATCCTATCTGTTATTTGCTCTTTTTTCTTTTATTTCTTGACTTTCCTTAGATTAATCAATTTTAAAAATGTATTCAATTTCTCTTTAATTTTCTCTATAACTATACATGCTTTTATTCTACTTCTAATAGTTACTAAAGATGTTAAAATATATCCCTCCTTGAAGATTTTTAGTCCTATTTGGGACTATATATTATGTCCTCATAAGCAGGGTAGGGTGACTGTATAACTTATTGCTCAGACCTGTGGCAAAGAGGGAAATATTCTTCATGTCCTGTTGGGTAACAGATATAAACAAGACCTGTCCTGGGTCACATCTTCATATGATCATTCCTGGAATAAGACACTCATTGATAAAGTCACCATATATTACCGACCACTTACTTTAATTAGGAAGTGGTTCTAGGTGTTGGAGCATCAAATAAGATATTGTTTCTTTTCCCAGTAGTTTGTATCTTTTAATTGAATTATAGTTGACATATAATACTATGTAGTTTAGGTATGCAACATAGTGATTCTGTACTTTTAAACATTACAAAACGATCACCACAGTAAGTCCAGTTATTTTCCGTCACCATACAAAGTTATTACAATATTATTGACTATATTCCCTCTGCTGGACATTACAGCCCCATCACTTGCTTGTTTTATAAATGGAAATTCTTAAACTTTGATGTCCGTGTATCTGAATCTTTTCCGCACATCCTTATAAAAAGTGAGTGTGTTGGGCAGTTGGAGGAGAAAAGAGTACTGCTCTAGATGAGCCAGGGCATGGGAGGGGGCTGATAAAGGATCTGCAGCTGTGGGTTCACACACCTGGGGAGCAGTTTGAAAGGCGGGGGTGGGGAGAAATGGGTCAAGGGCAGGTGACGGTTTGTGAAAGCTGGGGGAGATGATAGCGAGAAGGAAAATGAAAGAAGCTACTGGAGAGCAAGAGATCTGGATGCTGCTGGGGTGGGGCGGGAGGAGGACTAAGAATAAGGTCAAGGTTCTTCAGGGGGAGAGGAACTGGTGTCAGGGCTAAGAAAGCTCCTCAGTCTGATTAAATGCTGGGGACACCCCCAGCTGGGGGGTGCACTGTAGGAAGACTATGCATTTTTTTGGAAACATTCTTTTCTTTCCCCAAATCATTATTTGAGCCTGTTGGCTATGAGAAATGCTTTATTCGTTACACTGAGGATAGCAAATAAACTATCAATTTTCAAAGCTCCCATCTACCTCAGCAGACAGGGGGAACTTGTGAGCCATGTTCAGTGTGAACAGGTTGCTAAGGACCCCTGAGCAGCCTGGTCTTTGTTCAGAGATCTTTGTCAGTAAAGAGAGAGAGAGAGAGAGAGAGAGAGAGAGAGAGAGAGAGAGAGAGAGAGAGAGTGTGTGTGTGCGCGCGCACATGCGTGCACACATTGGAATCCTTTCTTCTTCCCATTCCCTAGATGTCCATACTCCAGAGGAATTTATACAGCACCAATTTCCATTTGCATTCATTAACATTATGAGGAGCCTTGCTAGCTGAAGTAGATAAAACTCAAGTCATTAACCTTCTGTTGCACCCAAGTCCTACCTGCCATCAGCCAGAAGGCCAAGTGCTGTTATTTCACTCCGCACCTCTCATTGTTTGAGAAATTGCTTTGCAGAAAATCCATTTTAACATCAGTGCCCAATTTAACTTGGCTTTTCTTTCACCCTGAAAAAACTTCTGTCAGGTTAGAAAAATGCAATAGTTTGTGTTAAATAAAATGGCTTTGAGTCAGTTCCTCGGGGACATATCTGCCACTTCAATTCAGACCAGTGGGTAATCTGAAGCCAGAACCGGTGTGGCCAGAGCTGGATTCTCCCCTTTGACAGTCCTGCGAGAATTGGTGCTGAGGAGGGTTTACACCGCTAAGGCTCTCTCGGCACTCAGGTAAAATCATTCCAGTTTCCTTCCACCTGCATTACAGTCACTAGGTCTTATTCACCCCAGTCACCCCCGTTTCTGCTTCTACTTTTCTTTGAAGGCAGCTCCTCTCACGGCGAGTGAGGAGAACAGGGAAGGGCAGATGGCCTGTCAAAGGGCAGGGATGCCAAGCTGTAAACACTGCTGAGCATATTTTCTGTGACAGTATGAATTCCTGATAGGACCCATAAGCCTCTGTGTGGGCAGCTCTGAAAGTCCCTCTGAGGCTGTCACATGCGCGGCTGGTGCTGGGAGATGGCCCACCTCTCTGGCCATCTCTTTCCTGGTGGACACACAGGGCTGATACGTGACCTGTGGTTCATGGGGGCCAGTGTCACCGTCACCCTTGAAATAAGCTCTCCCACAAGATTTTCAGCAATAAAATAACCCCCAGCCTAATGTGACACAGGCTAGGCAAGTTGCCAAATTGACTACTTTCTTGAAATAATGTTGCAGTGTTGTGGCTCCTCAAACAAGATGAGTGCATATTATAAACAAGTTAGTGGGAAAGAAAAGAGTTTGCGTAATAATAAAAAGTGTACCTTGAGATTTTAGTTTGCAATATCTCAGTTTCCAGCTTTTAGAGGGTCACATCAATAACATTTGTGAAAATAACATTTCTACCTTGTGAAGGGCTTATGTGGAAAAAAGATTATATGGGCCACTTTTCTAGAAAGGACTCTTTTCTTGATGATCATACATCCTGCTTAGAGCTGAACAGTTACAAAGTATGCTGTCAATTAAATGCTTATCACAAACATACAATCATTATGTATTGTGAAGCCACTGGAATATCAACATTTTAGTCTTTGTACAGTTATAACCATTTTGGTTACAAATGTTAAATTTCAACTCAGGCTTTGAAAAGATAGATGAATTTACTACAAGCATCTGCAGTTATTTCATATATTTGTATGAGGGGTTGAAATATAGCTGGACAGTCAGAGTATCTGAAATCAGAGGCTTGAACGCCTCTGGAATATTCCTGTCACCCATATGTGCTTCTATTTCTCTCGATTCACCTAATTCTCACCCGCTGAGCAACTTTCTGAGCTGCGCTGGGGAACGTGGCAATAATGACTTCTGATATCCACATCTTGTGGTTCTCATCACCAGAGAAGGGGACCCTGAATGGCTAAGTCCCAGGGGAGCGATTTCATTAGTGCAGCTTGGTGTCCAACCCTAGACCAATCAACAATGGCCAAAATAGAAAGACACTAGAAGGGCCCAGTTTGGGTCATGGCCCAATGAACGTGGCCAGCGTCAGAACGGGCCAGAACCTGGAGGCTACAATGGACTGACAGGAAGACCTCTCCCATTAGAAGACAGGATGTGAGGGGAGACAGTGTCATACATGGTCCCTAAGGCTTGTAGGGGTTCAAAATAGGCGAGAGAGATGGTCGCACAGAAGGAAAGGGAAAGGCATAGCCTTGTTTCTTTGACCTTACTCATCAAACCTCACGCCCTGAACATGCCATCGGTATAAGGCTCATGGATAGTTTTATCTTCTTGGGGATATACTGAGCTTGTTGTCAGGTTTTTCTCTGGCCCTCATCCCAGATTCTGTAGCATTGTTTCACTTGAATAGTGGGAAGGAGACTGAGCTGGTGTGCGATTCAAATGAACGAGCACATCTCCATTTAATCTTTCAGAAGAAATGTGAAGACTAGGGTTTTCAGAAGAAGAGGAAGGAACCCAATGGGATAGGCAAATTTCCCTGAGCAGAAGACAAACATAGTTCTGGAGGTCAAAAGTGCTTATCTAGGGTTACAAGTGGACTGGTGAGAAAAGACACGTGTAGCCCTTTCCTCTTCCATCCTCCAGGTGTCCCTGGGGATCTTCCCATGAGATCAGTGGCAATCTTCAGGTTTTTGAGACCAGCCCATGCGGGAGACAGATCCTTCCCTTCCCAGTGCGTTGGCTGCCTCTCCTAGTACGGTCGTTTGCATAATTATGCTAACACCACCTCAGTGCCAAAAGACTACCTCCCCACCAGTGTTGACAGAGGAAGAGGTGGAGCCATCATTTTGGTTTGCTGAATACTGTGTTAAAGAGACTGGAGACTAAATTACACAGGACTGAAAGCATTGCTTTCTCCATTTCCCTACCTTTTATAGAAAAAAGGAGGGCAATTAACTGAGCAATTACAGGGATAGATAAGTTCACTCTGATGATGCTGAGTTGACTGCTCCAATGGGGTCTTGTGTAGAAGGCACAGGTGCTCATTGAGGGGAAGGAAAGGAGCGCATGGCAGGTTTGCAGAATGACTTTATGTCAATTACTGTCTTACTGATTAGAGAGGTTCCAAAGCACCAGCTGTACACTGACTACGTTGTCTGTCCTGTACACGATTCACACACGGGGAGTTCCGGAACCCACACCCACACGGGGACACTGTGCTGACAGAGGCTCGCTGCATTATGCAGCTACCCACATCCTTCAGGTACTTATTTCTGAGATGTTGACTCTCATGTGGTGACTCGCCAACAAGCCCACTATTTCACCCTTGAGGTGCCAGGCAACTTCCTCTCCCCAGTTCCCTGCCCGGTGCTTGGAATGTCCCATGAGTATGTGACGCTGTCACACAGAGGCTGGTGGTTGTGGCAGAGAAAGCACTTGCAGGTCAGTCCTGGTCTGAAGATAGTAGAGGATACGGTAAAAGCATGAACTTTAGAGTTCTGTGAAATTGGCTTTGCCAGCTACCTGTTTTTTAACCTTTTATTATTATAAAAACAGGAATGTGGCAAAAAATCCAGCTATTTTAGCAAATTATAAAGTAACAAAACAGAAGCTTCCTGCCCTCCCCCCTGCCCCAGTGTTATTGTACAGAGATGCTCCGTGGGGCTATTTCCTAGTTGAGTTCTCCTTCCCACTAGGACCCTGAGTAGCGCTATCACATGTCTCGGTGTCCACGTGCCCACTGAAATGCTGTTTCAATGATTACCCTGCAAGACTGACTACCCTCCCTGTTAACAGTTACAAGATTATTCGAGTTCTGCACTTCAGAGTGTGTGGGTGACAGGCAGCCAGCTGTACCCCCAACAGACCAGCCACATGGCAGAGAGCAGAGGGGCACTGACACCTTGCCTGTGACGAGTGTCCCCTTTGCCAGGTGGTTTGCACATAAAGGGTGATGAGGTTTCTGGGTGGAGGTTTCTGAGTGGAGTGACAGCAAAGCTGTTCCATAGACTCACGTTCAATTAATCAGCCACCTCGGTAATTACTTCCATCCCCACCCCCATGCCTGAGGGTTCAGGTCTAGGGGCAAACTCTGCGGGAACTCCCCTCCTGCCACCATCTTATCTGCTCAAAGCCCCCTTTGAGAAAGTCACGGACCTATGTCCTGCAGCATCTTCCTACTTTCCATTGCTCTGCTCCACGTTTATTCTCTTTTGTTGAGTCCTCATTTCAAAGTTCTTGATCCGTGCTCTGAGCCATTACCGAATCTGTCATAGAGTCCTGGATTCTTCTGTGAAACGCAGGGACAATCATATTGAATTTCAAAAGGGCTCAGGAGTGTGCATCCTGCATATTAGGGACTCAGTCAATGACAATTTTTCTTCTTATTTAGATGATATAGGTGGTGGTTTGGGTCACTTTGGTGACAGTGAAAGCAACACTCAAATGAGCTTTCGTTAGGGCTGTCACAGATATTCTAGAGATTCTGGCTGTTTCTCCCAGCAGACACACAGTACACCCCCTCTCCCTCCCACACTTAAGAGTTGCGGGCATCTGCAAGACTTGTTTCAGCCAATTCGGTGTTCTTGGGAGGTATGTGTGGTCGTCCTGAAGAGGCTGTTTGGAGCCAGGCCTTTAACCCTGGACTTGGTGATCTGAATATTTGGAGTTCGTGGCTGCTGGATCATCCTGGTTCCTGGGAAGCCTGGACCCAAGCTGACCCATGGTGACCTGTATTATGGAAAAGAAAGAAATCTGTGTGGGATTAAGGCCCTGCGTTTGGGGGGAGGTAGTTGTTATTCAGCATAATCCAGCCTGTTCTAAGCGGTCCCTGTCAAATACCCCCTCCCCTCTCCGGGCGGGTCCTCCCCATCCTCCGCGTTAGACCCCCTCAGTCCCGGCACACGCTGGTTGGGTCCTGCCATTTCATAGATTGCGTTTCGGTTTTGAATGCAGGCAGGACTGCAATTCTTACACTTTCCAACACTTGAGACAGTCATGAGTTGCTATGGGCAGCATTGTGAGACACTATTTTGTAACAGAAAAAGTATGATTTTCAATCCAGACTAATCGAAGTGACAGGCAGACCTACCCGTCGCTTTAGGACCACGGGCATATTTCTTGATCTCTGAAACGCAGTTTCGTCACCTGAAAGAAACAAGAATAGCTGAGCCTTTAAGGTGAGGGTACTTTGCTCAGAAAGCACGGTTTCTTCCCCTCTCACCTTGGAGAAGCACCTCCCTCCACGGGGATGTGTCTCTGAGGACAATGTGCACATACCCCACCGCGGCAAAGGGGCCCTTAGGGCTGGTGCTGAAGTCCGGCCCTCCCCGCGGCTCCGGGGAGGTCACCCTCGCAGGTTTGGAGAGCGGGGCAGGGCGCAGAGACGATGCGCTGTGCGCACTTGGAGGAGAGGAGGAGCCGGCGCTCGCTCCCGGGCGGTGCTGGCTGCTGTTACTTCCTCTCGGTAGCTGCCTAATGAGGCAGGAGAAGCAGCCCGTTGGTCCACTGGGGGAAATCAAACCAGAAAGTGTCCCATTCACATCTGCCCCGGAGTCACGGTCGACTTGCCTCTCCAGGCAGTCATAAGAAGCAGCGCAAAGATTGCGTTGAGCCGCTGCTGGGCACGTGGGCTCTGTCGTTTCTTCAGTGACCGCGGTTCTCCAGGGTTTGTGGCTTGGAGCCAGGAGAATTTTCTGAACGACCCTCTTCCCCACCCTGGGCCACTCATGTCATCTTTGGCTCATGAGACCATGAAAACTCCACTCTGTTTTCCAGAGGGTGTTGTGCTTAGGGACTTCGTGTGTCACCGCAGACACGGCAGGGCCTGGGCAAAGCGGGCTGCTGGGCTGAGGCCACTGGCGCCTCCGCCACCACTTCCTTGTGGCAACAGCGGGGAGAGTGGAAAGAACAGGGTCTCCACGTGGTCTCACTGCATCGTTGGGTGTTCTCTCCATGATGAGATGGAGACAGGACCAGCTACTGCATAGAGACCAAACAGGAGTTCTTGCGCTTATGAAAAGCGCTATTGGGGGAGGGAATTAAACCAGGTTATGAAGAAATACTACGATGCTGTGAAATGAGGCATCCAATTACCATAGCTGAAGGAGTTACGGTGACCTTGAATCATGAGAGGTGATGCAGGATATCAGTTGTATTTCACCTGGACTGCAGACATGTGATTTATACACTCCTAAAATGTTCTTGAAAGATTTGTATTTATTTGGCTTATATTTTACCAAAAAGTATGACCTAAACTGGCCCAATATTAGAGATAAATGCTGTTCTGATGGGTTTACTGTGCTTTGTGCTTAGACCATGTATCAGAAATATTGCTGTGCTCAGCAGTCAGTTATACTAAATTTGAATAAAATAACAGAGATAGAGGGAGAGAAGAGGGGCAGAGAAAGAAAGAGAGAAAGAGAGAGAGAGAGAGAGAGAGAGAGAGAGAGAGAGAGAGAGAGGACTAAGACTCTAAGGACCTGGCCCACATGACCACTAGGCTGGCAAGTCTGACCTATGCAGAGCAGGCAAGGAGGCTGGAGGCCAGGGAGGAGCCGAGGTTGGGGTGAGGCCAAGGCATTTGGCATTCCTCTTCCATGCAGGACCTGTCTCTTCTCTTCCACTGATTGGATGAGACCCACCCACATTATGGAAAGTAACCTGCTTCACTCAAAGTCTACTGATTTAAATGCTACCTTTCTGTAGGGAAAACCTACACAGTGACTGCCAAACTGGCACTTGACCAAATACCTGCGCATGTGGCCTAGCCAAACTGACATATAAAAGTGACTTCTGCAAACCTACAGAACAAACAAAAAAGGTTTAGATACAGTTAAAGATAAGGAATAAATACTTAGCTCAACAATATAGAATGTAACATCTAGGTGACTGAAGATGGAAGGATGAAGGGAGGTGATTGGCATGGCAACCTAACGGGGAGGAACAGGGGACTGTCTAGTGTTGAAGAACCAAGAAACACAGACTTAATATAAGAGTATAGAAAATTAGTGTAATAGCCTGAATTTGGAAAGAAGGATGCGAAAGGAGAGTGTCAGTCCGCATCAGAAAATCCAGATTGTTCACAGTGGGAAGTCAGGGTATAGGTTTATAATAATGGTCTGAGTACACTCATCTTCTGGCTTTCTGAGGAGGATCTGCGACAAGGAAGTAAGGTTGGGGGACAGGCATTCCTGAGAACTGATTCTCCAAATTTTGTTATCCCTACACCATCATCTCCCACCCACGCCACGGGGAGCCTGCTCTGAGGGGCCTCCGTCAGAGCCGTGTGCAGCAGCAATTTCTCCCACTGTATTTTGTACCACAAAGTGGGTGTAACTCACTCTTGAAACATCATTGGTATGCGATCCCCGTTCAAGGACAAAGCACAGCGGTTGCTAATTAGTTACAGTGCTTTGCCACACAAAGCAATAAACAGCGTCAACTGATGTCTAGAAAAATTGTTGAGATGTTCCACACCCCCAGCACTGAGTTTTGCTGATTGTCAAGGTGGAGAAGATTGAAGACAAGTTTTCCTGTTGGGCTTTCATAGGGAGCGTATGAATTGTGGCCCCCAAAGGAGATGCTCCATGGAGGGTTTTACTTAGATCCTAATCACAGATGAGAACATCACATCAATTTAATTTACAAAAGGAGAGATAACACTAATTATGAAAATCTAAAAGCTACCGGTTTTTCTTTTCAAGCAATGCTAATAGAGTGCCTTTAGTTGCTTATTATCATTAGGGTTAATTTTCAAAATAGTAGCTGGATTAAGTCAGTTTCTCTTTTTCTTTTTCTTCTTTTCCTCCTCTTACTATCAAGCTCTGTGCTAATTTCCAGTCACCCATTCATCTAATGGTTTTAGCATAAAATTTTCTCTTAAAATTAATTTCATTAGAATTTGCAAAAATATATATAATTTCTTACACATTTTATTAACTAGAATTCTTCTAAGAAGTTTTTCTTTGGCAACAGGGGCATTGGGTTTTCCTGGAATTCAGTTCCCAGCAACTGCTTGCTTCTTTCCCTTCAGTTACCAATTTTCCAACTGAGGAATTGGTTTAACAGTCTCCTGAATGGTGAAAAAAATGAGAATTTTCTGGCTTTGTGAGTGTTATTATGGACTCATGCATGTCCAATGGAGTTGATGTGTTACCCTGTCTGCTATTCTTTTTCATGGTTTAATTGTAATTATTTCAGCCACTGGGAACCCCTTCAAGCTCACCACTGTGCCCTTTGACAGGGCATTAAAAGTTTGTTTGCTTTTTGACCCATTAAGATGTCCTAAGCCCATCTTTTGCTTTCCCTGCCTTAGTCATGAAATCAGCCATTTATTCAAGAAAGTCTGTCCTTTGTGTGATGTTATCAGAGACAAATCTGCGTGAGGGAAGGTCACTGCCACTGGAGTGACATTGCTTAGATAGTGTTTCATGGAACAGAGTTGAGAAAAGAGAGACTTTACAAGAGATACCCTCATGTATTTCCTTATAGTTATAAGGCATATTTGCTGTGATTCTTTGTATAATGTATTTTTATCTTTTATTTATTTATTTTAATTCTTAGGGCATTTAGGAGGGTTTGTATTTTTTTATTTAATGGTTAACTTTATGTTTATCTCCTTTTAAGGCCCTTGGTCCCACATTTTTAATTCAGCTGTCTACTACCTTATTTGTAAGACTTTAGTAGGATATTTAAACTCCCAAACCTGGCCTATGCAAGAAGCAATGAGCTGTTCAAATTCATCTTTCCTGCTTCTGTTCTTTATTTCTTAGTTTGTTTATTTCCCTTTATCAGGTTTGAAATGTATCATTCTAGAATTCCTCCTCCAAGTTGAAACTAAATGATTTTTCAGCCCTTTGTGGGCATAATCTTCAAATAAGATAATTACCTTGTACCTGCTTAATTACACAGTCACGTACCTCATATCTTGTTCAGAAACAGACTACGAGAGACTCATTGCTAGGCAAAAAGGGAGCAGAGAGAAATTCCATTCCAAGGTACATTTTGCTATGTGAATGAAATAAGTCTTAAGAAATAGTCAGATCTCAATGAAGAAAATGAGAGTCACGTGATCGTATAACCCAAGCAGACGCAGACATCTTGGACTTTGTCACGTGTATATTGATAAGAGGGAGAAAGAGAGAACGAATATTTATTGAGTCCTTACAATTTGTTCTAGATGTTGGAAAAATAGCAAGGAAGCAGACTTACAACTCCTGTGGCTTAATGAAGCTTGTAGTCTACTGAGGAGCCAGACAAGAAATACTTAAATCAATATTGTATATGAATCATTTCAAGAGCTAATGTGGAGGAGACATAATAAAACATGCTGGGAAGGGAGGGACAAAATAATTGCTGGAGGCAGAAAGTATTTAGAATTTATAATGTTTATTTTTATGACTTAAATTTGAACTTCTTTGGACATAATATCTGAAATATCCATGTCATTTTGCTCCCAGAAATAGTCTTCTTGAAATTTTGTTCATTTTTCTTTCATTTTTTGGCAAATATTAATTGATTTCCCAGTGTACAACAGGCAATTTTATTTGATTCATCCCTTTTATTTTAAACTTTTATTAGTCAATAAAAATCTTTTATCATTTACATATCCTGCAAAGGGAAGGTAGTAACTTTATATTGCAAGATTGGCTGTGCCGTGCTTTGTCTCTTTCTACTACTTGAGTTTGCTCATGAGAAGACACATTGAGAATCTTAATTGCCCTTCCTTTCTCTATGAACAATTAAAATGATTTAATGTGATCACACCACGCCTAGCAACAGTGACAAAGGGTAAGGAAGAGTGAATTTAATTTCATGGTTTAAGGCTGGCTATTTGTTTTCAATAACTGACTGGTGTACAAGTCCAAAACACTCAATATCATTCAGTCCTGTTGAGCTTTTGGGTTTATTGAAATTATTGACGCAGTGTGCAGCAAAGCCCAGGCAGAGAAAAGCCTAATAAATGCAGAATTATCCCAGGATGCTGCTCACTTTGCTCTTATAATATAGTAGAAGTACTGAACGCAGGCATCGATATTTATCATGACATTATTTATAAGATGTTCTTTAACTTGAGAACTTATGAACATTATAATATGATTTAATATAAACAGCTGACTCAAACTCTGTAGTAGTAAATTACATAATTTGTACACAATGAACTATAAAAGACATAGAGTGGATTCTAACCACAGAAGAGTTTCAGGCTAGGTCCATATCTGAAGAGAATCGGTAGAAAATAGATTTAGGATTTTCTTTCAAGTCAATTAAAGTTTAGCATGTGCACAGCAGTCAAAATACCAAGTGTGGGGCAGCCCACTCCCTCTCTGCCATCTGTCCCCACTCCTGTCCCTGAGCTTGAGGACATGGCCCAAAGATCTGTGCTGGCTGGGGACTGAGCTACCACAGGGCCACATCTACTCAGAGGACACAGCCTAGTGCCCCTGGACAGTCACAGATGCCACATTCCCTGTCTGTGGGCTCAGGGGAGGCATTCAGCTTTTAATACTACACTCATATTACTTAAGCCCACTAAGATGAGGGCTGTGTTTGTATAATAAAAGTTTTTTATAGTTTCTCCTCCTGTTGAATCAACTAAGTCTTATGACAACTATTATGAATACGTTGTCAGCATGTGCCAGAACTTCTGTGACAACGCTGACACAATGAAATCAATGACAAAAAATAAACTAAATCCTATTAGAAAGTCGTGTCGCTTTAAAGACTTGGTCTCATGGTAGCAATTCTGTGAGGATTTTCGTTTGCACTCTCAAGGGTAATTGATTACCAAAAACTACTGCTTTATACACCAACTAGCAAAGATAATAATTTCATCAGCTCCACATGAATGTGTTGTATTTGTTTAACAAAGTTTATTTTTCTAAATAAAACACAACTCATTCTCACTATAAAAATTTGGAAAATACAGAGAGCTAGAAGGAGGAATAATATCTGTAATTGTATTCCTAGACACAGCTTGGTTAACATTTGTTTACTTGCATCCACTTTGTTCTACATAGTTTAGACAGTACATGTCTAACTAAAGTTTTTCTCATTTTAATTTAGCATCACCCTGAAAACTTTCCTTGTGTTTAATCCATGTGGATTTTGAGTGGCATTTATTAGAATTGTGAACCTGTCCCTTTATCCCTTCAGTGAAAAGCAGGAAATAAGCCCAGGAGAAATATGAGTGACAAACAGCCTGCGGTGTATAATATGAATAAACAAAGCCCAAGAATTAATAGCAAAAAGAATTATGTGCCTTGAAAATTAGAGAGAAAAAATGCTCACTAACAACAGCCTGTAGACTGATTTTGAATAGTGTCTGAAGTAATATGAAATAGCTTTTGCACTGTTTTATTTTTTAACATAAAGGGCATGACATTGGTTGTACCATATAAAGGTATTTGTACTATGTAACGTAAACAGAATGAACATTCATGATTTCCTGAATATGATTTCATGGTGAAATGCTTAACACATAGATGGAAGAGATAGGAAAGAAATCAATGAACTTATGTATGTTTAATTCTACTGTGGTCAATGCATTGAACTTTTAAATATTAAAACTGACTTCAGGGCACTGAAAGGTGTTACAGGCCACGACCAAATCAATATTCAGGGATGTGAGATTTTTGGTAAAGCATTTCACTAAGTGAGGAGATTACCTCTTAGTTGTCTGTTGCTTAGCTAGTCATTAATTTAAGCTCATGTTACATGATTTTCTGCTTTGACCAAAAAACAGCCATCAATGTGGGATCCAATCTTATTAGTTAGTTAATTTTGTACAAAGCAAAATGTAGCAACTTTGTTGTGGAAGACCTAGGAATATAATCCAGTCAAGGAGGTAGGATTGTTGTGACAAATCGGAGAACCAAGAAAATCAAGCCCTGGAAGAGGAGAGTTGCTGGAAATTATTTTTGTAAAAGAAAAGAAACTCACTCAGATTGACTGGAGGGACTTATGTT
Source organism: Furipterus horrens (assembly GCF_987537825.1). Classification (NCBI taxonomy): domain Eukaryota; kingdom Metazoa; phylum Chordata; class Mammalia; order Chiroptera; family Furipteridae; genus Furipterus; species Furipterus horrens. The sequence continues at coordinate 23,702,130 of NW_028327185.1, forward strand.
TCTGGTAAAGATGCATGTGGCCTGGAACTGGAACACTTAGGACCGAAGGTGGCCCCAGAGCCAGCTTCTTCGGCACAACCATCTGTCCCCCTCGGTGTGTTGGTTCCATTCTCATCTCCCAACTTTTCATTTTCTTATGACTTCCGCCTTAAATGCGTTTGGCTGACTAAGGGCTCAGCTTGCCCCGTAACCTTTGTTTCCACTACCATATGCCTAAATTGCTGATTCCCAATCCCCTCTTCTGGTCAGAGGAAGATGAGGAGCCAGGGTCACATTTTGAAGACTGGTCACACAGGTGGCAAGCTTGTTGACCACACTGTTTGGGTCAGGGGCCAGACCTAGCTCCCTAGCCATTCCCAAAGAGTGCCTGAGTGAGAGGCACAGAAGTGGTTAGGTCTTGAAGCCAGGTGGGCTGTCTGCATCAAGACAGATGGGTGGATAAACCTGTAAGTAAGAAATAGAAGCCAATCTAGAGAAGAATCATATATATATGACACTGTGGGCAAAAAAGTGATTTGTATGGTGGACAGACTCAGGTGACTCCCAGTGATCCCCACCTCCTGGTGATCATGGCCTTCTAACCATGAAGGTAGAGGGATATCACTTTTGTTAACATTATGTTGTATAAGCGTTTGTCTGGATAGCAGACTCGCTTTAGGAACTCTGTCTTCCAGCTTTGACGAAGTGACTGGACGTGTTGGGGTCCCATGTAGTCAGGAGCTGTGGGCACCTCTAGGAGCTGCAGTGACCTGCAGTGCAGCCAGCAGTGACCACAGTCCTTGACCCTTCATCTTCAAGGAAGGGAATGCACCAACAACCCTCCCACCCGAGCCAGCAGATGCGACCCCTGTCCTGATGGCAGTCTTGCAGAGAACTAAGGGGTTCCCAGGTTGCTGACTCACAGGGACGGTGCTGCTTTAAGCTGATGAGTGTGGTATTTGTTACACAGCAATAGATAACAAATACACACTGTCTCCTGGTGGAAGGCAGAAGAGCTGATGTAATTTGGATGCTGAAAATTTCAGAATCGAAGGCTTCTCAGCAAAGCCTGTGAGCCTATGCCTTTCCTGCCATTTGTAACCTAGACATCTGTCACTTTCCATCTGAGTCTCCACACCTCTGCACCCTGCCTTATGATCCACAAGGATGGCCCTCTGACTTCTGGTTCCATTTAGGTCATGGGGCCCCACAAAGGTCTTTTAGCTTGGAGGAGAGTGAAGCATTTCGTCTTTGAGTCCCTCCCTACCATGTCAGGTGTGGGTCTCTACTGAAGACTGCAGTTTCTCTTAGGTGACCCTTCCCCAGCAGCTCCCTTTGGGTTGGGTGACCGTACCTTACCCTTTCCGCTGCAGGCCAAGGGTGGGATGGCTCACCTGTTCTAGGTTGCTGCCTTTCCTAAATTTGGCTTCCTCCCTTGTAAATAGTCCCTTGATTAAACTAACATTGAAATATCTCATTTGAATGGGCTGTGTTCTGATAAATAATACAAAGTCCAGCTGTGTTTTCCATATGGCATTGTCTAGAAGTGGAAGTGGGGTGGAGCTACAGCTTGACTCTGGGTTGGAAGAAGAAACCCTGTAAAGGCCGTTCACAGTCAGGCTTCCGAACTGCAGGCCTAACCAGGAAGGGACAGGAAATGTCTCCCAGGGGCCCCGGTATGTAGACTGCAGCCCAGAGTGGAGTGTGATAGGCTTGGTGTCATTGAGGCCAGCATGGAGAATACTCTGTTCCTTTATTTTAATTTTTTTAATCCTCACCTGAGGATATGTCCGTTGATTTGAGAGAGAGAGAGAGAGAGAAACATCAATCGATTGCCTCCCATTTGTGCCCTGACCAGGGAATTGAACTTATAAACTAGGTGTGTTCTTTGACCAGGAACCAAACCCACAGCCTTTGTGGTGTATGGGATGGCACTCCACCAACTGAACCACCCGGCCAGGACAACACTCTGTTCTTTATAAAGAACATTGAATACAGGCTGACAAGGATTAAGAGGAGACACTAAGATTTCTCCAGACTCCTCAGAAAAGGCGAGCGGGCCCTCTGTCTGGCTGCGTGGAGGGCTCTTTCATTAATTTTTAAAATCTGAGCCTTGAAACCAAAGGCGAATAGAAAATTGTCGAATGTCATGCACAGCATTCCAGCTCAGATGCGTATGACACCCCGATGAGGCTGGGAACCCCAAACGGTATCTAGACTTTAAACAGAATCTGGCTTTTTCATAAGATCATAAAAGAGCAAGTGAAAGACCCTCCTGAGAGCGGCCCCCCAGGGTGGTGGGAGTGGACCTTGCTCTCCAGTGTGGCTCAGCCACGGGACTCGCAGGAGCAGAGGGTGAGGGCTGAGTCCACAGGATGGAGAGAGGTCAGGCAAGACGCGCCCTGCCCTCTCCTGCTCCCAGACCCGAGGTTGTCACGTAACCTGTATTAGAATGTTGGAGCTGAGCGGGGACCAAGCAGGGCCCTGAGCCACTGAAAGTCACACGGGTTTACCTCAGCTCACCTTGCATGTGTGAGCTGAAGCCTAACTTTCTGTTTCCAGCGGGTTCTTTCCACCTTTCATAACGGCACCTGTGCTCCTGACATCTGTGAGGGAGGGAGGGGGAGGATTCTTGGCTAAGGAGAATAAAATGTCAAAGCTGTCACTACCCCAAGTAGGGTGCAGCCTTCTGCAATGTCACAGAAAGTGATAAAGTGACTGGTGGGGCCGCCAGGGAGCCCAGGCCTTCCTGGTCTCTGGAGGGAACAGTACTTGCCTGGGCCGGTACTTTGTCCTTGGAGAATGATCTGGAATCCTCCTGAACACGACCGGACAGTCCGGCCAGGCTGCCCTGGGAAAACGAATCCATCAGTCCTTTCTAAATGCATTGCAAAAGGCTTCCCACACACTTGTGTTTCAGATACCATTGTGCTTCATTTAAAATTGTTAAATCATAATGGTTCCTGGAGCAAGTTTTATATCTAATATTAATACCCAATCAGGTCTGAGTACCACAGAAAATAAATGTGTTAAAAACAGGTAGCTTTAGGTAAGGCTTGGAATCCTTCCCTTTCAATAAGTTGCACCAAAGCATGTTCTCATGATGTAGCCCGACAACTCACACTCATACACACACACTATACACACCTCTCACCCACACATTCATAAGCACACTCACCAACTACCCCTCAACCACAGACACCAAACATCTCCCACAAGCAACATACACCCATAGGCACACACACACACACACACACACACACACTATACCCCCAACACAGACAACACACACCCTTCTCACACACACCCACACAAACACTATACCCCCAACACAGACAACACACACCCTTCTCACACACACCCACACAAACACTATACCCCAACACAGACAACACACACTCTTCTCACACACACACACACCTCTCTTACACACATTCACACTTGCATACACACCTCACACACTTTCACGCACTTCACACACCTCTCACACACACTCATACACCCCTCTCACACACTTGCACATTTCTCTCTCACACATTCATCACCTCTCTTGCACACACACATACCTCTCTTACATACATTCACACTCGCATACACCCCTCACACAGTTCACACATCTCTTTCTAACACACACACTCATACACCCCTCTCACACACACTCTCACACACTTGCACACACTTCTCTCACACATACTCACACTTACACCTCTCTCACACACACATATACTCTCTCACACATTCACACACACACCTCTCTCACATACCTCACACACATACCTCACCCACACACTCACACACCTCTCTCTCTCTCACACACACATGGCTCTCACACACTCACACATACCTCTTGCTCACACACACACACCTCTCACACATTCACACACACACACACACACACACACACAGACCTCTCTTACCACCTCTCTTACACACACACTCACACACACTCACACACATAGACTGACTGCCTCCAGTGCTACCACCTCTCTTACACACACACTCACACACACTCACACATAGACTGACTGCCTCCGGTGCTCTGTCCCGGTGCAGAGCTGTCAGGCAGACCCAGGACAACATGATACACTAAAATACTTCCTTCTCAGCCAACTGATATCCAGATGAGTTGAATTGCTAGTTGCTTATCTCAGTACACAACCTCATCTGTGCAAGAACATCACTAGTTTGTTTTTAAAACCCAGTTTCATTATCTGATTCTCTAACCACTGTACTGTTCATCTGAAACTAATCGTCGTCGTCGTCGTCGGCAGCCGTCCGTCTCGAGAGACGATGGTGTAGCTTCTTAAGAGTCTATCTGCACCGCCGAGAATGGCTGTGCAGTCCGACTCGGGAGTGACACGGTATCTGTCTCCTCCCGTGTTGAATCGACATCTTGTGATGACGCTGGAGTGTCCTCTCCAGTGAAGCTGAAGCTACAGAGCCTGGGCAGGGTGATATGGAGGGTCTGCTGTTGCCCATGCAGCAGACCCCCCCTCTCTTCGCAGCTGAAGGGTCCAAGGGAAAGACGGAGTCAATACAGCTTGGCTTCAGGTGCGCCGCAGGAGTTGCCGGTGTTGACTACAACGTCAAACCGCCTTAGGGACTCCGGCTCCGGATTTTCTGTCGGGGTTTACTCCCTTAGCCTTTCCCCTGAAGAGGTATGCCGCAAGGCAGTGGAGGTTTTTTGGAGTCAGAGTTTTCCTTCTCTGAAACTAATACAAAATAACATTAAATGTAAACTGTAATTAAAATTTTAAAGAGTGTGCTCATGATTTGAATACAGCAGTACAGTTTTTGTTGTGCTCTTGGCTTAGCCGTGGATGAGCACCTTGTCTTTCCCTGTCACTCTTCAGCGTGGCAGCACCCATCCCTGCTTACCGGAGACCCACTGAAAACGAGACCAGCGATGTAGTCGGAGATGCTCAAACAGGCCCTGCATGTTCATAAGCATGGCTCCAAGTCTTGTTAAATTCAAAAGTGAGAATCAACATTAGAATAGATACACTAATAACAAAACTTCCTTCCATGCACATGGACAATGATATTGCCCCGTAGCAGTTATATTGGGTAAAACAGTTCCTCTTCTCATAGGAAGCCACACACTTACAAACCGAGCAATCACACCGCGCCGGGCAGACGGCCATCGATGCAGTACGGGCGCGGTTCATTCGGAAAGCTTCTGCCATGGCGACGCGAAAAATCGTGAAATAACGAGGCCTTGCATAGCAGAAGTGAACGCTCGCCGTTCCTCCTGCTGCAAAGTGGCCTGTCTTTACATCGTGTTTAGGAAAGAATGCATGTGTCTGTTTTCCTGGGGTTCCTCGTCAGCGTGGCTGCCAGCTTTAATGAATCCTTATGCACCCGTGAGAGATGAGTGCGCTTTCAGGGACGGAAGGAACCCAGGGCGGAGGGAAGAGAAACAGCTCTCGGGATGGGAAGTAGCCTCCTCTTCCCCTCAGCTTGGAGCAACACGGACCTGGCACCAGCCGAGACTGGGCAGATGGAATGGTTTAAAGGGGGAAGCGCTGCTTTATACAACTTTAGTAAAATAGACAGAACATAAAGTTTATCACCCTAACCACTCCAAGGGCACAGCTCAGTGGCATTAAGCACATTCCCACTGCTGTAAACCTGTACCATCATCCATCTCCAGAACCTTTTCTTTTGGCAAAACAGGAACTCTACTGATGAAACCACAATACCCCATTCCTTCCCCTTTCCAGCCCCGGCACCCACCGTCCCACTTGCTGTCTCTGTGGCTTGGACTCCTCCAGGTGCCTCGTATGAGTGGGGCGTACAGCGTTCGTCCTTCTGAACGGCTTACTTCACTGATCGTAATGTCCTCGAGGTCCGTGCGTATCATAGCGGGTGTCAGCACTGGCTTCCACTTGAAGACTGAATGATATTTGTTTTTATGCGTGGACCAAATTGTGTTTATTGAGTCACCCATTGGCGGGTGTTTACTCTGATTCTACCTCTCGGCTGCTGTGAATAGTGCTGCTCTGGACATGGCGGTGCCAGTACCCGCCCGAGTGCCTGCACAGTCCCAGAAGCGGCCTTGCTACATCAACAACCACTCTAGTTTTAGTTTCTTGAGGAACTCTATCCTGTTTGGCATGGTGGCAGGAGCCATGTCTGAGCTCCAGACAAGCAGTTCTGCGTGGTTTCTTACTTCGTTCTTGGAAGGAGGTGTGAACTGGTCCATGGCTGCTCAGCATCACCGGCGATGCTTCCACTGGTTTTACCCGGAGCACAGTGTCGTATCTCTCTTTTCCTTATCTGAAGGACTCCTTTAATTCTCAAAGAAAAAATCAAAGGTGGTTTTTAGGCTGCTGTGGAGAATGCTAATTTCAAGGTATTGTTCTTGATAAAAGGATTAAAACTAATTGAGGGTAAAGTTTACTTTGCCACGATATTGTATCACCTTTTATGAAAATACTTAACAATTATTGAATACCTACTCTGTAACTGGGACATTATAAATGTAGATAGTAAAATTTATGTTGTTTTTTAAAGGTAATATTTTAAATTCACTTATTTTATTTTATTTATTCAATTTATTTTTATTATACTTATGTTATTACAGTTGTCCCAATTTTTCTCCCTTTCTCCTCTTCTGCCCAGCACCCCCCACTCCCTTGGGCAATTTTCCTACCATTGTTCATGTCCATGGGCTATTCCATTTCCTGTACTGTACTTTATAGCCCCACGGCTATTCTGTAACTACCTATTTATACCTCTTAGTCTCCTCACCTCTTCACCCATTTCTCCATACTCTCTCCCATCTGGCAACCATCAAAACACTCTCCGTATCCATGATTTTATTTCTATTCTTCTTGTTTGCTTAGTTTGTTTTTTAGATTCAATAGTTGATAGATACATACTTTTAACCATTTTATTGTTCACAGTTTTGATCATCTTCTTTTTCTTAAATAAATATCTTTAACATTTCATATAATAATGGTTTGGTAACGATGAACTCTTAATTTTTTCTTGTCTGGGGAACTCTTTATCTCCCCTTTAAATCTAAATGATAGCTTTGCTGGGTAGAGCAATCTTGGCTGTAGGTGCCTGGTTTCATGCCTCTGAATATTTCTTGACAATCCCTTCTAGCCTACAAAGTTTCTTTTAAGAAATCAGCTGACAGTCTTATGGGCATTCCCCTGTAGGTAACAAGCTGCTTTTCTCTTGTTGCTTTTAAGATTCTCTTTTTATCTTTAAGCTTTGGCATTTAAATTATAATGTGCTTTGTGGTGGGCCTTTTTGCATCCATCTTGTGTGGGACTCTCTGTGCTTCCTAAACTTGCATGTCCATTTCCTTCCCAAATTAGGAAACTTTTCTTTCATTATTTTTTCAAATAGATTTCCAATTTCTTACTTTTTCTCTTTTCCTTCTGGAACTCCAATGATGCAAATATTGGAACACTTGAAGTTGTCCAGAAGATGCTTAGACTATTCTCATTTTTTTGGATTCTTTTTTCTTCTTGTTGTTCTGAATGGTTGTTTTTTTCCTCCATATGTTTCAAATCATTGATTTAATTCTTGGCTTCACCCACTGTACTGTTGTTCTCTGTAAATTGTTATTATTTTAATTAGTGTATCCTTCTTTTCTGACTGGATCTTTTTTATGCTGTTGAGGTCCTCACTAAGTTCCCTGAACATCCTTATAACCAGTGTTTTGAACTCTGCATCTGATAGATTACTTATCTCCATTTAGTTTGGTTTTTTTTTTTTTTTTTCCTAGAGTTTTGATCTGTTCTTTCATTTGGGCCACGTTCTTCCTGATTTTTTCAGCCTCCCCATTTTTGTTTCTATATATTAAGGAGGTTTCTTGGTAGCGTGGCCTGATGTAGTAGGCGTCTTGCAGGGTCCAGTGACACAGCCTCCCCTATCACCCAAGCTAGATACTTGAGGTGCACCTTCTGTGTGGGCTGAGTACATCTTCTTCTTGTAATTGAGACTTGATTGCTGTTGGCAGGTCAATGGACGTGATTTACCCAGGCCAGTCAGCTACAAGGACAGGCTGTGACCACTGATCCCAGCCTCAGCCCTCTGTGGCTGGATCAGCTGTGCAAGGGCAGGGTGGTGGTGCTCCAGTGTTGTCTGTAGCTGTTCGCTGGGTGTGTAAGCCCTAGGGTTTCCCAGATGGAGCAAGTCAAGGTCAGCCCCTACCTGTGTTTTGCCCAGGACCACCCTGACTGAGCTATAAACAATCTGTGATGGCTGCTACTTGTGCTGGGCTTGGAGATTCCCAGGTAAAGCCCAGCTGTGAATCTAGGCTGGCTGCTGCTAGTGGCAGGCCTGCAGCCACATAGCAAGAGGTATCAGGGCTGGGGGCTCATGGAGGTTGGCCGTTGCTTATTTAAGAGGATTTAGGAAGTTGTGAATCATTAGCCAAGACCAGCCATTCATATGGAAAACAAATTGGGTGGGCCAGTAGGTTGGGTGGGGCAGAGTCTCTGGGGATCTCCAGGGCAGGACAAACAGCGTTAGCCAGGTTGATGGAGTCTCAGATATGGCACCAACCTGCTGGCTCTGTGGCTCTGTTGGGAGAGGATTCAGAAAAGGGACAATGGGCCTCTGCCCACCCCCCTGTCCCCCAGTTCTCATCTTGGTGCCAGACACTTCAGTTTCTCCCTGTGTGCCACTGGTGCTTTTCAAGCTGCTACCCTGTTGCTGAGGCTCAGAGGGAGTGAGTCTAAATTTGCGTATGCATTCTATAAGAGGAACTGCTTGGGACTCCAGAAGTTTTTTCCACCTACTCAATCCCCGCTGGTGCTTGCACCCAGAAGTTATGGGGACTTATTGTTCTGGCACTGGAACCCTGGGCTGGAGGGCCAAGTGTGGGGCTGGGACCCATTGCTCCTGAAATATCCTTCTTGGATTTTTATCCATCACACGTGCATGTGGGACCAACCTGTTTCGTGTTTGCCTCTCCTACCAGTCTGGATAGATGTGGTTTCTTTATTTCCGTAGTTGTCAGACTTACATTCAACTCAATCTATGATGGTTCTGAGTGATGGTTGTCCTACATTTTACTTGTGATTTTGATGTGGTTGTGCAAGGAGGCGAGCCATGTTTACTTAGGATTAATTTTATTTTTACTCCCATGAATGGCATGTGTACAAATAAAGTCCTAACTCAAAAAAACAAAAACAAAAACAAAAACCCAAGCCATATATTATTAGGGAACCACTTCTCATGGTTTAGGGAATTGTAGGCCCGGCCTGAGCATGACTGCCGCCGGCATTCTGGCCGCGCTTGTATTTAAGTCTCAACATAAGGCTGCACGTGGAACATGACTGAAGACCACTCAGAGGGTTTCCGTGGGAATTGGATTTAAAGAATGCTTATTATGCTTTAGAACTTGCTCTGCTTTCTTTATCTGTAGTATAACATAAACAGTCTCTAGATAGGAATGTATGAAACCTTGCACCTACTACTGCCCAGTGTGGCATCAACATGTTTGATAGACCCTGACACAGACTGGTCACTGTGCCCTCTGTACTAGTACATGTAATCTGTTACTGTCAGCTGTAATCCTAATGCCTCCAAGCTATTGATGGTTCATGAATCTTGACCTTGTATCTCTCGTGTGTATCCTCCTCAATAAAAGGCATGAGGGACAAAGGTTTAGCTGCTGTTCTCCACTAGAGAGGCAGACACCTTCCTTCCCCCAGACATAATCAAGTGTCCTGGGTAAAGTTTGTCCCGCCGTGGTCACAAAGACTCTGCTGGACAGAGTAGCTTCCAACCGAACCTAGGGTGTGTGAGGCACATCTGCCCTAATTATTATAAGTTTATCTTAAATATTCTACATTAGCATAATACCAAAGAGGCCTCAATTAGCAGGTTAATTTTCAAGATGTACATGAGCAAAAGAGGTGCATTTTGATTGTAAGTCTAATTTCCTCCTTGCTCCATAAGTTATTTACATGCAAATTTTTAACTTTACAATCTTCAGCTGTTTTTATCTTCATGTTATGAACTTCTAAATTGACTGCATTTGCTCAGACAAAATAATTCTGAGGAATTTGTTGAGACTAATTTTATGTCCTAAAACATTGTTAAATTCTCAATAGGGAAGGTTTTTGATATATTTCTTTAATCCAGAGCTTACGTTGAAAGCAGTTTCTTGTCATTTGGCAGGTAACACACTTTTGTCCCATAGGTCTAGAAAGTTATAAGCTTAAGACTCATATAGAAATTTAATCTCCAGCCCCTAGCATTCTGAGTGCCTGAGATTTTGTCTGCTGCTCTCTAAGTGGTGGTGTGGCAATAAACGCTTGAGCCTGACCCTTTTGCTATTGTCTTGTGTCCCAGGAGAGCACAGCTTCAGAGCTAACTCACCACTCTATTCAGCTTTTTCTGCATTTTTGACTTGAGTTTTGTAGTTTTGTCCACTTAGATTCTTAGAAGCTCAACTGTGCTCTAAAAAGATATTTGTCAAAATATATCCATCATCCTGATGTCCTGTAGCAGAGTGGTTAACAGAATATCTATTCTACCATATTTCTAGAAATGGAAGGGTCTTATCCTCCTTATCATTTATTATTGAAAACCATTGTTATGACTCTAACCATCATTTTACCCAGATAAAAATCATATAATATTGGGTTTATGATAATGCTACTTCATTTGGTCTTATGCTACCTAACACATGGTATTTAATCTTCGTGATAACTCTAGGATATACACATTGCCATCATAAATGTTTTAGTTGAGTGAAACAAGAAGTTGCCCCAATTGCTGTAAGTGGTAGATCCACACTGGATCCCATGTAGATCCGAATTCATAGACTATGTTGCTTTGCTTTCCAGAGTGCTGGTACCTTTCCATTTTAGTTTTCTTTCACAAACACTTATGTTTCTATGACATGGAGGTGTCATTTATTGTATTTATGTGCCTGCTTTAGGTGCTCGGGGATAAAAATACATTAGAAAAAAATAAGAATGACACAGAACTTCAGAAGAACTTGGAAATGCTCAAAAGGCAGGCACAGATCTGAGAATGAGGTTCTACTATGCTGAGTGTTATAACAACCAATAATCATATGATTATTAGGTCCGTTGACGGACCTAGCATGACATATTGACTGGGGGAAAGAGGGGAAATGTAAATAACCTGTTGAATATGTTGACGTATGAACTCACCCTAACGGAAATGTATGTCCGGAAAGGGTCCAGTGGAGACGGCGCCTGCAGACGCATCAATAGGAGATAATTTTTGGGGGGCGCTTTAGGTGATTGGGAGTCTTCTCTCTTCCTTGCTGTTTTCTTCTTTACTTCTTTTCCCCTTTACTTGCACCTATGGGCTTTCAAGTCGGATCTTGAGTTTCTCTCTTATGTCTAATCCCTTTCCTTCCTTTCTCTCAATAAACCTGGTGTAAAAAGCTAGACTGTTCTCTGGGTGATTTCTCAGAACAAAGGCAGCTTGACAATATCCACTGTGAATAAAAATCTTCAGTTTTGATTTCCAAAGATATCTGTTTACCTTGTGCCATAGTATGCACATTTAGGTTGAAATTTAGATCTCCGGGCCTAACTAGGCACATACACCTAGTACATGCTTCCTTTCCTTGTTTAATTGTATTTGCATTTTACTTCAAGGCTGCTAGAATTGGATGTGTGTGTTTTATTATGTTCAACATAAAGACAGCTTATAACCTGGATGGGATTCTATTTAATAGTCTGCTTTTCTCAAGCTACTTGAAAACACATTTTCTAAAAACAAATCCAACTTATATGGGATGGGTGCAAAAAAAGTGGTGTGCTTTGTAATTTCCATATTTTCCTTGTTACATTTAAAAAAATAAATAAATTATATTCTGTAACTTTCTTTTCTTTTTTTAAACCGTTCAGCATCTCTTGATTCTCCTCTCCAGATGTGTAAGACAAAGTATGTGAATACCCATGCATATTATCTATATTTTGCATGAATTCTAGAAGGATCTTCCAGCTCACTATTTCTTTCTCTAGGTCAGTTCTGCTATTCAGTTGGTCTGCTGCATTAAAAAAAATTTCAACCATCATATTTTTAATTGTCAAAAATACTTATTTTTATAGCTGCTTCCTCTGATTTTGAATGAGATTTGTTTTGACTCTCTCTGAGGACACAAATTAAATTCATTTTGATATTTTCTTCTGTTTATTAACTCTGACTCTTTAAGTTTTAGGTCTTCTTTTCATTGGCTTTGGGGCCTCTCTTGCAGGTACTGGTTTTCCTAAAATATTTGGGCATATTGAATTGACAGTTTCTATTTCTTATGGCAATCCTGTTTCCTTGTCACTGAGTGTAGGTTCTGATGGCAGGAGTCTCCCTCTTGTAATTAGTTGTGGAGGAGGCCAAGGCTGTGACATCCAAGGTGGGGTTAGGGGATCTCCCCAGCCTCCAGTCTCTGGCCCCAGGACATACCAGGTGACTCTCCTATGGCAGGACCACTGCTTCAGAGAATCTTATTAAATCTCCAGTCCTTTCAGGAGTCTCATTTGCTTCCCTCTCTAGTGCTAGCACTGAGGCCACTGCTTCTCAAGGTGGACTGAAGTTTTTCTACAGAGTGGTTCTGGGGGTAGTCAAGCTATGTGTCAGGGGATACTGCTGCCACTTGCCATACAGGACAGAGGGAGAAGGGTAGAGTGAGGCTGGGTTCCTTCCCCAAATACAGTTCTTTGAGAGATTTCCCGACGTTGTCTCAGAACACCATGGTTTCTCTGACTACCTACCTGAACTAAAGCGTCTCTGGAATGGAGCTTAGAGGGATATAGTCTCATGTGTCAGTTTGGGACTTGGTGTCTTCTATATGTTTAGCGGTCAGATCTCATCTGCTTTCTGTGTCATAGGAACTTCTCCAAATTATTGTACTTTGCCTTTTTTTTTTTTAAATGAGCGGATTTGCTGGTTTTTTGCATGCATTTATTCTTTTAAAAATAAATTTACTATCACATCATGGGATTTGTGGTGGGAAGTGAAGTAGATCGTGGGCTTTGGATAGTCTCAGATGGAGACTGACATCTTAATTGGAAGAGAAAAATAAGGTTTGAGTTCGTTTAATTAAGTGTTTGAAATTTAATTAAAACATTTTCACCAGTAACAATAACCACTGAGTTGTATTTAGTTAGGCTGTGTATCATATGAACTTCATTAGGTAGGTTTTATTAGTCCCAATTTAGAGATGAGAATTGAGGCTTAAGCACAGTGCTGAAAAAAATGTATCTCTAAAATCACTGAAATGTTTCATGGGGGAATAGAAAATAGATGGCAAAGTGGGACTTAGTGAAGGAGATGAAGACATTGTAAGAAAATCAAGTGACGCTTTTCAGTAAAAGTTGAGCAATTTTGCCTTTTTTAAATAATATATTTAGAAAGAGATAGAATGCATTGAAGCATAATGAGAATAATTTTCTTTGGGATAATTGCTGCAGACTAATGAAGGAAATGGCAGGACTTGACTGAGGGAGACTGGATGACAGGCATTCCAACCCAAGGGACACCCAGTGTCAGCCAAGTGTGTGGCCCACTCGCTCAGCCAGGGTGTTGGCCATTTCGCATCAGAAAGGATATTGTGGGAGATGTCCTTAGCACATTAACTGCTGTGTGAGTTACATTTAACTCACCCCAGTTTTAAGCCCGGAGCCTTGTGAAGGCTACACAACTCACACCTCACTTTACCTTGGGTGCCCCCTGGTGGACAGGCAACTCACACTACCATGCTATAATATACATATAATATTACATGGTGAGTGGCCTCATGAATAAAATCCTGCAGATAGTTCGTGAAAATCTTACTGATGGTGTTATTGTTAAATTAGTACTGGCAATTTAAAAACATAGATCAAATGAATAGAAGCTAATTAATTTATTTTAACCTTTAAATGCCACTAAATCTGACGTGTTAACAAAAACACTTCCTTTATGAACTGTTTCCAACTTTCCCCATTACTTTTTCATCAAATCACAAAGAAATATTTTGTTTTCAATGTTTTTATTCTATTTTCATAATAAAACATCGTGGCTCCAGGGAAAACTATTTTTTTTTCCTAGTGTGGCAGTCAATGTATTAGAAAATATAGATGTCATGATGCTCTGCTCAATTTCTCCTGTTTGTGATCCTAGTTTAAACCCAGGATTCTGAGATCTTATAGTAAGTATCACAAACCTACACTAAACCTACCTGGTCAGTTCACTGGTGGCTCAAAGATCGACTGGGCTGAGATAGATCCATGCTCGACTTTCTTCTGCTCTTCCATCGCTTTCCCTTTTGCCGTCCCTTGCCGCAGGTGAAATGTGGCTAAGAAAATGGGCTGGACTTATTTTGCTTCATGTACACAGTACATCACCAGAGGGCAGGGAAACATACCTGAGATGGCTTTGGAAAGACTTCGTAACAATGCCTCTTCCCAGTGACTCAGAACTGATAAGAGTGGCTGGTCTCTGAAGAGACAGCAGAGGACATCCGTCTGTCACAGCTTCATCCAGGTGTCATTCATGCTCAAAGTTTTCAAGAAGTCTAGGGGATATTTAGATCCAAGTGATTCTCAGAGAGGCACTTACAAGCTTTTAAAGGAGGTCTTGTGGAGAGGGAAATACTCCTCGCCAAGAAACAGAAATGGAAATTTGGCTGGCAAGTGGTATATTATTAGTAAGTAGATAAGAGAAACTGAAAAGGATGGACAGTTTTAAGTAAGGAGTCCACAAAAGATATTAAAAACATATAATTCAATTAAAATTGCTGCCTTGGGTATGCATCAGTGTGCAGACTAACGTAGGGAACAAAAAAATCTTCATAAATATGGATCAGCTGTTTTGGTGTCGACTTCAATAAACTCACCGGCCTTAGCAAAATATTGCAGCTGCTGGGAGAACATGTTGCCAGGCCCTAACAGTTATATATTTTTCTTAAACTTTGTACTTTAAAATAATATTACATTTGCAGAAGAACTGCAAAGATAGTACACAGTGTTCCCAAGTACGCTTCACCAGCTCCCTCTAGGGTAGCATCTTATGTACTCATGGGATGCTTATCAACACTGAGTACTTGACAACGGTGCAGTGTTACCTACTGGACCTCAACTTTACTCAGCTTCTCCTCCTTTATTCTACTTCTGTCCTGTTTCTGCCCGTAGTTCTTTAGTCTCCTCCAGTGCGCGACAATTTCTTAGTCTTCCTTTATCTTTCGTGACCTGGATGGTTGGAAGAGTGCCTCCAACTGATGTGTCTGATGTCTTTCTCATGGTTACAATGAGGTTATGAACAGCTGTCTTTCTAGAGCTAAGTAACCCTCTCCTTTTGTCTGGCTCTGTGCTAGCTAGTTAGTAGTGGGGTTTTATCTTTTTCTCATTCTAATTCTCAAGAATCCAAACTTTATCTTTCAAGTGACTTGCCTCATAGGGCTCATTTTATTTTGCTTTAACACTAAAATCAATGAGAACACCACTTCTGTGGGCACAATACACTCAATTTTGATAGCATAGAGGTCAGCAATGAACCAATCCAGTCACTTTGGAAAAGCCCACAATTCATTGCCTGTCTGATAAGATGGGAAGTGTCACTGTCAGTGACTACTGGGCACTCGGAATCAAAAGGTGGGTGTTTTATGATAAGGAAGATGCTGCTCTCCTTGCCTAGACATGATTTTTCAAACTTTAAAGAGTGTCAATAAACCACCTGGTTATTTGCTCTAAAAATTTTCAGCATAAAATACAATTTAAAGAGAAACCCATCATTAAACCCAAATATCTCTAGATCCAATGGGCAAGATATAGTTTCTTTCCAGTGAAATCTAATCAAGTTAAACTGAAATGCTGTTTTCCAATGTTCCTTGTTCTTGATGCAACATCTTGAACGCAAATGGCTTACAGCTGAAAAGGAAATAGGCAACAAGTTTTGGCATTTGAAGGAGACATAAACTATATGAAGGCTGCGGCTCATGGCAGCGCTCAGAGCCGGATTTATTACTTTCTGATGTGGTAATCGAGTGGCGCGACTTCGCTTTTGTGAGAGCTCTCTCTCTCCTTTCTCCATGCAAATGTGAAAGTTTACTTTCAAAGTCACAAGTTTCAGTGTGATCAAAGTGTTGATAATGTTAGTTGAGCCCCCAATTTCCAGGGTGCGGGTGGTGGTGGGATGGGCCTCTGGGGTCTTCAGTTGCTGTTGCTGTTTTTATTTCTAATACAATTATGGGGGCACTTTGATTGTATTTTGGGACGGATTAGGCAGACCCACTCGGGACTCTACCGGGGCTCGAGGGCAAGGGGCGGTGACTTTGGTCACTATAAGAAACGCAGGGCTCTCTCAGGCTCTTACTTCACTGAGCCCTGGGGCCGGCACAGCCATTTTCCTTGTGAGAGTTTTGGGGGCTGGCTGGTGACTGCCGGCTCTCACAGATAATCTATCTCCCTAAAAGGAGTTCTAGGACTCTATGCATAGAAAAGTCAAGCCCTGGGAAAGAGGTACTCCATCGTGATGCCTCCCAACATAGCGCAGAATGTCTAGGTAACACAGTCATTGATGGTGGTAAGCTACCAGAGAGAGAGAGAGAGAGAGAGAGAGGCAGACACTCCTTAGACAAGTACAAGGTCCCTTACGGTGCCCACACGTTAGCTCTAGACTGTGGAAGCTGAGGATTTTCCATAATCAGAGTGCCCAAGGGTTAGGGGTGATAGCCCAAAGTGACTTCCCATGAGATGAGAGTCCACGCTGATGTCTTAAGTTGGATGTTGTGAGCCGTTAAGAGCATGGTCAGCAATTCCCTGAGCTTTTTATGGAATTAAGGTGTGTGTGTGTTCGGGCAGGGGTTAAATGTTTAATACTTAGTTGTTTCTAGAGGAATAGTAATAGAAAGAGAAGGCTGTATGTAGGCCAAAGAATATTCCTCCCAGAAGTTTCTACTTACAGGAATTTGTCTGAGCCCCATTGTGTGCAAATACCAGCATGATTACTTCCGGGGTCTTGTGGGTGGCTTGACCTTTTTACACATGGCTCAGAAGCACATGGAAATAATAAGCAGGAGAGATGCCAACGCTGTGGGCTAGAGAACAAGGAAAGGGAGAAAATTTCCTGTAGACGTGCAGAAAAAATAGGCAAAATATTGGCTACAAAAGCTCAAAAGGAAGCTATTTTTGTAATTTTGTAGATAATACCAGTCTGCTAACAGGTGTCTGCATTCCGTTTCCATGGGTGGCCCTTGATTTAGGCCTCTCCCAGGAGGGAGCTGAGAGTCCGAATGGGAAGTGGTGGTCAGGAGTGTGGGTGGTGAGAAGACCACCTTATCTGGGGACACCTGGCGGCATGGCCTCGCATAACCTCAGGCACATGAACAACATGGTGCCAGCCCCACTTGGCAGGCTTTATGCTTTCTGGTCCTTAAACTTCACTTTTTTCACTTTGGGCTGAAATGCAATGATTGGACGTTGTGTATTAGTTAATTCTGGCATCTCACTTGTTTGGGGAGCTTCCTTGCTACCAACATAAACCACAGTCACTGGTTTCACTTGCTGGTCAAATTCCAGCACTTCAGGTAGCAGAAGACTTTAGAAAATGGTTCTGAGATTCTCAGAAGCATGCAGTAGCAAACAGTATTAGAATACATGGGGAAGCCTTGAAAACTAATGGAAATAAGGTCTACTGTGTTTTCTTTCAAGTGTTAACTTTTTCCTCTCCACTTCCCATAAATTGCTAGAATTCAGATAATTAGAAAATATTAAGTGCCCATTTTATAAGTAGGAGCAGCAGCTATAAGGCAAAGTGGAGGAATGCAGTCAAACGGAGGGGACAGATGTGAAAGGAACCAGTACAATGCATGGGGTAAGTTAGAGTGCAGGGAACACAGAAACGCATCAGCAGCCAGGCAGAGTCAGGGAAGACTTGACAGAGTAGGATTCTGAACCCTAAGTGAAATGTTATCCAGTAAGGCAAAGGGGAAGGGCAGCTGATGGGGACATTCCCTTGGAAGATGGGACAGGGATGCTGTGGCTAAAAGGTGCCAGGCATGGTGGCCAAGGACCGCAGTGAGGGGACAGGTGACCAGACATCTAAGGATGCTCAGAGAGGGAGGTGATGTATATTCACTTCAGAAGCACAACTATACCCCTTGGCTGCTATGGCTCAGTGGATTGAGCGTTGGCCTGCGAGCCAAGTGTTGCTGGTTCGATTCCCAGTCAGGACACATAACAGGCTGCATGTCAGGTTCCCAGTTGGGGGCATGAGTGAGAGGCAACCACACAGTGATGTTTCTCTCTCTCTCTTCCTCCTTTCCTCTCTCTAAAAAGAAATACACAAATAAACAAACAAATAAATAAATTTAAAAAAATAAAAAAGAAGAAGCACAACTCTGCAAACAGAAGGCAGAGCAGAAGGAAACGTGGGCGCAGGAAGACCTGGCAGGAGACTTGCGTAACACAGCTCAGGAGCAGGGGGCAAGAACCAGGGAAATGGCTGAGCAAATGCACAGGAAGAGACACACACATACCCATTCAGGAGAGAAGGGCCGCGCTTAGTTAAGGCGGGCAAAACCTAAAAAACAGAAGGGTAAAAATTAAGTATCTGATCCTTTTAATTTTTAATAATTGAATAAAATAAAATGTAATTAATAGATGAAAATACGCAGAGGGCAAAGAGAGAACAACTGTAACAGAATAACAATAAAAATAAGCGAATACTATCAGAAGTAATACTCTTTCTGGAGAGAGAGCGAGAGTCAATATTGCAAAATGGCGAAAGTAGCTGAATTTATGTGGTAAGGGAAGGCTTATTTTACTCTTCCCTCTTTTCTGTAGTTTTGGATTTTCTTCTAAATTACCAAGTTGCTGATGTTTGAGCTGCTGCCATGACTAAACCAGGAGCACTGAGGGGTCGGTGGAGGAGGACGAGACAAGGAGGGGGACAGGCAAGGGTGCTGGCCTCAGTCTTTCCAGCCGGTGGCAGTACCTCATTCCGTGTATGTTCGAGGGCAGAAAGACAAAGAGACTGCAAGTTCAACACAGAAGCTTCAACTACACATGCACATAACTTCAAAGTTAGAATTCTTTTATCACATAAAAGAAATGAGGGCAGCTTTCACATATCTAATACAGACACATTGCCAAGGGTGTTATGCTTCTCTGCATATTCGGCATGGTCTTATTATGCCCTGTGTATTCTCGACTCTGTCCTGAAAGACACATGGTCAAAATCTTGACCTTTTTTTGTTTTATCCTTTAGTATCCCGCTGCAGCCTGTCAAGTTTCAAAACTGGCTGACAGAAATAATTCTTGCAGGTGAAATGTAACAGACTCTGAAAATAGAACTATAATATGTCAAAGTGGGAAGATTCCTCATATGTATACATGGCTATGAAACTTGCAGGCAATGGCAATCTGTATTACATCTAATTTTTTCTTTGTTTATAGATCACATTTAGGTATATAAAACCAAAGACTTTTATCTTGGTTTTAATATGTCCACCCAATGTGTGTGTGCATGCTGGTCTTTATTATGATTGTACTATATCTTGTATTTCTTTTTTAAATATATTTTATTGACTATGCTTAAAGTTGTCCCAATTTTTCCCCCTCCACCCCATACTCCCAATTCCCTCTGGCAAGCCTGCCCCCTTATCGTGTCCATGGGTCATGCATATAAGTTCTTTGGCTACTCCATTTTCTATACTGTTCTTAACATCCTCCTGTCTATTCTGTACCTACCAATTTGTACTTCTTAATCCCTGCACTTTTTCTCACCTTTCCTCCCCTTCCCCATCCCCACTGATAACTCTCCAAGTGATCTCTATATCTATGATTCTGTTTCTGTTCTGCTTATTTGCTTAGTTTGTTTGTTAGGTTCAGTTATTGATAGTTGTGAATTTATTGTCATTTTAATGTTCATAGTTTTGATCTTCTTCTTTTTCCTTAAATAAGTCCCTTTAACATTTTATATAATAATGGCTTGGTGATGGTGAATTCCTTTAGCTTTACCTTGTCTGGGAAACACATTATTTGCTCTTCCATTCTAAATGATGGTTGTGCTGGATAGAGTAATCTAGGTTGTATGTCCTTGCTTTTCATCACTTTGAATATTTCTTGCCAGTCCTGTCCAGCCTGCAAAATTTCTTTTGAGAAATCAGCTGATAATCTTATGGGAACTCCTTTGTAGATAACCGCTTTCCTCTTACTGCTCTTAAGGTTCTCTCTTTATCTTTAACTTTTGGCATTTTAATTATGATGTGTCTTGGTGTGTTCCTCTTTGAGTCCATCTTGTTTGGGATTCTCTGTTCTTCCTAGTATGTCTATTTCCTTCATGAAATTAGGTGAGTTTTCTTTCATTGTTTTTTCAAATAAGTTTTCAATTTCTTGTTCTTCCTCTTCTCCTTCTGGCACCATTTGAAGTTATCCCAGAGGCTCTTTAGTGTATCCTTGTTTTTTTATTCTTTTCTGTTTTTCTGTTCTGATTGGTAGTTTTATCTTCCTTATGTTTCACATCGTTGATTTGATTCTTGGCTTCATCCACTCCATTGTTTGTTCCCTATAAATTTTTCTTTATCTCAACTTAGTGTAATCTTAATTTCTGCCTCAGTCTTTTTTTTATGCTGTTGAAGTACCCAATGAGTTCCCTCAGCATCCTAATAACCAGTGCTTTGAACTCTGTATCTGATAAATTGTTTATCTTCATTTTATTTAGTTCTTTTTCTGGAATTTTGTTCTGTTCTTTTGTTTGGACTGTATTTCTTTGTCTTCTTATTTTGGCAGCCTCCCTGTGTTTCTTTCTATGTATTAGGTAGAACTGCTTTGACTCCCTGTCTTAGTAGCATGGCCTATTGTAGAGAAGCACATAGGTAAGTCGGATGGGGTGGAGCATGAGGGTACTGCTAGAGCAGGTCAGCCTGTGAGAACAAGGTTGATGGTCTCCGATGTGGTGTACCCACTCTGTTACTCTGTGTGGGGGAAGGCTTGGAAATGGAACAATGCTGCTGTCTTGCCTCTGGAGTTTTGTCCAGCAGGAAGCTGCCCCAGGCACTCACCCTGATGCCAGACATTTGAGATTCTCCCTGCATACCACTGGTGACTTTCCAGCTGCAGTCCTGGTGCTGGAGCCCAGAGAGAGGGAGTCTGTGTAACTTCTAAGTCCATTGCAGGCCCCTTAAGAGGAGATTTCTGAGAATTCTGCAGTTTCTTTACCCACTCCCCAACTCCCACTGGTTTTTACTGATAAAAGTAATGGACACTTATCTACCCTCCGATGAAACACTGGGCTGGGTGGTCTGGTGTGGGGCTGGGATCCCTCACTCTCAAGGTAACCCTCCCGATTTTTATCCACCACTCCTGGTTGTGGGACTGCCTGTTCCACATCTCTGCATCTCAGCATGTCTCTGCACTTCTCTGTGTCTCTGCTCCTCCTGCCCATCTGGAAGAATGTGACTTAATTCTTTGGTTGTCAGACTTCCATACAGCTCAATCTGCTGATGCTGAGTGATAGCTGTTTTGTATTTTAGTTGTAATTTTTGCTGTGGTTGTGTGAGGTGGTGAGTCATGTTTACCTATGCCTCCATCTTGACCAGAAGCCTATATCTTATATTTCTGAGATTTTATTTTATTTGTATTTTAATGTAGATATATGACTTTGGCTTCTTCGTAACCTGAGATTAGGATCATGTCTCTCTGTGTCCCACCTCCCTCCACACCTTCCCCACCCCCCGCCTGCAGTGCTGCACCTGCAATGGGGCCATGAGCCTCCTGACCTAGTCTGAGTTTCAAGCGGATAAACATGCTGCTCACTGAACAAGCTGGGTTTGCTGCACAGCTTTCAAATGATTGAGGGTCCTAACCAAATCACATAGCAACTCAGGTTTGCATGGGTGTCCACGAGTGACCTGGTTCCTGTGCCACATCAGCTCTGAGTGTGAACACAAGCACACTATGTCAGTGCTGGTGGTGAGTGGAGCCTGGCACTTTCTGGGGAAATGGTGGGCCACCAGCAGCGGGACCCAGGGGTCTTCTAGGAAAAGTGGCATTCAACTCTTTGAGTGTCATAGTTTTGCAACATGCTGAATAAACTGAAATGGCTCCATCACAAAATGGACATTGAAAAAGAACAAAAGAAACTTTGGAACAAAAACACCACTTGAGATGGAGCAGGTAGGCAAAGGGGACAGCGGTATTTGTCACATGCCTTGACCCAGGGTCCAGGCTGTCATATGTGAGTGCTGGCTTGTCACCATGTGGCCTGAGGCTGGAACCTCCTGAGTGGGTCTGGTCACCTTGGGCACAACTCTGGAACAGTGACTTCTGTGTAAGACTTAGGAGCACAGCAGGCCCTCGAAGGACGTCACTGATGAGATGATGTGGGGACTTAGCTCTTGTTCACATCAACAGGCCTGTGGTGGCATTGGTTCCATTATACCTCATTTTGCTTGAAGTCTCAGCACCTATCAGTGATGTTGAGTGAGGACTTGCTGTATAATGTAGAAAACTTTTGTAGGTTTCCATTTTGTGTTTTCATCCTGCTTTGATTAAACAGAAGAAATCTTGATAATCGTCAAGATTATCGTCAAGGTCATGGGATGTGAGAGAGGTTCTCACTGCCTGCTTCCCAGCACAGGTCTTTAACTCAGAGCTGCTTTCTGTCTACTGTTCAGTTTCTCTACCCTCCCCTGGGAAATTGCTGGTTATCCCTGTGGTTTGCTGTCCAGGAGGCACCAGAACTGGTGAGGTTTCAGTGATCTAATGGACTCATTCTTCAAGGATCCTTAGGGGGTATTGGTGGTTGTTTTTCTTTCATCTGCCTGATTTCTCCTGAGGGCCTCGCTCACTCTCAGTGGCCATGTGGCTTGATGCCTCTACTCCACTTCGAGCTCCAGGCTGGGCCTTGATTGGCTTCAGCAAACTGGGGTATCCCAATCCCCCAGGCATCGTGGCTGGTTTGTGGACAGGCACCTGTTTCACTGAGAAGCCAGTGAGACTTGAAGGCACAGCATCTGAGCACCTCCTGTTTTCCTGTGGAATTGATCACAAGAGCCTTTCCTTTTTGCAGCCCATGGGAATGAGGAATACTTGCCCCAAGGATAATGGCCAGTCTCTCTGGGGCCAGGAGGGGAGAGTCTACTTCCGATGAGACCCCAAAGCATTGACATTGACCCAATAAATGGGCAGTGACGGGGTTATGGGCAGACTCGAGCTTTGGCTAAGTGCTAAGATACTTTTCTATTCAAATCACTGTTTTAATCTATTTTAATAGAATGCTTTTTATTCTAACCATATGGAGTCATAAAAGGTATACACAAAATATTTCCTAGGCTCAAGAAAGTAACCTTAAGAGTAGTGCATTAGTGATAATAACACAACTAAGGAAAAGAAAAATCATAGTCACAAGGAATGTGATCAGTGTATCCATGGTTTAAAATCAGGAGAGAAAGTGAAATTGTTTTCTGAGAGGGAGCACATCTGTGCACAGGGAGCACATCTGTGCAAAGGGAGCAACCTCTGCTTCCTCCATGGGATCCATACGTGGGATCTGTACATGGCTGTACTTTCCCAGAGCTCAGATGAGACACCTTTGACACCATTTTACCTCTGATATTAGAATGTCAGTGTCATAGAGCCAGGTTGAGGACCACCCAGATTTTAGGCATCTTGGTTTGGTGACGATATGATGTCCTATGTGAGGATTGAGGCATTCTGGTGATGAAAATGTGCTAAGTTTGTTACCAGTTAGCTTTTTAGTTTGTTACCATTTTGGGTGTGTATTTAGTTTATGTGAGTACTTAGATCTTAGTTATCAAGTGTCAGAAGGTGCATTAAGAAAATCCGTTTTTGTGAACCAGATCTGCCTGTGTTGCCCCATAGTTACAGACTCCATGAGGGTGACCTTAATTCTACCTCTGGGACACCTTACAAGTCAGGGGTGCCCCCAAGGGAAAGTAAAAATATAAATTTTGGTGTCTCAAACAGAGACATGAATTATGACCTCACAAGCTTGAGCCCTTAATTTAAACTACAGTGGCTGTAACATAAAATGTTGATATTTCATTAAAGATCTTTTAGAAGTTATTAAACGTGAATTTTTCACAGACTGTCAAAGTTCAGGCAACAAAGACACAAGAAGATAGAGAAAAACGTTTATTTTCTGTTTAGGACATGGAAAAGTGACACAGCAAATACTAGTTATAATAAGTAATAAAATTCCCAGTGGAAAAGTACATATCTAGAATTATATTCTCCTGTCCCAACTGTCAAAGCACATCTCTGGTTTAATTTTAAAATTCATTAAAAGTACTGTCTCCTTAGCTTAGACTTTACCATCTGAGATAAAGTTTGTTCTGGTATGGAGCAAAAGGAAGACTTTTTATGATTGAGGAGTTAAAGAGTTTCATTCTCAAAGGAAAGAGGAAATGAGGGCTTAAGATTTTCATAAAGCAGTTCTTTTCAAGTCTGGCATTTGAAGGCTTTGGTGTAAACTTCATAATAACCCATTTTACTTTGTAATGAAAGCACTACGTGCATTTGTTGAGACTTTCTAAGCAACAAGCACTCCCTGCAAGGTGTATGGACATGCATAGGGCTGAGAATTTACAGGTGGGACCAGGAATTCTTTATGTTCCTTTGGGAATAACAAGAAAGGACCTTTCCAGGTGCTGATCCTGGGCACTTATATAAGAATCAATGGGACAAGATGGAGTGGGGGTAAGAGGTAGAGGGAATTCCTTTCTGGTTGAGATGTAGAAAGTTATAAGACCCTACTGCTTCTAATAATAATAAGCCACAAACTAAAAAATCACAGTTTAAAAATCCATCAGAGTGCTGCGGACAGAAATAGAGTTAAATAAACTCAAATCTAGGAAGTGACAATCCTTCCTAGGAGCAAGGACAGATTATTATCTCATCTGGGCAGAGTGCAGGAGAAGCCAACCAAAGACAAGGGTTGGGGGGACATGGGAGGAACCAGTGCAATTTTAACACATCTGTCATGACTATGTTTGAGCCGATGAGATACATTAGAATACTAAAGAAATCGAGCCACGGAGCAAGCCTGCACAAACCCAGTCTATGTCCCCTTGTCCCTCACAGAGTGAACAGATGCCAAAAGCCTGGGACAGGCAGAAGTGCTGAGATACAACCTTTTTTAGAGACTTCGGGGCTAGCGCTGTAGACAGGGGAGGGATAATAAGAGACTGTCATGAACAACTTTATGCAAAAAAAAAATTCAATAAGTTAGATGAAACTGACCAAGTCTTTGAAAAAACACAACATATCAAAGTGAACAGGAAACAAAATAGAAAATAAAATAAATAGCCCTATATATCTACTGCAATCATAATAAAAAGCCTCCCTTAAACAGACCCAGATGTCTTCACTGGTGGAGCAAATGTTACCAATATTTCATAAACTCTTTTAGAAAACGGGAAAGGATGAAATACATCTCAATGTGCTCCATGAGGACCTTGATGCTAAAACATGACAGAAACATTAAAGAAAAAAAATCGATAGAGCAGCATCTCATTGAATGTATATGCAAAATCCTCAATAAATTAGTGAATTAAAACTAGCACTATATAGTGCATCATGATCGAGTGCAATTTATCCCCACAGTGCAAGGCTGGTTTACCAATCAAAGGTCAAACAGCAAAATTCACCATATGAACACAATAATGTACAAAATGTACATGATTCTGTCAATACTGGGAGAAGAGTTTGATAAAATTCAAGTTCATTTGTAAAAGAAAAAGAAAACTAGAGGTTGAAAGGAGCTCGCGCAATCCAATAAAGGTCACTGATAAAAAGCAATAGCCAACTTTATACTGTATGATGAAACATTAAACTCTTTTCTCCTAATATCAAGAGCAAGACAAAGACATCTGCTCTCACTACTTCCTATTAAACATTATGCTGGGAATCCTGAACAGTAGCCAAAAAAAAAAATAAATAAATAAATAAATAAATAAATAAATAAATAAATGACATAGAGTTTGGAAAGGAAAAACAAAACTCTTATTTGCAGATTATATCTTGTGTACTTGTAAAACTCTGTAAAACCTATAAATATACACACAAACACAAACTACTACAAGTAATAAGTGTTTAGCACAGTCACGAAATACAAGGTTAGACTATCAATTATATTTCTTAGTACTACCAATAACCACTTTGAAAATAAAATTTAAAAATGCCATTTGTAATGGCATAAAAATCCCAATATCTAGGAATAAAGCTAACAAAAATTTTCTATTTGTCCTGTGGCTGCTATCACAAATTGCCATACCGTGATGGCTCAAGACAACAGAAAATCTGTCGTATCCCAGGTCTGCAAGCTGGAAGTCTGGGCTGAAGTCAGGGCCAGCAAGGCCACCTCCCATAGAGGAGGATTCAGCTCGTGTCTCTTCTGGCTTTGGGTAGCTTCCTGCCTTCCTTGGCTTATGATTCCATCACTCTTATCTTCATTGCCAAGATCTTCACATGAATTTCTGCTCCACCTTCATATTCTTTCTCCTCAATGTCTGTGTAATTTTCCTCCGCCTCCCTCTGTAAGGTTACCTGTGATTGTAATAGTGCACAACTGAATAATCCGGGATAATCACTCAATCACACCTGTAATGTCTTTTTCCCTTTACTACAGAAAGTACCATCCCCAGGTTCTGAGGATTGTGATTTGTGGTCTTTGGGGCCATCATTCAGCCTACTGCAGCTATAGACTTTACAAAATACCTACTAAACCTAATAGTATTGAGTAAGGTCATGGGGCACAAGACTGATATACAAAATCAATTATATTTCCAAATACTAGCAATAAATAATTTGAAAATAAAAGAAAAATATCACTTCCAGTAATATAAAGACAATGCCTAGTAATAAAGCTAACAACATATTCAAGACCCTTACTATGAAAACTACAAAATATTGTTGAGAATAATTAAGATTACCTAAGTAAATAGAAAGATACATCATACTTTTGAGTTATGTGATATTATTAATACATGGTATCTATGCTCAAATCATAGATTCAATGCAATCTCAATCGAATTTTCAGCAAAAGCTTTTAGAAAAGTGACAAGTTAATTTCAAAATTTATATGGAAATGCCAAGGATCTAAAGTAGCCAAAATATCCTGAAAAAGAAGTAAAAATTGAAAGATTTCAATTACCCAACTTACTATTAAGCTGTAGTAATCAACATGGTATGAAATGTAAATAGTTTAATAGAATAGAATAGAGGGGCCAGATGTGAACATATACCTATATTTCAGTTGAATGTCAGTAAAGCTATTAAGTCAACTCAATAAAGAAAGGAATATATATTTTAGTGAATGGTACTAGAACAATAGGACATACATATGAAAAAATGAATATTAAATTCTAATTCATTCAATACACAAAAAATCAAGTTAGATCACAGACCTAAATATAAAAATTATAACCCAAAGATTCTTGAGGAAAACATAAGTATGTCTTTTTGACTTTGCCATGGGTAAAGATTTAGTAGAAAGGACACACAAAGCACAGTTAATAAAGCCATGGAAGCAATACATCATCAAAATGAAAAGTTTCTGCTCACCAAGGCTCCTTTAAGAAAATCGATAGGCAAGTCTCAGGCTGAGAAGAAACATCCCAGGGGTAGCCACAGAACCAAATCTAGGATATATGTAGGACTCCTACATGTATAGACAAACCAGTCAACAAGAAGATGGACAAAGTTTTGAACAGACATTTTCCAAAAGAAAACAATATAATGGCCAATAAGCACATGAAAAATGCACTCAAGTCATAGTTATTATAAATGCAAATTAAACCACAATAAGGAATCATTACACGTATTACATGTAGCTTCTCTGGGGAACTTGCTGATCATATAAAGTAAAGAAACACATCTACCTCTGACTTGGCAATTCTACTCTGAGGTATTAAAACCAAGGTCAATGAAAATATAAGTCCTCAAAAAACTTGATACTAGTGTTCATAGTAGTCCGATCCACAATGGACTCAAATCAGAAATGGCTGTGAACTGAAGAATGACATCATTAGTGGCACAGCAGGTCCTCAGACGGTGCTGTTTCGCTATGCTGTTGATGAGATGCCATGGGGACGGAGCTCCTGCTTGTATCAGTCAGCCCGTGGTAGCATAGGTTTCCTCCATGTCATTGGGCCTGAGGTCGTAGACCATGACGATGGTAAGTGAGGACTCACTACTGTCCATTTGTGCGATCAGCGCTGCCCGGCTAGAGAAGGAACAGCCAGTGGTAGAAGTGACAACATGCATCTCAGGAACACTGTGACACACGGGAGGGGTGTATTGTATGGTCATATTCATGCAAATGAAGTTCTGAAACAGTAAAAACCAACCTGTGCTTCCCCTCCCCTCGCTGTGGGGAAAAATCACGTCTCTATTTAAAATAAGTGAGTTCATTGGAGAGTTTCTTTATACTACATGTTCTGAGACTCCCTCCAGATAGACCAAATTAGAGTCTCCAGGAATAAGTTAAATGGATATTAAATTCTGAAGACCAGGGCCAATGGTATTTGACATAAAGCAGGACTTTGTCTTAGATGAATCTAAATAGAAGTGGAGAGGTACTTTTTCTTAAACAGACACAGAAAGAAACTTGCTTTTGCACAAGGTGGACAATAACAGGTGGTGAAGTGCAGGGTTGTCTGACTCTTCCTCCAGCCAGAAAGAGGAATATGTTCCAGGGAAAGAGGATCCATCTCCAAAGGAAGCGGGATTATTGCAAAGGATAGTTTTTGGCACAAAATGTTAGGAGAGATTAGAGAGTCAAACTCTGGGTTAAATCTTGCCAGCTAGCCTGAGACTTAATTGACATTTATCTTAATTGCTAGTTTGAGACAATGTTTTCTGAGTTCCCAGCAACTGACTTACAAATGAACTTGGGAAACTCAGCCAGCCTATGAATGGAGGACAGGCTGTACTGGGGAAAAATTAAATCCCATTTACATGACGATTGAGAGAAGGAGGGATGTGGCAAAGAGCACAGATTTGTGAAGTGAGAAAAATTAGTCTACTGTCATTTTTAAGCTAACCCTCCTGCCAGGCAGTGCTGCTAGATACTAAGTAAATGCTCCTCAGGAGCTCCCTTCCCCCATGTCAGGGAAGCAAGGTACAGGGCTGGCTGTTTTGCTTTGTTCCCAAACGTCAGTGAAGTGCACAAACTGCCCAATAATTCCAGTTCAATTCCCTTCTCTTCTTGGGTACCAAACGGGCACTGGGTGACAGTGAAGACCTTTGGCCCAAACTCAGCACAAAAGAACTTGCTGTTTCAGTTTTCACCCGGGAAGGAATTTTCAGCCTCTAGTTTGCCTGGAAGGGTTTCACACAGCAACCCAGCATTGCCCCGTGTGGCAGGAACCTGCGCTCAGACCTCAGGGAGCAGAGCGGAAGAGGGCTCAGGTGGAAGATCGGTCTGAGCCTCTTGTACTGGCAGGACTGAGCCACGCTGGTGCCTGCTGGAGTCTGTGCTCAGCCAGCTCTACGTAACACCAAAACTGAGGGCAAGATGGGAAAGGAAACTCTTGGAATTCTCTATCATATTGTGGGTTTTTTTCTTTTTTTCGTTGTACCATTTTTTAAACTTTATTTTTCAATGATAATTGACATACAGTATTATATTAGTTTCAGGTGTACAACATAGTGATTAGACATTTCTATATGTTATAAAGTCATATCTGTCTAGTACCCATCTGACTGTCTCTGGCTGTTCTTTTAAGTCCAGTAACGCCCCAGGCCATTCTCCAGAGATGCTCTGAAGGCAGGTGTGAGCACGTGATCTCTGTCCAACACTACCCACCAGCAAACCCAGGTGTGAGCGCATGACCTCTATCTAACTCCACCCACCAGCAAACCCAGGTGTGAGCGCATGACCTGTATCTAACTCCACCCACCAGCAAACCCAGGTGTGAGCACATGACTTCTATCTAACACCACCTACCAGTAAACCCAGGTGTGAGCGCATGACCTCTATCTAACACCACCCATCAGCAAACCCAGGTGTGAGCACATGACCTCTGTCCTACACCACTCGCTGAAAATGCAGATGTGAGCACATGTTCTCCATCTCAGAGGCAGAGAGAGAGAGAGAGGGAATAAGCCCCCAGCTCACTCCAGCACACCCTTAACCAGCTCTGCAACTCTGGCTGTTACTCCACACCTCCCACATCTCAATTTCCTCTTCCAAATGGAGTCAGTGCCACAGAGGGCCGCCGTGAAGGCAGAGGAGTTGTTCAAAAGGCAGAGATGTTGACCGTTACCTTCTGAACGTGAGGTTGCCGACACTTCATAATGTGGCCCAGTGCCATCTTCTGTCCCACTACTTGCACCCCAGCACCCAGCCCACAGTGCCGTGAATGATTCCTGAATGTCACAGGCTGTTTCAGAGCTTCAAGCCTGAATTTGGCTTTCTTCCCTTGGTATCTCTCGAAACCCTGGGCAGACATTTTATTAGAGCATCTGCTTATGGATTGACTCTGTCACCTGCCTGCCTGTGTGCACTGGGTGATGAGCCCTGTAAGCGCTGACTTAGTCCTGACTCAGACCTTGGGTGTCGCTAGTGGCAGCAGGGCCCATTAGAGCAGTAACGAAATACTACACCACTCTGTCAACAAAGCGAGCATTTATTGAAGGCCATCTCATATAATACAGCTTTATGAGGTGTTTACTGTAATTACCCTCATTTCTCAAGGGAGGAAATGAGACAGAGGAAAGGCAATGTGCTGAGCTCTGACCCGGCTCTCCTGTGAGAGGAAGGACAGGTTGGGAGAGTCACTGTGGGCAGACTGCCAAAATGCTTTCCCTCAGAACTGTCATTTACATTAGACTCGGGCACTGCTGAGTCATCTCTTCAGGTAATCATCTTAAACTGACGAGAAACAAATGTGAGTAACCCATTTATG
The DNA here is from genome assembly GCF_987537825.1 of Furipterus horrens. Classification (NCBI taxonomy): domain Eukaryota; kingdom Metazoa; phylum Chordata; class Mammalia; order Chiroptera; family Furipteridae; genus Furipterus; species Furipterus horrens. The sequence continues at coordinate 23,732,971 of NW_028327185.1, forward strand.
ACAATTATGTACTAATGTTAGGTAGCCCCCAAGGATAAGGAATTGGTGGGGGATCATGTTGCTTACAGAGAAAAGATTTTTTTATTTTATTTTGTTTTTTTGAGATGTTTAAAAAATTTTAATTGTTGTTCTATTACAGTCGTCCCATTTTTTCCCTCACTGCTGTCTCCGGCCCCGCCCACCTCCCCCGTCACCCACAGCCAATCTCCACCCTATGGTTCATGTCCATGGGCCATTTATAGTAGCTCCTTGACTAGCTCCTTCTCCATCTCTCCCCTCTCCTTTCCCTCCTCCCTCCCCTCTGGTTACTGTCAGCCTGTCCCTTATTTTCATGCCACAGAGGAAGGTTTTGATGTGCAGGTCTTCTTTGTCCCATATGTGAGCATCTTCTGGTCCTCTGTACTGCACGCTGATGCCCTCTGGGCCAACGTCTGGGCCACATCCCAGAGCAGCCATCGGGACTCACACGGCAAGGTGCTATGACACTTGTTTGTGAGGTCCCTGCCTCAGACCCCCTTGCTGCAGCTCAGGCTTGTGGCAGACCACACACCTGGCCAAGGCTCCCCAGCTGCTCAGGTCTGGGGGGCAGCCCCAGTGTGGCGGCCAGCTGTTGGTCACCCAGGCTGTTTCCACTGGATAGTCTGACACCGTTGGTTTTTATTCTCTCTTCATTGTCTCCCTATTGATTGGATATTTAATAAGCTAACTTCTAATCATATCACCTATCATTGGAAGTCCTGTGCAAGGGGTTCTTGAACTTCTGTGGGTCAGAGATTACTTTCAGACTCTGATGACTTGGATAGATTCCTGCCCTCCCCCGAAATACGGACATGCAAGTTCACTCACTTGTTCATACAAAGGGATCCAGAGATTCCTTGTGACCCATCTATAGACCATCTAGAGATCCATGAAACCCGAATTAACCCCTCCACCTCCCCTGTGGCTCCTCTTCCTCCATTAGGATTCCAGATCTCTAGTCACTGTCACCTACAATTGCTTCATAGCAGGGAGGGGCCTGGTGGGTGATGGAAGAGAAACCACTTGCTGCTATGATCTTTCTTGCCATCCAGCTTCCCTTTATGAGCATAAGATGTCAGGCAGCGTTTCTGGTCCTTTTTCCAATTGAGCAGAAACTGCCCATTTGCCCAACGGTTTCTGAAAAATTACTACTAATGGAAAACTACAGCCACCCTATAATGGCTTATTAAAAATCAACACTATTTTGGCAAACATAGGAGCCTTTACACAGTAGAGTGGGTTTCGTTATGTATGAATAAGGATGCACATATGTGTTTGCTTTGACAGCACATCCAGGCCACGTTGATAGTCTAATTGATGCTGCACTTATTAACAACGCTTAAAAGAGTTACCAGCACCATCTGATGTGTCATTACATAGGAAAGAAGTCTAAAGGGATGCCTTCTGTCTGAGGTCTATTGCATTCTTCTCAGTCAAGCTTGGTGGGAGGGTTGACTGTAAATTGTGACAAAGACATTCCCTCTTCTACTGACCCACTTCTCCTCTGAGACTGCCCAGCAAGTCACCCGAGTTTTCTCCAGGAAGGACGGTCAGCTGTCTCCCCCACCAGCTGCATCTGAAGTGATGCAAGTTTGACTTCACCTGTATCAACCGAGCTGAGGAGCAAGCCCATCACACTTACCCTGTGATTATTTGAAGATGTCATGATTCTTCTTTTCTCTCATCATTGACTGAGTTTTTGCACTTTGAGTTTTTTGCTTGTAGCAGTGATTTCCAATGTTTTATTTATTTTCTCTTTTCTCGGGTACATAAGTTTCATTTCATGCTCTGGGATAATCTGGAGGTGGGTAAAGGAAGAATGGACCACTGAACCAAGGGCCAAGGAGAATTAAAACATTGCGTGCTTTGACTGTTTCTTGCCTAATTTATAGCCTTTTCTGTTAGTCCTGCTCTCATCCTACGCTACATTTCAAGGGCCAGTTAACATACGCGAGAACAAGTTTTATCAGAGGATAAAGGAAAATGAAAATTTTTTAGTTATGGTACTATATGATTAGCATCACAATTTAAATGACATTCAGAAAGGTCACTAAAAAACAAGTCATGGCAACTACAATGGGGAGGAATTGTAGCGAAATGCAGCACTGAGTGAGAGGCACCAGGTTTTCCCTTAGTCCGCAGTCCAGTGAAAGAGACAGGAAATAGCACAGCATGAAGATGTACAGACAGGGAAGCCCAGGTGCTATGGAAGAGAGGAGAGTCCTCTAACAGGACCAGGGTTTCAGAATCACAGTGTTAGAATGACACAGACATAAACTCTTCTTGGCCAATCATCTTATTACCTTCGATGTATTGGCTCCTTATCTATAAAGTACACCCAGATGGTTTACATGAAACCAATGGTTCTCTGCTCAAGATTTTGAAATTTTCCTCTTCCATTTATGTTCATTCTTGCCGTTTCTTTCTTTATTTTGTATATGCCTGTAACGACAGACTCGGGGACAAGATATTCATCTCATATGAGAGCTATGGGACAGCCACACAAAAGTACTGTTCATGTTCGAAAACACAATGCATCCCACTAACCAACTGCACACAGTTGATTAAGCCACATGCAGTCACTGGTCAAGAACATGGCTGGGGTGTGGGAGAGCGAGGCCGAGGTTTCTAGCCTGGCAGGTGGTGTGCCAGGAGCCAGGGTTGCAACATCTCAAAAGAGTGATTCTCTAGGGGAAGAAAAAAAAGAGAAAAAGGACGCACTGGAATTACACCTCAGTGTGATTGTCTTCCTCTATCAGAAAGTCTTTGGCTAAAAGGGTAACCACTCATTACTGGGAATATCATCGTCGTCGGCAGCCGTCCGTCTCGAGAGACGATGGTGTAGCTTCTCAAGAGTCTATCTGCACCGCCGAGAATGGCTGTGCAGTCCGACTCAGGAGTGACACGGTATCTGTCTCCTCCGTGTTGAATCGACATCTTGCGATGACGCTGGAGTGTCCTCTCCAGTGAAGCTGAAGCTACAGAGCCTGGGCAGGGTGATATGGAGGGTCTGCTGTTGCCCATGCAGCAGACCCCCCCTCTCTTCGCAGCTGAAGGGTCCAAGGGAAAGACGGAGTCAATACAGCTTGGCTTCAGGTGCGCCGCAGGAGTTGCCGGTGTTGACTACAACGTCGAACCGCCTTAGGGACTCCGGCTCCGGATTTTCTGTCGGGGTTTACTCCCTTAGCCTTTCCCCTGAAGAGGTATGCCGCAAGGCAGCGGAGGTTTTTTGGAGTCAGAGTTTTCCTTCTCTGATGTGCCCTGACTGGAAGATCGAACCAGCGACACTTAGCTCGCAGGCCGACGCTCAATCCACTGAGCCAAACCAGAGATTAGATTTGCTGCCTAACAAACCACTTTGTAACTTGGAAGCTTATTGCAATAATTACTTATATCAAGCCCAGGGGCCCACGGAGCACCTGTTTTGCCTGGAATTAACTTCACCTGCGGGTTGGGATCTGCTCGCTTGCACCTGCCTCTCTCTGGGTCCCTGGTGGAGGGCAGCTGCTGCTCAAGGCAAGCGCTTCTCAGTATCGGGGTGGGGGTGCTGTTTGCCACTTGCCAGCAAAGCGTGGAAGTGGCAAGGGTGGGGAGGGAAGGACTGTAGATAAATAACACTATTGACCCCAAAACCATGGAGCCAGGAGAGGATAACACACTGTGGTGTGTGTAGGGAGGAGGTGGGGGCCTGGAGAAGGCCAAACTTTATACTTTTAAAGATCTTAAACTGATCAGTACAATCTTTGCAAATGCTTGGAGAAATGATCACATCAAAGTGGACATGAAAAATGAGTGCATTTTCTTTTTTTCTTTCTTTCTTTTTTTTTTTTTTTTCTGCATAGAATCTGGTGGGACTAGATTGCCAAGTGGCCGATAATAAAAATTATGTCTTTTCCTCCCACTTATAGGGGACATGTTGTCACTTGTGTTTTTAAGTTACAATCACTTACAAGCTTTGCAACAAAACAGTTGGGCATTAAATAAAAGCTGCAGTACCAATGGATGTTAAGTGACGCATAAATAGATGATGACTGCTTTTAAATAATACAGCAGCAACCAAAGAAATCAGATGAGAGAGAAAATTTACATTATTTATCACTTCTACAAACACTTTCCATGTACTGTTCAGTACTGTTCACATACAAACAGCAATTATGGTTGATTTTCAACTCACAGAAGGGACTCTTGATCGCAGGTCTTTTGAGCTTGTTAAACTCCTTTGTTCAGCTTTAATTTGAGAAACAAGAAGGTACAATGGTCTAGAGTGTGATGCAGGATCTTCATCTCCTCACTCAGTCTTCAACAATGGAAAGCTGCTTCCCCTTTAGTGAAAGAAGCAGCAGGCTTCTGCCTAAGTGGCATATTATATATTGCCATGTGCCAGTGTGGCGCTGTGAAGTTATTAGAGATGATGTCAATAGGAGCCCAGCATTTACAGTTTCAAATTCCAAGAAATAAACTCCAAGGGAAAAGTTTCAATACTCCTGATTTGCTTCTAAGAGTCTAAGTAACTCTAAGAACCACAGCCAAGTACCACAGAATGGTCCTTCGGTCAGTGGTGGGCTGCACTCACAGCAGGGGTCCCATAAGGTTATAATGGGGCTGAGAATTCTTGCCACCCAGTGACATCATAGCCATCAGAACATCATAGCGCAATGCATTCCGTGCGTGTGCATGGTGATGCTGGTGTGAACAAGCCTACTGCCTGCCAGGCGTTAGACGAACAACGCCTGCTGTTATGTACAGTGCACGATACTCGATGCTGATAATACAGGACTCCACTTTTGACACGTTTGATCAGTCACGGCATCTTCTCCACACACTGCACAAATCATCTTTTGTGTGTTTCAGTTACATTTTTACCTTTCTTGAAATAATAGAGTGTAATATGCCATAAATGTTGCTTATTTTCTTTCATCTTCAATATTAAAATGGCTACACAAAAATTCATCAATTATGGTTTTTTAAAAATGCACAGCAATACAACAGTGGCCACAATACAATCAAACAAAATTGTTTTGAGTGAAGTTAAAGACAACTAAGCACTGCTAGAGCCTTCGTATGGAAAAAAGGAAACAAACTTTGTGGCCAACCCCAATATTTCAGAATGCACTCCTTCTACTTATAAAACAAGTTTGCTGTGAAACAGTATGTCTGTTGTGCTGGTAGCTGCCTGTACATCTTGTATTTACTGCGTCTCCTGATGGCGTCATTTTCTCATATACAGACTCAATGTCAGGCTTCTTTGTACAGTAATGTGCCTTGCAGGCTTGTAGCCCAGGAGCACTAGGCTGCACCATGTGGCTCAGGTGTGCAGCGGGCCACACCATCTGGGTTTGGGTGTCTCTGTGATGAACACACAAGGACAGAATCCCATGATAACATGCTTTTCAGGATGAGTCCCTTCATTGGTGACTCACAGCTGTATGGTCAAAGGTGATTACCAGCCCGACCCAGCACATCCACTAGGTCGGAGCTACTTGCCATCCAAACAGACTCAGTGAGGGAGGAGGGTGAGAAGGAAAGATGGGAAATTGCTTATTTTATTTAAAATTGCTTATCAGTATTAACACTATTTATTATAATTCAGTGGACTTAAACCAAAAGTAGTCTATTTCACTAAAATAATATCGTTATTGCATTTTATGTTATTTAGTAACACTTTAAACTTAAGAGGCAAAAAAGCAGGAAAAATCTATAATTCTAACAAGAATAATTGATAACATTTTGGGGTATAAACTTCCAGATGTTTATTCTATATATATATTTAGAAGACTTTTTCTATGCATAGGTACAGATATATTTACAAAATACTATCATATTTTAAGTGCTGTTTTGTAATCTATTTTATTCACCAAATAACATATATCATGAACATTTTCCATATCAGTGAACATGTTTCTAAAGTAATGCTTTTAACAGATTTTAACATTTTAATTGTTAAAAAATACTAAAAAGTCTAGAAATTTAGGTTGTTTTTCTTTGCTATTTTGTGTGTGACATTTTGTGTGACATTTATGTGCCTGTACCTGGTTATATAATTTTAACTTTAAAATCTTTGAAAGGTTTACGTAATTAAAAAATCAAATAAAAAAAGAATCATTTTTATTCCTGGATCAGATCATGAAGAACTAATGGGTTTAGTACTTATTCTCACAATGCAAGCAATTATAAAATAGAGAAAAATGTATGAAGCCACTGCTTGCAGGTACTTAAGAACAGACAGGCAGTAGCTGTGGTCCTGAAAGGTGAGGGACACACACAAGACAAGACCCATATTCACCAGCTTCCCACGTGGAGCAGCTTCCATAGCAGAGTATTGGCAGCTGGGACCTAAGTGGACATCAGTGGTTGTCACTGAAAAAATAGAAATTAAATTGGAGCTCAGGAATCCTAAGGGTGCTAGAATCTTTGGGACAGATTACAGAAGAGGAGAGTTATGCATGAAACAAGCTCCAAGAGTCTGCCTCAGGGTCTCCTTGAGTCTTTGGCTGAATTGTTCACGAGTGGCCTCAGATTCCAAAGGACTGGTCAGACAACAGCCACAGGAGGACCGTGAGCTAACACGACAAAGAGTTCACACTGTGCTGTGAGGCGTTAGCATTTAGGGCAGTCAAAGTGAGGAACTCATGCTGAATAGGCCAAGCATTTATCTGAGATCACAGAACGGTGGTGCCTGAGGAGTACAGCAACTCAAGCCTGACAGCTGCTCTTTCCCAAATGGTGGTCTCTTGCTACGGGTGACTATTCAAATTTAAATTAAGTAAAATTAAGTTAAATTAAAAATACAGTTATTCAGTTACACTAGCCATATTTTAAATGCTTAATTGTCACATATGACTAGTAGTTATGGTAGTAAAGAGTAACTATAAAACATTTTCACCACCATGGAAATTTCTATTGGATAACATTGATTTAGAGTAATGGCTACTCTACACCTGTCTTACCAAAGTGTAAAACTAAGCCTTAGAAGAAATGAGATGATTTATCACTAATGAACTGCCTTCCCGGAGAAAACACAAGACTCCTTAAAAGAAGAAAACAACAACAACAACCAGACTCTCAACAATGCAGCATCTACAATATATAGATTCTAATAAAAAATATGTATGACAGAAACGAGAAACAAGAAGATAGCATCCATAATCAAGAGACAGAACAATCATTTGACTAGACCCAAGAACGATACAGATTTTGGAAGTAAAACAAAGGACTTTGAAATGGCTATTGCAAATATATTCAAAGATTTAAAGGAGAATATGGGCACAATGAGTAACAATATAGGGACCGTGAGCTGAAAGATGAAAACCATAAAAAGGAAGCAAAAGAAAATCCTAGGAATAACAAATTTACTAGGTGGGTTTAGTGCATATCTGACACAACAGAAATAAAGATAGACTAACATGAAGGGAAGACATTAGAAAGCCATTAAAGCTGAATCACAGAGAGGAAAAAATATTGGGAGAAAACTAACAGAGACTCAGTGACTAGTGCTAAATAACATACATGTTATTAAAGTCACAGAAGAGTAAAGAGATGAAAAGACATTGCAGCAGAAAAAGTATCTGAACATATAATGTCTGAAAACTTTCTAAATTTGATGAAAACAATAAAATTACATACTGAAGAAATTCAATTAACCCCAGATAGGATGAATACAAATCAGAACACACTTTGGTACGGGAAAGTCAAATTTATCAAAACTAAAATGAAGAGAAAAATCTTAAAATTATCTAGATGAAAAAATGCATTCTAGACAACAAAATGGTAATACTAATAATAGTTGATATGCAATTAGAAACAATATTAATGAGAAAACAATTAAATTATATCCCTAAAATAAAAATTCCATATCAAGGGGAAAATAACCCTCAGACAGCATAAATTAATGGTCCTCTACGTATCTAGATGCCTTCTCTAAAGGGGAGTTTCTTTGCCACTGAGGCAGCCTTTTGCATCAAGCAGTTGCTCTTAATTGTCACATATTGACCTTATCTTAATACAACGTGAGCTAGCTCTAATCTGTCCTCTCATAATCACTGAGTCTTCTCCTGTTGCAGAAAAGAAACTCTGTGCCCTTAGTTCCTTAAACGGCCAGGTTTTAGGTACTTCAGTTCCTACTTCCTCTCTGAATGCATTTTTATTTGTTCATATCCTTTATTAAATAAATTTAATGTCAACAATAGATGACATTCTCCAAGTGTCATCTAACCAGAGGGAAGTGTGACAATGACCTTTCTTACAAATTATGCAAAATAAGGCATCTGTAACAGCAGATTATTTTGTGTAATTTGCATAAAAATTGTTAGAAATAAACGTAATACTATATAATTATATTAACTCATAGTCAACTAAAAATCCTTAGTGTTTTCTTTCAAATATAGATTTTCTAAGACACCTTTGCTCCCTCCTGTTCTGTTTTTTCTTTTATTGATTGTAGGTGTCCTACATGCTGAATCTAAACTTATTGCTCTATTGTTTGTTCTTGAAAGATTTAACCCTGCTTGAATCTGCATTTTTCTGAGACTCTTTGTTTGCCAGCAAATTTAAACTTTGTCATATCAGAAGAGATGGGAAGGATGATGTTTGTTTTCAGTGGACAAGTTTCCATTTCCACAACAGTAATTTTTTTCTTTTTCTCTTTTTATGTAACGTTAGTGAAGAATGTCAGTTTTTGGACACTGGACCAGACACTAGGCCAGAGCCGAGGACACTGAGAATTGGCTCAGGGGCTGAAGCAATCGTATGAATGTAGAAGCGAGTTCCTCTAAACTGTGATCAACACCATCAAAGCTGATACATTAAACGGCCCGAGAAATGAAGTCTTCTAGAAACCCATACTTCACTGGAACACACATCAGTGAATCTGAATGAAAAGAAAGCAAAAGGCAAATGTTTGTTCTGGGATCTATCTCCCTTTGTCCTGTGACTCAGAGACCGTGAACTTGACTCAACTGTGTTTTGAACTGCTGTTGAATGCAAGATCATCTGACAAAGGCATTTCTGTAGTCACTGTACGTTTTTTTTTTTTTTAAACAAGATTGATTTGTTTTCCCCAAAGGTAGGAAAGAAAAAACACAAGTCTCCACCAGTTCCTGCCTTGCTGTGGGGAGACTTCTGAGAGCAGGTTCTCACTGAGTCCTTGTCAGTTGTAAGTCATCTGTCCGTCTAACGCTCCCCAGTCCTTTCTCTGAGACTGCCCTCTGGAGCCTGGTGGGGGGTCCCCATCCTGTCACATCATTGTCACCAGAGAGGGCTGTGCAGTGGTGGCTCTGGGCTCCCTTCCTGAAGTTCCGCCTCACTGCACACAGCGCCAGGGCCGCGGGCTGTGCCCACACAAGTGAGTTGGGGAACAGTGCACCGAAAAGATGAAGACCCCAAATCCCAAGCTGCACTTAGACATCATGGTTTGGAGGGAGCACGTTTAATATATAATTCCTTACACTCTGCAGATGGTCCATGAATGCAAGCATGGGACTTTAAAATATCCATCTTTTAATACATTTACATAGAGTAAAATGCCCAGATTGTTCTAAAATTATGATTAAATATACATACCATATAATAAAACCTATCACTGGAACCACTTTGAAGCACGCAGCTCTGTAGGATTAAGTGCACTCACAGCGTTGGGAGTGCGCAGGTCTGACGTGTTCAAAGGGCTTTGGTAAATGCACACATTTGTGAAGTCAGCATCTCTGTCACCCATGATATTAGCTATGAGCTAATATTATTATATAGTATTACATTTATTTTGATCACCCTGGAAAATTTCTTTCCATTCCTCAAGGGCAAAATTTAAGTAATAACATATTTTTTCACTATACTGTCTTTTTTCATTAAAAAGAGTCATAAGTATAGAAAAATAACATAAAAAGGATCCTTCACTGAGGTAGGTCAGGCACTGCCCCACCACACTGAGTCTTTAGTGGGCTAAGGACAGCAAGAAATACAATTCAGAAGAAATGAGGTTTTTATAACTGAGATGCAGCTAGACATGTCTTTCACGGTAATACAGGGTGGGGCAAAAGTAGGTTTACAGTTGCTCCTATGGAAAATAATACCACCACTAATAAATAATAATGCTAGAATAAACACTTTTGGGTACTCACAACTGTGAACTTTCTTTGTCCCACCCTGTAGAGGGAGTCCTGAGGGTGCTACCACACCCATCTCTCCCACCCAAGTTTAAAATAGTGTGGAGTTGGTGAGCCCATAATTCCAGGTTCCTCTCCCGTGGGAGACTTCCCACTCCACGCGGGCTGCTGAAACCGCCAAGTCTGGATTTAGGTCCAAGAAGAGCAAGAAGGGCACCAGGAGCAAAGTGGATTCACTGCACCTCTTAGTCCTGGTGCAGATCAGCTTACCTGGGTCTGACGTGTGTCCTTGTTCTCTGGGGCCTGATGAGCCGGCCCAATGACCTTGTGGTTTAACTGGGGATCATGGAAGAACTAAAATAAGGGCAGAGACCCTCTCCTCCTCATTAAGGAGCAGTTTGGTGGATGCCATGGCTGTGTGGCCTGTGAAAACCCTCCTGTCAATGAGCATGAGTGGCACAGGAAGGGATGGAGCCGGTGGGGCAAAAGGGCACCCTGCGGAACAGCGAGTGACCTCCTAGGGAGGGGCTTCTATGTGTGCCAGCTGCCTGGCGTTGACAGCTTTGGAAGTTTCGGGGATGCTGGTAATTTGGCAAGGTGGGAAGTGCAGTGAGGTGGGACTCCAGCCGAGAGGGCTGGGGCTGGGGCCGGGGGCCACTGGGAGTGTCTATGTGAGCGGGTCCTCCCTGTGGGCCTCCTCAGCTGCAGTGGCCCTGAGGTTGCGTCTGGGCATGTAGAGAGGGGGAACCTGCCCACGCCAGACAGCCCTCCATCGCTATCCAGCAGGACTCCTCTGCCCCCCAGCCTGCCTCAGCTCGATCCTGGCTGCTGATTTCAGAACTGGGGGGCCTAGTCATCGGGGCTCCAGGCACTCGTGGACTGACTGGAGGGACTTGAACTGCACCGGGGACCCGTAGTCCTTGCCACGCTGTCTCTAGAAGCAGGTGACCTAGGGTGCGCTGACGGAGTGAGGATGAAGGAGGCCCACCCGTGCCGCTGCTTCGCCGCCTAAATGTGCAGAAACACCCGAGGGAATGGTGAAGGCCAGGCCAGGAGGAGAGACCTGTGAGCTTCAGGGTCAGCGTCGGGACACCAGGGAGGGCAAAGGGTGGCTTCCGGGAGAGAGGACGCGGCATTTGGTCGCCTGCAGGGAGCACACCAGGTCATTCCAAGTGACTGCTACCCTCGCCTGTCCTCCTGGAGGGCACCAACACCAGGGCCCGCTGTGGGTGTGGGGCACGAGGAGATTGGAGGCGGAGCCTGCTCCCCGCTGTGGCAGAGGCTGTCCCCTGTGTGCGAGCTCTGAGGGAGGGGACCCAGGCTGCTGCTGCTGCTGCTGCTCCCCGCACCCCACCCCGTCCCAGCTGAGTGCGCCCGCTGAGCTCCCGCAAGCCCAGGGCCTGGCTCTGAGGGCCACGCGTGCTGCAGCTCGGCGGCACGGGCACCGGGGGGGCTTGCTGGGGATGCTGCTCCGCAGGCAGGCCCGTGGCCCAGTCCTGCTTCCAGGCTGCGCTGCACAGCTGTAGTTTCGTCGCCAGGCTGAGAGAGTGTCTCTGCCTCTCATGCACGTGGACACACCTCTGGGGTGGGCATCGGACTGTGAAATAAGTGTCGCTTTAGTTGGAACCTCCATGGCCTCTCCTGTGTGGACTGTGGGGCTGACTCTTCTTGATCTAAGAAAATAGCAAATTCTGCACAGGCACCAAGTATTAATTTCCAGTCACTTAGAGCCCCCAACCTGCCCCTGCCAAGTCTCCCGATCGTTTGGGAACGTGGTCTTGTGAAGCAAGGGCTGATGGTGGTGTGGGCAGGGCCACAGTCCGTGTGGCCCATGAGGACAGCGCCAAGCTGACCAGCCCTCCAATCTAGATTTTGTTGTGGATGCAATCTTGCAGATGCAATGACAGTCTGCAATCTCTAAGTAAAGGAGGTGATTCTGGGTAATCTGGGCCCGATTTACTTAGCTGGAAGGCCTTGCAAGCAGGACTGAGCTTTTCTTGAGAGACAGACTCCCTCCTGTGGCCAGAGAGCCCCAATTTACCAGCAACCTTCCCTCCTGATTGCCTGAGAGGTGACTGGGATGGAATTTCATGAATATTGCCTATAGGTGGATTTTAAAATGTTAAACTCAATCTAATAGCATTTAGAAATTTAAGATGATGTATTTCCCATTGCAAAGCTAGGTGATGAGATGTGACCAGAGAAAGAAACGTGGTCCCCGGTGACCAAACTCCTGACGAATGGTGGGGGCCTTCCCACACACCCCACAGTCTCTGCTGCATCTTCTCCAGCAGCACTTACTTCCTCAAGGTGAACCCCATGATGCTGCTCTTGTTTCCTGCTTTGTCCTCTTTTTTCCCGTTCATTTTTTCCTGTAGTTCTGCCCTTCTCTGTAAGGACGCATGGTAAAGCTCCGAGCTCACAGATAACAAATAAATACCAAGGTCTGGTGTGCGATGTGGGCTATACAATGGGCGATTCCCTGAAGAAGCGCAGTTGGGTGAGTGGGAAAGGGGGTGTGGGATCCTGCAGGTGAAATAAGCAAGTTGGGGTCTCCCCAGACCTTCACAGCAAACGCAGTGAGAAGAAGAAAAGGCAGCTCTGACTGTGTAAGGAGACTACAATCCAAGGCAAACGCCCCACGTCCCCAGTTACACACGTGGAGTTTACCGCTCGCCGCAAGGGTTTGTGTGTGTGTTTCCCAGGTACCCGGGAGTTCCTTAGATCAGTCTGATTGGCTTTTGATTTCAGACCCTGCCTCCAATTTCCTCCATAACCAGTCCTCCAGCCTCCCACCCCCACCCACACTCTTACTCCTTGTCTGCCTCCGAATTTGTCACGATGAGGACACCGTACTCAATTCAATGGACTGTATCTCACTAACTGCATCCTAAAAAACGGTCACGTTATTAAAAGAACAATTTAGCTCTGGCCAGCGTGGCTCTGTTGCTTCGCATATCACCCGGGAGACTGAAAAGTCACAAGTTTGATTCCCAGTCAGGACATATACCGTTCCTGGTCTGGGCATGTACGAGAAGGCAGCCGATTGATGTTTCTCTCTCATTGATATTTCTCTCTCTCTCTCCCTTACTCTCTCTCTAAAAGCAATGAAAAATGGCCTCAGGGAAGGATAAAAAAAAAAAAAAAAAAAAAAAGAAAAGAAAAGAAAATATTTACCCCCCTCAAATTTTGTTATTTATAGATATAAGCTCTTTCAAACCCAATAATGATGTTATATCTAAAATTTTCTATATCTGTGTAAGGATATAGCATTTGTGATTATTCTTTATAAAAATATGAAATAAAAATGTATGCTAGGAATAAAGTTATAGTTCCAAAATTATTTAAAACTTGAATTTAGTTCTCAAATTTAATCAGAGATATTGCAGCCCAGAAAAAAGAAGAAGAGCCTTTAAAGGACTTCTTGCTGAAACTGATTCTAAATAAATAAATAAGCATTGCTGATAACAAGTCTTTGAGCTATTCAGTTTAAAAATAGGTTTATCCCATTAAGATTATTAAACTCAGAGGCATATTGTGAAGTGCTTTTGAAAATGGATTTCTTGCAAACTGTCATCAAATATTCATAGATAAAATAATTACGTGGAAAGATAAAAGGGTGATGGAAATTGAAGTGGGCTGACAATAAAGGGAACTGGAATGAATGGTTATGAAAACTCTTGAGAGGGAGATTTTTCAGCTGGGTTGGTAGGAGAACTTGAGCGTCAGCTTTCCCCTTGCCCTGCTGAATGAAAATGAGCTTAAGGGACAATTTCTCTGACATGGAAATTGACTCCCACATGGGCTCCTACTCCTCTCTCCCTATCACTCTGCAGCCAGCTGCTCCTTGTAAGCCTTCAGAATAAGTGTTGCTTGAACAGTTGGCTGGTGGCAGGAATAAGGTCTTTTCTTGGTAAAGACCAGCACACGAAGCATTTGATTTCTTATGGTTTTACAGGTAATTCTAACTAGAATGAGAAAAACTTGCCAAGTTAACAGACTTAATTATTTTTGGAGATGGAATGTAGGAAATTCATTTCCAAAGCTTTATAGCAAGTTCTTCCTGTAGGAAGTTCTTGCCTATGTTCCCTTACGTCTTCTTAGATAGTGGCTGCAAGTCCACACTGGGTGTATGCCCCAGACTCTTATTTGCCAAATTTCTCTGATCCTGTGACTCTGTTTTAGTACAGTTGAGGCTCAGTGAGTGAGCCTGGCATCCTGCTAACTGAACTAGGCAATTTACCTCCCCTCCCCGCCCCATAGAAGTAGGGGAAACTTCTAGGACTGAGAGCCCCATCTCAAAATCTTCTGAACTTAGATACCAATTAAAATGTAAGAGACGAGATTAGCTTTTAAAACTGATTCATAAACCAGCCAGTAGGTACCGAAGGAAGCAAGGAGTCTCAAAAGATACCAATTATTTTAAAACTTTTTACTTTAAAATAAGTATTTATTTACATAAAAGTTCCCATTGATTCTACCCCAGCCTCCTTCATCACGTTAATACCTCACATCCCCAAGGCACAATGATCCAAACTAGAAAGTTAACCTGGGTCCGGGGACAGAAATGCAGCTGTGAACTGTATCTGAGCTTCACCTCCTGCTCCACACTGCCTTTCTTCCAGGCTCAACACAGGAACTCACATGGCATTGGCTGACATCGGTCTGTAGTCTCCTCAGCTCTGTGACAGTTCCTCCATCCTTCCTCCATGACCTTGACACTTCTGAACAGTACCAGTTGTTCTCTAGACTGTTTCTCAAATTGTGTTTGTCTAGCATTTTTTTGTTTTTGTTTTTTATAATTATATTGGGGCTAGGCAGGTTTGACCAAGAATGTCACAAAAACAATGCTGTCCTGTTAGTACATCATCCCAGGGGTGCCCAACACCGATATGTCTTCTCTCTGTTTACCCTGATCACTTGTTTAAGTTGGTGTCTGCTAGGTTTCTTTTTTTAAAAAAATGTTTTATTAATTGGAGACCTGACCCACAAGCCAGGCATGTACCCTGACTGGGAACCCTGACTGGGAATTGAACCAGGAGCCCTTTGGTTCACAGACCAGCACTCAATCCACTGAGCCACACCAGTCAGGGCTGCTAGATTTCTTTGTTGTAGAGTTCTTCATATTCTTTGCAACTAATGAGTATCCCAGGGGAGGTCCTTTAATACAATGCAGATGCTCTCTTTCTCTTCCTGCCAGTATCTCTAATCCAGCTCTACACCACAGGTTTTATTCTATTCCTCATTTGTAAGGAGTACATTCCCCAATCTTGTTTTCCAGCAATGAGAAACTTGCCTCTCATTATTTCACATATTTACTTATTTGTTAAATCCTAGTATAAACATAAAATGGCTTCAGAATTACTAACCAATTCTGCTGGGAGAAACAAAATTACTAACTAGATCACAATTTTCGTATAGACTTATTTTTGCCTACAGCCTGACAGTATGTACTCAAAATACTGTTTTCCAAAGTTTCTTATGTTAGTTCTTTCCTTTCTCACCCCCTCCAGTGTGATTAACATATTCATTTACTTACGTTTGTTACTATTATTTTTATTTTTTATCAAATTTATTGGGGTGACATTGGTTCACAAAACCATGTAGATTTCAAGAGTACAACTCAATAAAACGTCATCTACACACTGCATCATGCACATATCACCCCAAGCAAATCCCTTTTAGTCCCCGCTTTCCCTCTCTCTGCCCACCGCCACCTACCCCCCCGCCCCTTTCCCTCTGAGTGATAGCACACTGCTGTCTGTGTCTTTGTATATGCATGTTTATTTTTTTGCTTAATCCCTGAACCTTCTTTCATCCTGGTTCATTTGAATTGTTAACATATTTGGTGGGTGGTGAACCCTTGCTAACGTTCTGAGCGGCAGAGTTGTATACAAAGATGTATTCTGAGAACTGCCAACACCTGTTCCTACTCCTTCCTTTTCCACCCCTTAACTTTCATGCCCAGCAGGAAACCTCTCTCTTCAGTTCCTTGGAAGAAATGAACAGATACATGCGTATTTTCTTATATAACTTTCTTCCATGATGGATAGCCTATTATAAGTAATATTTTGCAGTTGGCTTTTTGCACTTAATATTGTTTCCCAGAAATCAGAGATCTCCATCCATTATGTTTAGTTACTAACTCTCCTGTGCATGGATGTAGGCTGTTTCCAATATTCTGCTCTTACAAACAACACCGCAATGAATAAATTTGCTCGTGGGTATTTTCTCGTGGCTGGGGTACCGCTGCAGGGTAGGCTCTCAGAAGCAGGAGTGGCGGACTGACAGGGGGATGCTTCCTCACAGCCTGTCCAACAGAACGTGTTGGCACACCTGTCAATTTTTAGCGGTGTGGTAGGTAAGTAGAGGTACTAGGTTTTGTATTCATTTGCATTTTACATTCGAGGGCTGGTGTTATATCTTCTCTGATGAGTTATTGGCTCATATTTTTTACTGGAATGATGTTTTCACTAGGTCAGATCCACGAGGCGAGCAGACGGAGGACCGGTTAGGAGGAGCTGTTCTGGGCGAGCCTTGAATGCAGCTCCACATGTAACACCTGCCCGTTCGGAGATGAAGGCAGTTTCCCTCTCAAAACGAGTCCATCTGAAGTGTCAGTCAGCTGTAAGTCTTTAAGTCAGAGACACGTTTTGTAAGTGAGGTAACAGGATGACAGTATGAGGCGCAGACAAGTGGGCCCTATTTTCATTCCCACTTCCCACGGCGCTCACAGCCAGCCCTTCTCCATGAGGTCAGATTCCGTGGGGCTGAGAGGCCGCCGCTCAGGACAGGACCCTCTAGACTACACACCAGGCGTGGGGACACCACCCTGCGGTGCCCGTGTGTCCTGAGGTCCGCCTCCAGGGCCCAGGTGAGCCCGGTTCCTGCAGACACCCCTGCCGGAGAGAGCACGCTCGCCCGGGACCCACGGAGCTGGGAGCGCAGCCTGGCGCCAGGGCACGTGCGCACGGGGCTCGGACGGTGTGGCCGGAGCTAGAGACCCCATCACATGTGTGCGTTCAGGCTTGTGAACACTAGCGACAGTCTTCCAGTAATGCTGTGCTTAGGAAGTTCTTTAGTCTATTAAGAAAATAGGTAACATAAAATGCCTCCAGGTCCTAACGTATGAAACGCGGAAGATAAAGCAGCATCTGAACGCGAGGCGGGAGCCCTGTCCTCAGGGACAGCCTGGTCTGGGGCAGGACACGCAGGCAAGGCTGGCAGAGACCGTGGAGCAAAGCAGGCTTTTCTCAGGACTTGCCTCGAGCTGCAGAGGCCACAGCAAAGGCGTTTCAAGTGAGGGGAAGGGAAGGCATGTGGGGTAAAATAAGGCACAAGTACAGTCATGGGTTGAACTGGGGATGCTGGACTTCCTGTGGTGATTCTTAAATAACTTTATTGAGATAAAATTCACATATTATAATTATAACATTCATCCACTGAAAATACACAGTTCCATGGTAGTTATCTGTTACATTCACAGCTGGGCAGTCACTGACGTAATCTAATTTCAGGGTGCTCCAGAACCCCAAAGCAAGCCCACCCCGTCGGCCGTCACTGAATTCTGCTCCCCTTCACACCTAATGAAGTTGTATTTTGGATACTGTAGTGCTAAATTCCAGAGTTCTGCGTATCTCATAATCTTTTGTTGAAACCTGGACATTTTAGATCAATTATAATAACTCTGGTATCAGCTTACTTTCCCACTCCCCCCTGCCTCCAAAGTTGGTTTGTACTACTGGGCGTTTGTTGTTCTTATTTTTTATTCTTGATGTTCGCTGTTTATGGACTTTCCTGAACCAGTCCTGTAATTCTGTAGTACAGTGCTTGGGTTTTCTTGTGTTTATAATCATTTTTAATGCATTACTCTGGACAGCAAAGCTAGGCATGCTTTAGATGGGACTACATTATGGATTGAATTTATGGCACATTGACGATTTATGATACTGTAGCCTTCAGATTGATTTATTATCTTTCCTACGCATGCATGGAAGTTCCGTAGGCCGATACTGATCTCCCATCTCACCAGCCCTGGAAGATGCACACCGAGATTTGCAGCACAGAGACCACCCCAGGGTCGGGCGGGGCTTCCCTGACTCTAGCCGGAGGGATGGCCTTGCCTTGGGTGGCTGTAGATTGACTCTCGCAGGTCTTGAGACATGGATCTGACTGCAGGAGAGGTACTCATTTCTGTGCTGTTGACCTTCTTGCTCTACTGTTTCCTTCTCAAAAACAGCAGATTTGCTAATAAGATTAATCAAATGCTAAGCCATGTTTGCAACAGTGGATTCACCTTAGCACTACTGACATTTTGGACCAGAAAGTTCTCTGTCATGGGGGCTGTCCTGTGGATTTTAGGATACTCCGTAGTGCTCCCTCCCAGTCATAACAGGCAAAAATGTCTCCAGACATTGCCACATGTCTTCAGGGAGCCAGAACTGCCCTGTTTGAGAACTACTGAGTGAATGGGACATGTGCCTCTCTGCATGTCGACTTTTTGCTCTATGTGGTCTGACTGTGGACTAAGCCAGGGAGCCCTGGGTCCTGGCTGCTTTCCTGTCTGTGGCAGACACTTGTAGTTGTCCATCCAGTAGACAGTTGCCCCATCTTACTTAGCGGCTGGAACTGTCGTGGGAGATTTTGTCACAGATTCTCCCACAGATGTGGTGGCCCATGAGATGTAAGCAGAAATCATTGGTCTAGGCATCCAGCACAGCTCGTTAATGGAATAGTCAGCTACTTCTGACTATTCTGTCTTTTCCCCCACCCTCCTTCCTCCTGTGTAGAATGCAGACTTGATGGGTAAGTTACCCTGAGATGCTTGGGAAGATGAAAAGCACATGCTAAAGATAATAAGGGAGAAAGATGCAAGTAACTGGCCACCTACCCTGGACCGACTACCACTAGTTTGTAGGCTACAATAGAAGAATAGAACTCGTATTGTATGAGCCCCTGTTCTTTCTGATCACTTTACAAGCAGTCAGATTCAGCTGGGAATATGTGAATGTCCTCTTTTCACAAAGGAGTGCTTGGACATTGGGAGATCTCAGTGTTCTGGACGCGGCAGCTCTCTGGTGTTAAGTTTTGGGACTTCGAGGGAAAGAAGAAGCCCCTGCTTACATTCGCACCTCATTTACACTTTCTAGCACTATACATAAGGGAGACTCGGGATTTGACTACTGAGATATTTTTCTAGAGAATAATAAATTCATATCTTGAAACCTCATTTGCATGGTTCCCTCAGGAATCATAGAAAAGAATGGTTAGACCACTGAAGTGTTAAGTCTTTCTGGAAATCTTAGCTCTGCCACCATTTGAAACCATCAGAAGGTCATATCTAGCAAACCTCATTTGAGAAGGCACAAGGACATGAGAGAGCTCATTCTGTTCAGGAAAAACAACTACTTCCTTAAGGTTGAACATGAAATGAAATATGGATAATCAAAGTTATAGACAAAGGGCTGAGGAAGGATAGAGTAGAGGAGAAGACATCACACAAAAGCCTGAGAGTCAACTAGTGTTACTATGTGTGAAACAGGGAGCTACTGATGCCTGGAGCAAAGGAATTGAGACAACTTGATTTTTTCAGAGATTCCTTTGGTAGAGATTTGGAAGAAGCAGGAGAATAAAAAGAAACCAGAAAGAAATCATTGAGGAGGTCACAGAAGTCTAGATGATAGATGTGTAGTCATTGAGGCTTCACATATAGGCAGCCATGGAAAGGGGGAGGTTTAGAAAAATGGTGCTGGATTGTGAGACGTGTTAGAACCAAAAGGGAAAATTGAAAACATACAAATTCCTGGGCTCCACCCTAAACAGTCTTCTGGTCTCCTTCAAATGTTCCTGTTCCCTGCTCCCCACATGCCCAGCAGTCCCACTATGTGCATCCCTCAATACAACGATGCTTTCGTTGCAATCAGTGAACCTACTGCTGGATGCACGTGACATAGAAAAGAAAGACGTCGGAGGACCAGATAAAAATTTTTATGTCCAGCCCAGAAGTGTCAGAAATAATTTCTGCTCCTATCCTAGTAGCCAGAATGGCTTCTACAGATATACCTGTCTGCCATGGAGGCTGGAAACTCTAGTGTCACTGTGAGAGAAAGAGGAGGAAAGGAGTCTGATGAGTGTTATGGATGGAATTACATCCCCTAGGAAGATACATTGGAATTCTAACTCTAATGTGACTTTATTTGGAAATGACCTTTGTAGATGTAATCAGTTAAGATGGGATCGTACTGAAGTAGGGTGGGCCCTTAATTCGGTATGGTTGGTGTCCTTATAAGAAGAGGAGAGCCACACAAGGAGAAAATGGCCACAGGATGACAGGGTCAGAGATGGATTGGAGACAAACATCAGAATCTGTAAGAAGCCAAGCAGGGATTCTCCTCTGCAGGTTTCGGAGTGAAAATGGTCCTGCCCTAGTCTCAGTTTTGAACTTTGGCTTCCAGAACTGTTGACAATAAATGTGTGACCCAAATGTGGTAATTTGTCATAGCAGTCCTGGAAAAGTAATGTAAAGGAGCACTTAGACCATCTTTGTGGCCTTGCATCTTGCTTTTTTCCCTTGTCACTGTGTTCCAGGAGCCCTGACAGCACAGACTGAATAGACGGTGAGGGCAGTATGACAGAGACAGGACTAGATCCGAGTTGCAAAGGAGCCTCACTTCCCCAACCCCCAGATAAAACGTGCTCCTCTTACATGTTCTTCTCTAATGCTGCTACTTTAAGTGCACATGGGACAAAAGTGAGACTCACCTGGGATACATCTGCTGTCCAGATTTATAACCACAAGGAATTCTATGTGCAGATAATTATAAAACCAATGTTATAGGAATAGTGGTAATAACTTCTGTGTATACTAAGCAAATGCAGTTAACAATGGAAACCAAAACAAAAGAAATTCTTAATGCCCTTATGAGAGTCCTTGCTCCAAGTTAACAACAGTAAACAAAAACACTTTTGAGTTCTTTGCTTGGGAGCTTATTTGAAAAATAATTTGAAAGATAAATCCTTATTCAAATGGAAAGTATAATAATTAACCAAAACCATAAAAGAATGAATAGAGACTCTGAAGAATTTTAAACAACTGTGGATCCCCATACACTTTTGAGAAAATGTCATACGTCCATTTGAAAATGAAAGGCTCTAAGATTACTTAATGAATTATGTATGTCCCCTTCCTAAAAACTTATTTTGTATATGATTTAAACCAATATCCTTGTAAAATGGAGAAATCTTATAAAGCCATTTAGTGATGAATGATTACTATTCTATATTAACAAGGGATTGTTCATGAGTTAGCCTTTCCTGGGAAATTCATTTCAACAATAAGACCTTTATTATTTTGGTAATAAAAATTCAATGACTCTGTCATTGAAAAATATTAGGTTTTAATAACCAAAAAATAAAATTGAAAAAAAAAGAAAAAGAAAAATATTAGGTTTTAGTGAAATGCATTTAACTCTTAACTTATTTTTTTCTCCAATGGGCTGATTTATACAGAGAATGAAAGTCACTTTTGTATACACTTTCTTCACTTCTGTGATGATTTTGTGTGAATTATAGAATAAGATCTAATTTTAGTATTAGAAGTATTGTAATGCTCAATGAATTTAAAAAAGATAAACTAGCCTGTCTTTTAATTATTTTAATTATGCAAATGTGAGTTAGAATTCCTAGCACTGCATGTAAGAAACTGAAGTCATCCCGGTAGCTCTGGAACAGAGATGCATGGAGGCTGTAATAATGGCCGTGTATTGTCAGCTGGCCAGGCTCCCATGTGGCTGGGGTGTGCTGTGCCCCAGGGACACACCCACAGTTCCTGATCTTGTGGAGCGGAGGTCAGAGCCACCTGACTGCCCTGGGTTACTCGGCTCAGGGTCTGCTGCCTGTTTGTCACGCGTTGTCTTCACTGGGACACCATACAAAGCTTGTTCTTCCCATTTCTTCCTGAAGACTACCCTCTTTCCTCAAAACCAAGTGAGCACTCTGGGGAGATAAGAAGGAAATGATTGGGAAGGACAGCGAAGGGACAGACTGACCAGGAGAGGAAGGAAGTGGCCTCACATCATGTCTACAATCTAACCTAGTGAGACCCCTGTGCCTATGTCATTCTAACTTCCCGCTGTCCGACATTACTTTTTACTTTCATCTAAGGTAATTGCATAATCTACTTAAAATACTTCAGTGTTAAAGAGCAGTTGAGGGAACTGGCATATACATGGATATGTATGTGAGTTGGAAAATTAGCATTAGGTGACGATGCTTGTATTTCTAGGTTGGCCTATAACAGTTCATGCATTTTCTTCTTGTAACGTTTAAACGTATTTTGTCACTTAACTTTTTTCCTACTTATTCTCACCCAACCCCACCCACCCCAGCCCTGCAAAATGATTGGAAACATTCTGAAGAAACAAAAAGTTCTTTGTTCTTCATATTCATTCCCAAGGAAGGAGCAAAAGTGTTCTAAGTGGCAGCCTCTCAACCTCTTTGCAAGTGAATGACTTCGTTGGGGCAGGCTAAGCTGTAAATTAGGGTCTGCTGGATGCATCTCAGGGTCTGAGTTCTGCAGGGCCCTAGGTCTGTCCTTGGTTGTGATGCTGGCAGTGTAGACTGAGATGCTTTTATTACTAAAGTCAGAGTTAACACTTGGTTCAAGTCTCACAGTGCTCAGGGAGAAGATCCCCAGCTGTTAACAGCCTCCACGGGGTTTGTCCTTAACCAAGTCACTTTCCAATATTTGAGCACAAGTTACCAGCTTAAATATTTTCCTGTATGCTCCTCAGCAAGAATAAAAATAACCCAGAAGGTAGTCTCTCCTACACTTACCTCTTTGCTCCACAACCCATGGGATTTTCCACCACATTGCCTCACTTGGAAGGCTTGTTCTGTCTTTATAAGTGACAATCATTTAAGGGAAAACTGCCCCTTTAATCTATCAGCATCCCTTAATTGAAAATAGGGATATTTCTCTAGTTCATAGTGGAGTTTATTACAATAATAAGAAAAAGTTCACCAGTCATTCTATGCTTTGGTTTAGTCTTTGTTATAACAGAAACCAGATTCAGCATATGTGTATTTATATCTTTCATAAGAAATAATTTGATATTGTTACAGAGCAGGTCCCCCCAAATCCCCAGAGCCTGTGGGTTGGGGGATGGGGGCAGCTTTTAAGATGCCTTTGCATATCTATGGCTGGTAGCTAGTTTCTTAGTTATGCAAATGGTTTGGTTCTTCCAAGGTCCCAAGGAGATGGGAGGATTTTGACTATGGAATGGTGAGGAAAGAGCACACAGGGCCTGCGCAAGGTTCTATGAATGGTCAGAACTGGCTACCATGCCCACTGGATCACAGGCCATGCTCAGGAATTTGAAAATAAGGTGGCAGCCATTTTTGAGGGAGAGTGAGAGAGAGGAACCATGCGGTTTGCAGAGAGTAGGGTAGAAAGAGTTCCACGTGGTTTGCAAGGAGGTAGAAGGAGGAGAAGAGCACCATGCAGCTTGAAAGAAGAGAGAGAGATCCATGTAGCTTTGAAAGGGCAGAGAGAGAACCATGCGTGATCCAGTGCAACACAGCACATGTTTTCCTGGACTGTTATGCGGAGGCTGATGACATCGTACCCCAGATCCTGAAGGAGACAGCTGACAGATTAGGGATGGGGAACTTCTGGGCATGTTTTTAGCTTCTAGCCTTTTTGGGAGCAAGGGAAGTGCTGGGTCCCGTGGGGAATTGGGGCTCTGAGCTGAAGTGCTCACTGCCCTCCCCAGGCTGGAATACTGTAAATAAAGATCTGTGTTCCTCAGCACTATTGTTGGGTTTTACACCAAGGCACCATGGGAAAAAACCCCCTTTTGCTCTGTAACAATATCTCTACAAAACATCCTACTCAAATAGATCCCAAATATGAGAACCACGAGGCCACACCTGAGGACAATGTAAGGATGCTAAGCTCTCCATATCTTTTTCCTCGATAGACAAGAACAGAGTTCCTGGAGACAGTTAAAGAACCCTACACCTTTGCAACAGAACTACTGACTTTATAGAGAGGAGGCACTCATTATTTAAAAAACAAATAAAAGTGCAGAATTTTTGGAGTTAGGCTATCCCTTGGTGTTTTTCTAGTCTGAGCTTCTTGTTTTAGTAGATGGGGAAATCTTGCTGAGCTTGGTCCTGGGCTCTGCTGAGGAATTAATGCGGTGGTGGCTTTTTGGGAGGAGAAATAAGTTTAAGGAAGACAATTTCTGGAAAGCACCTACTTCAAATCAGGTGCCTGAGCTTCCAGGTATTGGGGGAGGGGGCAGGGTTGTGGTGGAAAACCAGGAGGAAAAAGCAGCTCAGCTGTGGTGACAGGACACAGAGAGAAGGTGACTGCCCTGAAGGAAAAAGGAGCTAAGCGTCTGGGTGACTGAAGAGGTTTCTGCCCAGCTAAGGAGGCTTCCTGTCCGTCCAAATCATGGGGAAGAGATGAAGGTATTCGGATTGAGTTTGCATTAACATGGATTTAAGTGAACACTAAATTCACTTTTCAGGGGAAACCTTCCATTTTTAACAAAAGTAGAGTTATATTTTTAAAAAGAGCCACAGCTAGCTGTCTCTGAAAATATCAGGCTAATGTGCATGGTGTCACTGTTTTGGGAAGCTATTTCTTGCTTGCCTGTGGGCACGTCGTGACCCATGTGATAAATGAATAGCCTGTCACACACCCCAGAGGTGGGCAGGATTGGCCGGCTGGGCACACACGTGCTGTGATCCATCAACTCCACTCTGGTTATGTAACCCCGAGGAGCTGCTCAAACACCCACAAACACATAGGAGCAGCTCCAGGACAGGGCGAGGTGGAGGGATGGAGAGGCCAGATCCCAGAAAATCACCCTCAGTGAGCAAAACACAGGACCAACAGAATGAGATCTGTAGTAAAATTTGCATCAACCAAATGCACACCCAAACTACATACTTTACAAATGCAATTTGCATATGAAACATATTAGGCATTTGCTTGTCTGCAGGGTTTTGGAGAGTTGAATAAATGGAAAATTAATGAACAAGTAAATGACTATTTCTAAGGCAGGAAGTGTATCTTGCATGAACAAATGATGATTATCTGCAACAAACTGAGGCATGAGATTTATTTCGAAGCCTGCATCTGAGGCCTAAAGTAAGAACAGAAAGGGGAAGGACAGACGGAATCGTGGAGGGCAGAGAGGAGGACAGTTCCACGGTTACATGTGAACGGAGCCTCTGCGGAACGCGGTGAGTGAAAAGGTGCCCACCGGCCCCCGTGGAATCTTACCGGTTACGGAACAGTTGCTCGTTCCCTTGTCTGCCTGTCTCCTTCACTTAAAATTAACGACAAATAACCTTGCAGTCCTCATGGAGACGGAAAGGAAGAGTATAAGGGAGCCATCTGAGTCCAACGCTGAGGCTTTTGGAGGAGCCTGTGTGTAGGCTGATATCCTGGATGTGCTGTTCCCTTGTCCAATTCACCAAAAAACTCTGTCTAATGCTGGCCATTTGTAATGTTCGAAGGGTACGTTTAACACCCTGACAGAGACCATGCCTGTGTGCGGCTCCAAATTAAAACGACTGAGAAGTAGACCTCAGCTTACTTACAAAAATTAAACATACAAACTATATACTTCAGGCTCCAACCACTCAAACTGAAACATGCTTGAGGAACTTGTTTGGGAAATTGAAATAGAAAACGTGCTGGAGGCAGCAGGGCCCCGCCTCCGACTCCCTTCCAGGTGGAGATGCTGGTTCCTCTCCTGTCCTTGCCTGGGTGCCCCTCCCTGTCCTGTGAGGGCTGGTTCCAGTTCCCAGGCCTTGGGGGAGAGCCACTCCGAGGGGACCCCAGCCGCAGCTGGCTGTGGAGTCTGTGAAGTCTTTGTTGCCGCCCTGCACCCAGCTCAGCTGCCCCCTGCCCCCGTAGCACCTGCTCCATCATGGCTGCTGCACGGACTCTGCCTCCGCACCAGCTTCACTGCGAACCCAGTGGGCAACAAGGAAACGCTTTCTCGACGAAGGAAAAGGAATGATGAGTGATGTCCTGTCAGCAACACTGCCGCACTCACGTTTCTCTGTAAAACAAGAATAATCACAGTCATACAGTCACAGTGAAGAGACAATAGAGTCCCCACTTGGTGCCAGAACAAATTAACATGGGATCACAGACACTGGTAGGACATGGCCCCTGGTCTGGAAATATTGGAGTGAGAGGGAGAGGAAGACCTCACCCTGATGGAAAAAACCAAGGCTGTGCTCCAGAGAGAGCTGCCTGCATCCTCTGTCCTGAGCACTTTTATCTGAGGCCCTAGGGGACAACCTCCACAGACTATTGATCAGCTTTACAGGTGTGTCTCCTCAGGGTCATGATCTCTACTGATTGGGTGGCACCAGGGCAGGGGGTCGTGAGTCAATGCAGCTGGTCCTGAGGTTGGCTGTGGCCATGCTCAGCCTATCTTGCTGCTTTTGGGGGCCTGGAGCTGAAACACAACTGAGGCCTCGATGTCTTCTCCAAAAAAGAAGAAAGACTAGTGCACGCAGACAACAGTATGGTGATTGCCAGAGGGAAGGGGGTGGGGGAGGTAGGAGAGGGTGAAAGGGGATAAATGGTGATGGAGGGAGACTGGATCTGGGGCAGTGAATGCAAACTGCACGTACAGATAGGTCTCAGGTATACAATATTCAGAATTGTTTGCCTGAAACCTAGATAATTTTATTAACCAATATCACCCCAATGAATTCAATTCGAAATGGGTGAAAATGACAGAAAAAGAAAAAAAAGAAACAAGGGAGTGGCCATGCTAGGGCTTGTAGTTTTCCCCATTGCTGGTCACCGAGACTTTCCACCCTGGCGACCCTCTGCGCCTGGCCCATCGCCCACGTCTTGCTCAGGCCTGTCTACCTGCCTGCTGTGGCATCAGTGAAGAAGACAATGCCAAACTTATGACCTGGAGTGGGTAGTCTAGCAGTTATTTACTTCTGCCAGCTACACCACGCTTTCCCATTACTCTGCCTTCAGTAGGGTCATCAGCTTAGGTTGCAAAGACACAGGCAAAGTCTTCCAGGGAGCAAACTGTGTTTCAAGTATGAATAATTCAGAGGTGATCAAAGTTAAAATATTTGTATCAGGTTTTCATCCCCAAATCATGCACTTTGAATGCACTGCACTCCAGAAGAGAATTCCATCAATTTTCCTATGACTTCTCAAGATAATTTGTTAATGAAAGTATCTCTTCAGGAGATAAAGAGGCAGAAGACCTTAAGGAATTTATAATCCGGTTGATGTGAAAGAAGCTATAACCTAGAAATCTTGGAACACACTCAGGAAACAGTACGTGATCCTTTCTATTTCAGTTCCATATTGGAAGCAATAACTTTTCAAAAACACACCATGGCAGAAATAGAACCATGTCAGGTTATCAACAGAATAGATAATAAATCCCTGGAAAGGAAGTGGAGTTGAATTGATTCTTCCACAGATGCTGCAGGTGATGAGAGGTGACCGGATGAGATTACCAGTTGGGGTGACTGGTCATCACCACTGGCCCAGTGAGGACAGGGCAGAATCTTGGAGGGACAGAAGCCCATTGGGACACCTGGAGTTCTCCCTTGCCTGTGTCACCAACACTGACCAAGGACTCTGGCCCTTCAGGAGTGAAGCTGTGGTCACCCCACTGGACAAGGAACCTCAACCATGGACCAGCTGAGTTGCTGCTGCAGCCAAGAAGCCATGACTTGGGTGGAGAGAAGGTGGCTCCTTTGTGAATATAGTGGGCGCACCCAGCTGACTCCCAGGGTGTCAACAAAAAATGGTATTTTGGTATTTGTGTGTGTATGTGTATGTGTTTGTGGGTGCTGCATTCCTGGGGAAATCTATACCACCCTGTGAATGATTTCCTATGGTTTCCCCAAGTTCACCTTGAAGTTGAAGCTCTAATAGCATCAGCTGCCACTTTTCTGGAAACAACAAAAGCAGGACTTTCAGTCTCTGGTCCAAATGGTCCTTGGGACAAGAGGAGGGGCTGCTCGGTATTTGGGGTGGAACCTGTTGGTGAAGGATAAGACTTTGCTAAATGTAAGATTTCTTTCCCTTTCTGGAGGTGGATGGTGGTAGATGGGTGCACACTATGAATACTTTACACCACTGAATTGTACACTTGAAAGTGTTAAAACAGTAAATTTTATTATGTATATTTTACCATAATAAAAAGTTTTTCTTTCTCTTTCCTCTGTGCCTGTTCTCAAACAACAAAATAATGCAACTATTTATGAAAACTGAAGTAGATTAAATCTATTTAAAATATAAGAGGTAGACATGTTTTGTCTATTTAGGCTTATAACCGACTGGTCACTATGGAAAGCCTGAATTTTCTGCATTTCACTTTTTAAAAATTGGAGATCAGTGTTATGCTGTTCTTTATTATAAAGGTTAAATCTTATCCAAAATGTTAAAAAGTTTTGGAGAGAAGACTAAAGTGGCCTGTCTTGTTTCTTGCAAAGAAGGAAAGGCCCTAAGACACACCTCCCTGGTTTCTACTCCAGAAAAGCAGAGCTGGGCTGTGGCTGTGGTCAGAGGCTAGATCCTGCTCTGATGGAGCCACAGTGATGAGTTAGGTGCCCGATGCTCACGTAGCTGGTTAAGCTGGTGGAGGTTCCAGAAAAATACAAGGAGAGCAATGTTGTATATGGGTTTGAATGTTTTGTTGGTATTTTAAAATTCTAGTAATATGAGAGTGTTTAAAAACATCAGTATCATATTTTTTAATTTGCTTAGAGAAAAATACTAAATTTTATTTGCTAATATTAATTTATTTTTCATGGTTGTTTTGTTGGGATCATCTTTTTGTCCTTGATAATTCAAAGAAATGCTTATGTTGCACCAGGGAGAGAGCAAATTCTTCTCCTACTCGCTGGTGTCTGCTGTCCCCATCCAGACTCGGGTGGTGTTCACACAGACACTTGCTGTCCTTCATCTGGAATTCAAAATTCAAGTCTGTTCTGTCTGCTCAGTGCACCCTCTTCACTGGACACCTGCCTTCTCCATGGCACATCTTCTCTCTCGCTTTTGGGGGATTGCTGCATTCTTGCAAGCTGTAACTCCCAACCACAGTGGCGTGGTCCAGACGTGAATGCCTTCCTCAGTTTGTCTAGAGCTCATTGGCTCATGGTGGATAAATGAGCCAGGAATCTTTCTGTGAGTTTGGGGTGTGGGCTGGTGGAGGAGGGGAGCTGCGTGACATGATTGAGACCATGTCTCCCTCCTCTTGAGCGTAGCAGCCAAGAGAAGCAGAGACAAGAAATGGACACCAAGTGTCCTGGTGGCCTGTGATTCCAAGTTCCAGCTACCCAGAGGCATCTCCTCATTTAGTGGCTAAAGTATTTCTTTGGTTATAATGAGATAGCTCTATTTCCTTCCATTACGTTCCTCATTTTGATTAAGCTGTGTTTTAAGTTGATTTGTTTTTGGCATTTGCAACTATACGTCTTGGCTCAATGAATCCTGGAGTCGGGCTCCGTCTCTTCTGTACCATGATTGGCCATCCTTGGAAAACCTAAACCTTCCTCATTTGGTTATCCTGTGGCCAGATATCCAAGCCCATGGGGTCATCCCTTGTTCTGGAATAAGTCCTCCCAGTCTCTGGCAAAGGGCAACGTGGCTGGTAAGGGGTCAGTCTCTGTTGGTTGGGTTCTAAGGATGCAGCAAGAATTAAGCTTTTGTAAAATGAATTTCCGAAAGGCTAGACTGTCCATTATGTGCCTATAGAGGCTGGGCATAAAGACTGAGCAAGCCGTCCAGGATCCTTAAGCGAAGCGAAATCCAGTCGAAGGCTCTCTTGACGCTGTTCCTCTTTTTGTCAACATTATGCTTCATTTCAACACCAGTTAAGCCTTTTCAGAAAGGCAGCTCCAAGAGTCTTTGATGGTTTGACCCAGGGAGATGCTTAACTCCCTGGGTCAAATAGATATGGATTGGCAAATAGGTAAAAAATACGCACACAACAAACAAACAGCAACACCTATTACTAACAGTACATGGGACAAGGGTGTCCCAATGTGCCTATCAGTTCACACAGGTTTCTTCTCATAAGGGCTTTGTGACATGACCTGGCGACCTTGATCACCACTGTTAGATGGGGACCTGGACCTGTCATGGTGTAGGGATGCTCACATGCAGCGGAAGGATATCTGGCTTGAGGGCTGCCAGCTCTCTGCCAGAGAGTGCTTACATGCCAAGTCAGGTCTCTGAGAAGAGAGTGCATGCAGCAGTTGTGGCCATGCTTGTCCTGTTGACAGGAACTTGCTGATAAAAAGGGGGAAGGAGGCTCAATTTCCTGCACACTAGAGTTTGTGACTGAGATGAGTGATGTCCGCGTCATGTGGTGAATTAGGTGGCATTTCTGAAAATGCCAGAACTTGAGTTGGTGCCCAGTAATTTATGACAGTCACCCTGACCCTGTAGGGAGGTGGTGTTTAGCAGGGAATCACAGCCAAACAACCTAGGTGTCCATCAGTAGATGAGTGGATAAAAAAAGGTGCATATAGAGCAGGGCAAAAGTAGATTTGCGGTTGTGACTATGCAAAACAGTTTATTCTTGTATTATTATTTATTAATTATTGTATTATTTTCCATATGAACTACTGTAAACCTGCTTTTCCCTCACCCTGTATACAATGGAATCTTAGTCATAAAAAAAAATGAAATTTTGTCATTTGGGACAACATGAATATACCTAGAAAGTATTATGCTAAGTGAAATAAGTCAGAGAATGACAAAAACTATATCATTTCTCTTATATGTGAGATCTAAAAACAAGGCAAATGAACAAGAAAGCAAAATAGGTCTGGAGAACAAGCTCATGGTTGCCAGAAGGGAGGGGGTGTGGGATGGGTAAAAGAGGTGAAGGGGTAAGAAATACAAATTTCCAGTTATAAAATAAATAAGTCATGGGAATGTCATGTACAACACATGGAAAATAGTCAGTAACATAGTAATAACTCTGCATGGTGACAGATGGTTACCAGACTTATTGTCATGATCACTTTGGTGTGTAAATGTCAAGTCACTATGAAACTAATCCACCGTTGCATGTCAACTGTATTTAAAAACCAAACCTTACAGCCGATGTGTGCTCCTCACAGAGGAGGCATGAGGTGCTGCTGAGCCATTTCAGGCTGTGGAAAGGGGGTGCTTGTCAGCTCTTCTCATCCTCATTTCTGCTGCAGGAGGTCGGTGGCCTTGCCAGCTCCTTGGGAACACTGTCCCTTGTTCTGTGAGCTCCAACACCATCTGGAGCTTCTCTCTTCATTCTCTGTGCTGGAGGAATGGGCGCAGCCTGGGAAGAGACTGTTACCTACCCAGTATCCCTTTCCCCTTCCTTCTTTTTAAAAGAAGATTAATTTATTTGGGAAAACAGTAAAGACAGCTAAAACTTGACATTTCATGGCTGTCCCACCCCTCACCCCCTCCCTAGGAGTGGTTGATGAGATAGATGTAAGCAGAGAAGTTCTTGGGTGGAACTTGTGGGAAGTACACAAAGGCAACTTGTGGGAAATTTTTCTCTTCTCACTTGGAATGCAAAGGTGATGCCTGGATGTCAGCAGCCGCCCTGTGATAATGGGGCCAGGACAGCAGCACAGAAAGAAGGAGGCAGCTGCCCATTGATGCTGTCCTGCCCATCACTCCCTTTTCTCCTGTGGAAGAGTGAGCTTCTATTCCTTGAATCACTTTACCTTGTCTTCAGTTCAGGAAGGAAGACAGAAGAATTCCTACTCCTTTATTCCACATAGGGTTAAGCCGAGGCAGACTACACAAAATTGAGTAGCATTAGAGAATTAATGATATAATTATATAATAATTACAATTATATAATTATACTATAATTATATAATTAATTATAATTATAATTATGTAATTAATGAACGAGTTGATCTGTTGGAAAGAAGACACCCCTAGAGTCCGACAGTCATGCTCCTTGCTCCCTCCTGGTCACTGGCTGCTGAGACCTGTCACTGCTCACAGCAGCCCCTCTCATTTCCTCCCTGCCTTCTCTCTCTCTCATGAATGGAAACAGACTGAAAACACTTTAACGTACAAATATATTTTCTACAGAAATCCATCCAAGCACTTATTGGGTCATTTACATAATTTTGAATCATTAATCAGAATACTTCTGTTCAAGCCAGAACATTTGCATTTGGATTAATTCACAAGTGCCTGGCAATTGCCCGTGGACGGTGATTAAACACTTGACTCACTTATCAATGGCTGGGTTGCTCCACCACAGTCCTTCCCAGCTCAGAAGAGTCTCTACACCCAACGCTGGGAAATCCAAATCTCACCGCATATGCCTGGAAGCAAATGTTGGAAATTTAACAATGAAAATAGTCTTTTCCTTCTTCTGGCCAGTCTTCTGAAGGGAAAAGGAGACCCTACAACACTCGATGGAGAAGCAGAGAAAATGGAACAGCTGTGTGTATTGATCAGAGGACAGTGATTGAAGTAGTAAAACATCACTTTAATACATTTTGTGAGGAATACATTACATTTCATTAAATGAGAAAAGGGCACCCCTGACTGTCACTTCCCCATGGCACAAAAACTCTACAAATTCATCTCCCACAGGTTTACTATTTAATGAAGTCTTTTTATATCTTGTCCTCATACAGTGTAATCTCTTCATAAAAATACCTTCACTCTGATTCCAGCCAGTCTGGGGGGGGGGGGGGAGAGGACACATGTAATTAGCAACATGAAGGCAGCACATTTCTTTATACACTAAGGAAATTAAAACAATCCTCACTGAACTTGGCACCAGACGGAAATCTGCATCATGCTGGGGCAGTAAGCACAAACTCTCTTAATGACAAGTAAAAATAAGAAAAAACTAAGTTGTCCTTTCCAGTCTGCATCCAGCACAGACGAGCTGTTTGACAAGAAACAATAACATTGGTGAAAACAACTTTCCTTTTGTTAAAATTTTCAAACTTAAGATGCTATTAAAAGTTATTAATTCACAGATAACTGTAAGTATTAATTCATTATCTCTAAAGGCAAGGAAGTTACCTCAAACTTGGCCAAAATTTCTGTGGAGAAAGGAGAGAAGCAAATGTTCCTTTCGTTCCTTTTGTAGGCCAGGCTCTGTATGTGAGTTCTGCCACTGAATTTTCCCCACAGTTCTGTGGGACACTGATCAGCAGCATCCACGTGGGGAAAATGAAGCTCAGTTAGAAAGTTTTACAGAGTTCTCAGAGCTGCTCAGTGGAGGCAATCGGCATTAAACTCAGGCTCTGCAGCTCTTTTCACTACCACGTGGCATCCTGGCATGTCCCATTCTGAGAGGAGTGTTAATGTGTAAAATCAAGCAAGTGGAAAAGGTGACCTGTGTTTACAAACTGACCCCTGTGCAGAGATGGCAGGGAGAGTTGGGAGAAGAAGACAGTGCACTCCAGATTGGCAGGTGGCAGGTGTAACATGCAAGG
The DNA here is from genome assembly GCF_987537825.1 of Furipterus horrens. Lineage (NCBI taxonomy): Eukaryota > Metazoa > Chordata > Mammalia > Chiroptera > Furipteridae > Furipterus > Furipterus horrens. The sequence goes on from NW_028327185.1 coordinate 23,766,573, forward strand.
GAACTTACAGAGGAGGCCAGTGTGGGCACCACAAGAGCAGATCTCTGCTCCCACCCACCACTATCTTACAAGTCTACGTAGAGGCCTTAACAGGGCTAAAGAACATGGATAGTCCAGATGGTGTCAACCAAAACGTGCTCTCTTAAGGTGGTGTCCTTGAAACAGCTGCAGCTCTGGGAATGGTGGGCAGAAAGCACAGTGGATGGCTGAGGAGCCTCTGGTTTCCCTCGCCAAGGCCATGGGTCAACTGGTGGGCACATCCTCTGACAGCCTCCTCCAGCAGCTGTGAGCTCTGTTGCGCTGGCACAAATGCATAACCCAAGATATTAGAGGCAACATCAGAGCATATTGGAGGTTCTCCTCCCTTCAGGTGATTAAGCAATTGATTCTCGGTGAAACCTGTGCTTCCAGAACATGACATAAGGCACAGCGACCTCCTTTCATTGGCTAGAGACACCTGGCTACCAATTCCTCACATCACAGAGTAGGGAAGATCACAGATGAGGGCTTTCAGCTTCCAAAAAAGAAAAGTGTTCCCTATTTGTTAAATTGGTTAAAACTTTCCAAACTGAGCTCCCATGTATATTAGGGTTCTTCAGAGAAAAGAGATAGGTAGGTAGGTAGGTAGGTAGGTGGATTTATTATAAGGAGTTGGCTCATGCAATCGTGGAAGCTGACAAGTCTTAAGATCTGCAAGGTAAGATGGCAGGCTAGAGACCCAGGAGACTGGATGGTGTATGTTCCTGTCCATGTTTGAAGGCTTGAAGGCCAGGAATCAATGGTGCAGATCAAGGCCAAAGGCCAACAAACAGACCCAGGATGAACTAATGCTTCAGTTGAATCAAAAGGCAGGAAAACCCCAATGACCCAGCTCAAAGATAATCTGGTAGGAGGGATTCCCCTTTATTTGGGGGAAGGTCAGCCTTAATGTTCAATTCAGTCCTTCATCTGTTTGGATTGGGCCCACCCTCATGGAAGGGGGGTAATCTGCTTTATTTAGTTTGTTTAGATGTTAATCTCATTCTAAGATACCCTCACAGATACCCCCAGTATGTTTGACCAAATTTCTGGGCACCCCATGATCCAGTCAAGTTGACACATAAAATTAACCATTATGTATGCGTTTAATTTAGGTTGAAGTGAGAAAATACCAGACAGAACACAAGAAAAGTCAAGCTTGAGTTTCTTTCTATTCATTACCAGCCATGGATTTTAGCCAACTTATTTTCTAACAAGGACACTAAAGTGTAAGTTTGAAATGAGGTTTTGTATAGAAATGATTTACTAAGCTATAAAACGCACACACACAAATTCTACTATTATAATCAGGATAGTCACAGTTTGTAAGCATCGACTTTCATGGAGATGGAGCAATTAGCAATTTTGTGACCATGGGAGTGACAGCAGCCTCACTGCAGCTGCTGAAGGACACTTCTGGGATGTCCCTGCAGGGCACCCACTAGTGTCACTGGAGGCTGAAGAGAGTGCACAAATCCATCAAGTATTTCTCTTCCCCAGCGGAGGCAGGGCTGGCGAGACCTGGGCACAGGGAGGTGGGGCTACAGCAGGTCCAGTAGAGCAGGGTCTCCATGGTCTCATGGGTAGTTCTGTGGTTTCCCTGTTCTTGTAGGTCAGAGAAGACAGGAATTCCATTCACAGGAAGCTGCATGTGGCACTCTGGACCATGGAAATGCAAGTCCAGCCAACAGTGCTGTTCTGGCTGTGGAATTTAGCTCACAGGTTTTTTGTGCATTGAATGGATTGATGTAAATGTGAACTTAATCACTTTTTAGTTGTCAGGATAGACATGCATTGATATATGTTGCTTATTTTTAGGGTTAATTCCTAATTTAGACCTAATTTCCACAGGCACATTAACCCTTTAAGGGAAGAGATTGTCTGATCCTGCTTATATCTAGGTAAAATCACTCATGCCACTAAAATATCTGTTTGTAGAGAGTCAAGTTGAAAGGTGGATGCTATTTGTCAAGTAGAAAGAATGCATTCTATCAAGTCTAAAAGCTCAGGAATTTTTTCAGATGCTTCTATTTTCAATATTCCGCTTGGTGTTTATTCTGAGACCCCCATTCAGCCAAGATGGCTGACTTTAATCTCAGTAGATTTGGGTTCTAAATTGAGTTTTAAGATTCAGGGGACTTAATGTTTTAGAGGAGTGGGGGAGCACATGAAGTGGGTTCTTGATATCATCTGACACCCATTAGGTATTAACTGAAATGATCGTCTCCTTGTCTAAGACCTACGTCCCTTCCTCTTCTCAGCCACTACTGGTCACTTAGAGAATCTGTACTCGGTCTGTGTTCAAGAGAGGCCACAGAAATCTCCCATGTTAGCTAACCCATGTCTGCCTAGACAGTCCGCTGGCCATTTGTTTTTAGAATCTTGCTGACTCTTGGGTTCTATCTTGGAATTGGACATGGTTTGTCTCTGTTCTTTGATCTGACAAGTCTATTTAAGAGATACTTTAAAAAACATTTTATCTGTAAATAATTTAAAACTTTAAGAAAAATTGCAAGAATACCACAAAGAACCCTGTATATACTTTATCCATTTTCACTCATTTTTAACCTCATGCCATACTTGCTTTATCGTTCGTCCTCTATAAATACACATTTTTACTTTTTCAGCCATTTGAGATTAGATTTCATTGATCATGTCGCTTCATCTCACAATTTCATTGTGCATTACCTAAGAACAAGAATGTTTTCTTACATATTCATAATTCAATTATTTAACTAAGGGAATTAAACACTGGCACTATACATTAATCTACATTCCATTTTCTGATCCATCAAAATTTTAGTCTTATCAATTGTCATTTAAGCACTTAATTTTCTAATTTAGGATCATGTGTTGCATTTAGGTATCATTTCTATTTAATATCATTTAATCTACAACAATTTATTAGTTTTTCTTAGGCTCTCATGTTATGTGTAATTGCAAAGAATTTAATAAAATAACATCCTCCCATTTGGGATTCTGCAAAGTATCTTCATGATTAGGTGCCTTACTTGTGTGTGACTAAAACACTGTGCGGGTGACATTGTGTCCTACTCAAGGTCTCATACCTCAGGATTCATGGTTTCCCAGGTAGTCCTCAGTGAAAACGTTAACTCTGAACTTTGGTTAAAGTGTGTCCCATTTATCCACTACATAATTATTAGTTTTTCTTCTGGAATTAATAAGTGTATTGTGAAAAAATATTTTGAAATTATATTAGATTCTGTTCTTTATCAAAATGGTCCCCCATACCAGCTATTGATGACGCTAGCTTAAATCAGTTTTTGCCATGACAGCTGTGAAGTCTGATCTTCTGATACACTAGAGTAAAGAAGAGCTTCTATCTATCATCTATCTACCTATTATCCATCTATTCAACTATCGTCTATCTACCTATCTCTCCATCTACAATATCTACCTATTCATTATCTATCTTCTTTCTTTCTTTCTTTCTTTCTTTCTTTCTTTCTTTCTTTCTTTCTTTCTTTCATTCCTTCTTTCTTTCTATTATTCTACTTATTATCTATCTACCATCATTATCATCATCTCTGTCATCAATATGGGCTCCTGGATCTTTATTTTATATAGTGAGTTATATGTTCTTAATGTCTTCATTTAGTTTGATGATCAAATTGCCCTAAATTTGGCTAGCAAGAGCTTCAAGCTTGTTCCTGTGTCTTTTGGACATACTTTTAATTGTGGTGCATTCTCTTGTGGTAAAAGTTGTTTCATTCTTATTTTATGCTCTTCTTGCACCAGCAGCATAAGTCATTTTTCCAAGGGTGCTGATTGTTTTTCATTAGGAATGATATTTAGAAACCAATTTCTGGGCCTTTGGTATGCTGCTTGCTTCTAGACACATTCAAAGGACAGAGTGAGAAACATACGCACACACACATACTCCTAATTGTGAATCCTATCGTTTTCTTACTTGCCTAATCTCATTCCTTAATTGTAGCTTCTTTCCTTCCTGAGTAACTCTTTTCTCCTCTTTAGATGAAGGTAGATGTGGTCAAAGAATAATATTCAAAAGTCAATTGAATTGGTTCTAGTGTTGTCCCCTGAATGTAGTTATTTATTCATTTCAAATAATGTATCTAGTTCAAGGGTTCTACATATTCTTGATTTCATTTTATTTTTTTAATACATTGAACATTAATATGATTCAGAAAAGGAAAACTATACAACATATACTCAGACAAGGGCCTCTTCTTTCCCCATATTTTTTTTTCCTTTTTCTCTATCTCCAATCTCCTGGATTTAACCAATTCACCACTTTCTGCTTCTTCTATCTGTATTTCTTTTTGAAAGATTAAAAGACCATCTTTGCTTTCTCAATTCCCCTTTGATTTTAATATGCATATTAAAACCTTCAGGCTGTGAGTCATACTTAATGAGAGCCCCTAGCACGGTGTACTTCATCTTGTTCCTCTAGTGATATCCTGTGTATTCAGGAAATCACTCATCACTACATACAGATATTTCTTTTTTTTCTTTACAGCTGCAAAATATTTTCACCATTCTTTCATGTTTCCCATTTAGGTCATTTCCAGTGTTTTATAATTGCAAATAATGCTGCAGGTATTTCTGTGTTGTTGGAGGCATAATTTCAGTGCAAGTTCTTGGTGGAAGAACCTCATCTCCTTGGGGAAAGGCCTGCCTCTAGGCTGCGTGCAGGGAGGTTTGAAATGACTGGAATATGTTGTGACAGAGAGTAGAAACATCAGGAGCAAGCTGAGCCTCCCAATAAATGCAGGTCCAAGGGAAAATAGGAATATAGTTTTGTTAAACAAATTTGTTGGCAAATCTTCTTGGTGGAGGCTGTGTGGTTTTGTCATCCACATGGGGCTGCCAATTTCTTCAATTTGACAACTGGGATGTTGAATCTTTTGTCAATCTGATCATGAGAAATGATACCTCAGTCTAGTTTTAATTTGCATGTATCTTACTATGAATGAGTTTGAACACCTTTGCATATGTCCAAGGGTCATTTTTACATAGTTTTTTGTTAATTTTCTGTTTCATTATGGTTTCCGTTTTCTCTAGATTTTGTGGTCTTTGTTTTCATAATTTTTATATCTTCATTTATCTGTCATATATTTTCTTTCAGTTGTCCATTTGTCTTTGACATTGCTTAAAGTACTTAAAAACTTTCTGTATAGTCAATTTATCAATTTTCTTCTTTTTTTCCTTCTCCTTCCTCTTCCTCTTCCCCCTTACCCGCCTCTCTTCCCCCTTTCCCCACATCCCCTCCTTCTCTCCCCTTCCTCCTCCTCCTCCTCCTCCTTCTCCTCCTCCTCCTCCTTCTTCTTTCATATGGACTTTGTTATAACTAGGAAACCTTCCCTTTCTCTCTGGTGACAAAGCACATCACCCAAGTTTTAATCTAGTGCTTACATGGCTGCATTCACGCCTTTCAGATTGCAGAGTCACTGAGAAGTTAAAGTGGAATTTTTTGTTTCTCTGTTGCATCTCATTCATTCATTTGCATTCCTCTCCCTTTGCTTTCGAATATTTTGCATTCTTGGTGACATTCATCATTCCCTTTATTTCCAGAATAATTTAGGTCCCTTTCTGTGCCAAGGATCAGGTTTGATTCAGAAAAAGACCTTCAAGTGTTTGCCTTCTCTTTTTGTCATTTAGGCTCCAGAGCAGTGGAGTCGTGGGAACCAACAGAAATGTAATATGAGTCACCTTGTATTTTACTAGCCACATAAAAAAGTGAAAAGAAACAGGTGAAATTAATTTTATTAATATATTTAATTTAACCCACAAGTCCAAAAAAATTACCATTTCACCATGGAATTAGAATAGAACTTTTTTTTAAGTATATTTTATTGATTATATTGTTACAATAGCTCCAATTTTTTCCCCTTTGCTCCCCTCCACCCAGCACCCTCCCTCCCCCAGCAATCCCCCCAAGTCCATGCCCATGGGTCATACATACAAGCTCTCCTGCTTCACCCTTTCATATATTTTCCTTCTTTTTTTAAAATAAATAAATGATTAATTATGTTAGCAATAAAAAATAACAATCCTTCCCTCTCAGACTTAAGACCCTCTACAATCTTATAAAGGACAATGGGTGAAGGTCTCGAGCTCCTCTAGCTGCTTCAAGCTGGACATGGTCGTCGTCCTACCTACCCTTGGGTCCAGAAATCCCTAATAAGAGTGGGGGTGCGGAGGGGAGGGTGACCTTCCCACATGGGGAAGGATCGTGCAGACTCCAGGTCAGTTGGCTGTCCCCGGACAATGGCGTGTTTGGTTTAACATGCTGGCATCCTTGTATTAGAGCATAGAACATTTTTGAACTTACTTTCTTGCATGTTAAATCTCCACGATCTCTGGGTGTTTTACATTCACAGCCACCTCGGTTTGAATGAGCCCATTCTCCAGTGTCCCATAGCCACACAGAGCCAATGGGACCATATTGCACCTGCCTTCCCTCAGGGCAGGTGCTGTGTTCAGAGCAGGACATCCAGCATCAAGAATTTAGACTTGAACCAGAAAGAGGCTGTTAGTTGGCAATTTGTCAGTTCTGTAAACTTAAATAAAAAACCCCTAGATAAGATGCTGGAGGGCATAATTCTTTAAAGGAGGTCAAATATTACATGTGTAAGCTCCGTCTCTCATCCTCCTCCTGTGCCCTCAGGCAACGGCCATGCTGTGGGCTGCATGGGCGCCTGGAAGGTGGTCATGGCAGGTGTTTTTGTCTGAGCAGAGGTCTGAACACATGTGTGTACTGGGGGAAAGCTTACTTCCTTTGTCTTGCATGCTGGTGTCATTAGTGAAGTATCCAGATTCCACAAACCAGACTGGTTTCTGTTCCCCTAACAACTTCAGGGGGTCATGACCACTATAGAGAAATCCTAATGTTGGGAAAAGGTAGAGACCTTGAAAGCAAGCAATCCCTAAATTCTTAGATGATTGTTAGCATATTTTAAAAAATTTTCTATTACATTAAAAATTTTATGGTAATATTTCATTGTATATATGTACCACCTCTTCTTTATCCAATTGTCTATTGGTAGGCAGTTGGGCTGCTTCCATATCTTGGCTATTGTAAATAACACTGCAATGAAGATAGGGGTGCATGTATCTTTTTGAATTAGTGTTTTGCATTTATCGGATAAATACTCAGAAGTGGACTTGTTGGGTCATAGGTACTTCTATTTTTATTTATTTGATGAACCTCTATGCTGTTTTCCATAGTGGTTGCACAAATGTACACTGTCCAACCGATAGTGCATGAAGGCTCCCTTTTCTCTACATTTTCACCAACACTTTTTTTTGTTGTTGTTGATTTGTTGATGATGGCCATTCTGACAGGTGTGATATGGTATCTCATTGTGGTTTTTATTTGCATTTTCCTAATGATTAGTGATGTTGAGCATCTTTACACATGTCTGTTGGCCATCTGTATGTCCTCTTTGGATAAGTGTCTATTCAGGTCTTTTGCCCATATTTTAATTGAATTGTTTGTTTATTTGGTGTTCAGTTGTATGAGTTCTTTATAAATTTTGGATATTAACCCTTCATCATACATATTATTGGTGAATATTTTCCTCCAATTAGTATGTTGTCTTCATTTTGTTGATGGTATCCTTTGCTGTGCAAAAACTTTTTAGTTTGATGTAGTGTCATTTGTCTATTCTTTCTTTTGTTTCCCTTGCCTGAGGAGATATACTAGAAAAAATTTTGCTAAGAGCAATGTCAGAGAGTTCACTGCTTATGTTTTCTTCCAGGAGATTTATGGTTTTGGGTTTTTTAATCTATTTTGAGTTTATTCTCACATAGGGTGTAAGTAGGTGATCTAGTTTCATTTTTTTTTTTTTTTTGCATGTATCTGTCCAACTTTCCCATTACGATTTACTGAATAGACGGTCTTTACTCCATTGTATTTGTTTCCTTTATCATAGATTAGTTGACCATATAGGTGAGGATTTATTTCTGAGCTCTCTATTCTGTTCCACTGATGTATGTGCCTGTTTTTTTGCCAGTGACCAGCACCATTTTCCATGCGAGTCAGTTTCAGAACACCTAACTTTTCAAAAATGAAGATCAGTCCATCTTAATGAAATAACAAGATTTTAGAATGACAAAATTTCGCTGCCATTGAGCAGCGTTTGTGACACAGTCCCTCTGTCATCTGGCCACACTTGGAAAACAGATCATGGGTTATAAAGCTGCTGTAATATGGGATTTCAGTGATCAGAAGAAAGGAGAAAGTGTGAAGGCTAGCTGATACAGAAACACTAAAGGATGTTTTAAGGCTCACAGGTTTCTTAACCTTGTATCCAAAATAAGCTGTGAACGGAGGAAAGCTAAGGCTCCTGAAAAGCTGCTCATGGGCACACATAGCATATGTTTGCAGGGTCAGGGCTGAGTGAAGCCTAAGTGTTCACAAAGCCCAGAATGGCAGGTGGGACACTGACCTAATATCCCATCTTCATTGCAGCAAAATGCAGTTACTGCGTGACTTATTGGACTGAGTTAGACAGAAGCCAGCTTGTATGGTCAGAGGCCTTTCTGTGGCCTTTAAGGACCTGAAGATCAGAATCCTGAGGATGCAAGTCACACTTCCTCCCTCGGAGCCCTGCATTCCCAACACCATGAGAAGCCCATTGAAGGAGAGTAATCAATGCTTTTTATCTTCAGAACAGAAAACAGAAGATGGTAACATAGTCTATAATCAGAAATGAGCTTCTATAATATAGATTTACAAATACAGACCAGATCGCAAGATTATTTTTAAATACTAAGAGAATATATATTACACAGATTAATATTGATAGAGCTTACATGGTCTTATTTCTGATTTTCCATAAGTAAATTTATTATCAGAGATCAGAAAGTCATCATGTTTTTTTGTTAAAGTGTCACAGTTTCAACTTACTGGCCTGGTTCTTTCTGCTTTTGCAGAAAACCTGCCTTATAGTCAGGAAGGAGCAGCTGCTGCCGAGCACCCAAGTGTCTGAGCTATCTCAAATGATAGCTGTCTCTTCAGGCAAGACATTCTGGGAATAAAAGCCTGTTGACTTTGGCTGAACCCTGGAAGCAATAGCTGACTGCAGCATGGTCCCAGGACATCCACAGAAACGCTGGGGCTGAGGAGAAAAGGGTTCTGCTTAGTTTCCTGGTCATTCATGCTAAGTACAGAGTGAAAGTATTTTCTACTTCCTCCTGGACCTTTGCATAAAGATAAAAACAGATCTTGTATTTGAGAGCCTGCCACAGAGTGGCAGACTAGAGTCCCAGACAACCTGAACTCCAGCCAAAGTAACCTATCTTTGTGTTTTCAAATAATGGACATTTGCCAGGTGGGACATGGGACACATGTTCTAAAAGGAGACTATTTGTGTAGAGAAGGTGTTGTTTGGTAACATGGGAAGCAGCCAGAATAAATGGAGTCAGGAGATGGGGTTCAATCCTGGCTCCCCCACCAACAGGCTGTGGGGCCCTGAGGGGTGAGTGAGCTGATGGGCATAAAGGTGTTCTGGACGGTGACTAATGCAAGGCAAATAGTATGTGACTTAGACTTTTTCTGGTAGTTTCTCTCTTTTCCATTCTATTGAAGCATTAGAAGAGAAAAGCCTCAATGCACAAGTGAAGGACAAGAATACAGCAGGGCCACAGTTGTTTCCAGCTGCCTGGAGTGATTGATGGAAATGGCCCACAATGTTTCCCCAGACTCTGTTTCCCAGGCATGGGCCTCTTGCCTCCAAGGGGCTGTGTTTGCAGCACCCAACAATAAGGCAGAAACAAGATATGGAGATACTGGGCTGAAAGTGTTAGGGTTCCATGCAGAGGGTCACTCAGGGGCTGATGTTAAGGAGCAGACTGGGAAAGAGACGAGGGCAGCAGGTGAGGAGGGGTAGGAACAAGGAGAGGGCCCCAGAGGAGTGAAATGGAACAAAAGCCAGGAGCTGAGTAGCCTCTTCTTTGAGTTTCTGTCCTCAAAGGACAAGGGATCTGAGAACCTGAGTGGCTGTCATGGGACTCAGGGTAAGACTCTTCTCCAGTAACACTAAAAGTTGTGGAAGTCTGAAGTGACATCTGTGATTACTTCTAATGAAATTGTGCACTTTTGCTTCTGTGAGATGTGGTGGGAAGAGACAGATGTGGTTACAGACTTCATTGTGTCACTGCATGACCTCACTTCACCACTGTGCCAACACACTGCATCACTGCGCCAGCACACTGCAACACTGCACCACCACACTGCATCACTGTGCCACCACTGTGCCACCACACTGCATCACTGTGCCACCACACTGCACCACTGCACCACCACTGTACCAACACACTGTGCCACTGTACCACTATGCTGCACCACTGAATGACTGTGCCACCACACTGCGCCACTGTGCCACCACACAGCACCACTGCACCACCACACTGCATCACTGTCCCACCACACTGCACCACTGCACCACCACACTGCATCACTGTGCCACCACACTGCATCACTGTGCCACCACTGTACCACCACACTGCATCACTGTGCCAACACACTGCACCACTGCGCCACCACACTTCATCACTTCACCACCACACTGCATCACTGCGCCACCACTGTACCAACACACTGTGCCACTGTACCACTATGCTGCACCACTGCATGACTGTGCCACCACACTGCGCCACTGTGCCACCACACTGCATCACTATGCCACCACACTGCATCACTGTGCCACCACACTGTGCCACTGTACCTCTACGCTGCACCACTGCATGACTGTACCAACACACTGTGCCACTGTACCTCTATGCTGCACCACTGCATGACTGTGCCACCGCACTGCACCACTGCGCCACCACACTGCAGCACTGCGCCACCACACTGCATCACTATGCCACCACACTGCACCACTGCACCACCACACTGCAGCACTGCACCACCACACTGCACCACTATGCCACCACACTGCACCACTGCACCACCACACTGCATCACTGTGCCACAACACTGCACCACTGCGCCACCACTGTACCAACACACTGTGCCACTGTACCACTATGCTGCACCACTGCATGACTGTGCCACCACACTTTGCCACTGCGCCACCACACTGCAGCACTGCACCACCACACTGCAGCACTGCCCCACTGCACCACCACACTGCACCACTGAGCCACCACACTGCATCACTGTGCCACCACACTGCACCACTGCGCCACCACACTGCATCACTGTGCCACCACACTGCACCACTGCGCCACCACACTGCATCACTGTGCCACCACTGTGCCACCACACTGCATCACTGTGCCACCACTGTACCAACACACTGTGTCACTGTACCACTACGCTGCACCACTGCATGACTGTGCCACCACACTGTGCCACTGTGCCACCACACTGCATCACGGTACCACCACACCGCTGTACCACACCACCACATTACATCACCATATCATTGCCCCACCACAGTCACTACACCAACACACTGCATCACCACATCACTACACTATGACTCTGTATTACCACACCACACCACCACAATGTGTCACCACATCACCACACTGCATCACTATACCACCACACATTCATGTACCACGACAGTGTCACTGTACCACCCCCACCACACTGCATCATCACATCACTACAGAATAACACTGAATCACCACAGTACTGCACCACACCGCCACACTGCATCACTATATCACTGCACCACCACACTGTGTTGCTGCCCCACCACACTGTATCACCATATCACTGCACTACTACTGCATCACTATATCACTGTACCACCGCACTGCACCACCACACTGTGTCGCTGCCCCACCACACTGTATCACCATATCACTGCACCACCACACTGCTGCACCATACCACCACAAATGTGTCTCCTCATCACCACACTGCATCACTGCGCCACCACACTGTCACTGTACCACCACACTGTTTCACATTATTGCAGTGCGACACTGCATCACCACATCACTGCAACACACCTCCACACTGCATCACCAGATCACCACAGCATGACACTGCAACACCATCCCACTGCGCCACCACACTGCATTGCCTCATTACTGCGCCGCACCACCACACTGCATCACTGCATCACTGCACTCTCATCTCTGTGCTACATGGCTCTGGGAGGACTTGATGCTCTTCTCTTTCATGGGCGATTGGCTGTTTCTGCATAAATCCGAGGTCAGAGAGATTTTAGTGATACTGAGAGGAAGACAGAATGGCATATTGATTGCAGCCTTTTTGCTTTCCTGCTTTATTTCCTGTCTCTTTTTCTCCTTGCTCAGAGCAATTTACATTTTCAGGTGAACTATTACCACATGAAACTATAACCGAGAAAGTAGCCTTCTCATCTGACTCTAAATATTTTTGTATCATGTTAATCCTTTTCTTCAGTACTTCCTCCCTGTCAAGCCCTGCATTAAGTGGGTGACTCACCCTGTGTGTCACCTAACCCTCAGAGCCCTGTTGTCATATTGTAGCATCACAGCAGCTTCTGTGAATGAGGAGATGGCCATTAACTGTGACACAGTCCACGAGAAGCACAGCTGCGAGGTGACACTCCCTTTGCTCACAGCCGCTCACCCGCTCCACGCCAGTCGCTGCTTCCTGTGGTCCCACGTCACACACACAGCCACCCACCTAGGAGCAGGCCGTGCATCTTAGGGCCACCCCGCTCCCCATGACTTTTAGTCTCACCCCCCAATGGAGTCATGCCTCCTGCCTCTCCCCTGCTTCCTGCTCCACTTCACACCCCTTCAGTGTAGGGAGTCCTGGCCTGGCTGCGCTGTCGTCACTCACAGGCTCTGGGCTCGGTGCTCAGTTCTCCTTCCAGGACCCTGCCCTTCATGCCTCCAGTCCGGTTCTCTCATCTGTGTGCTGCGCTGGCCCTTCCTTGGCATGATCCTTTCTAATCTTTGTGAATTGCTATAAATCACCTGACACCCACCCCACCCCAGAACTTGATCTGCCTTCTGCAAGAAATTAACCTCTGACTGAGTGTTCTTTTCTGGTAGCATGGCGTCTTATTCGGAGAAGCAGGCATTTCTTCCGCAAACACTGATGTTGTTTATACTCAGCAGGTCTGGGGGTGGTTACAGAGCCCATTGATTAGGGGACCTATAGCTCCTGCATGTAAACAGGGTGGCGAAGTCTCACATTTTAGGCTTTAGAGGCATTCGCGATGGATTCTTCGTTCTGGCACTTCACATTTTATATGGTCTTGGGCATGGTGCTTCCTGTCCCTAAGCCAGGAAAAAAAAAAACAAAAAAAAAAAACTACCACACAGGGACTTGTGAACAGAAAATAATGTATATAAAGCACTTCATACAGTCTTACGTATTATGCCAACAACGAACAATAACTGTCACCATTAATATTATATTTTAGAATTCTGGCTTAATCTAACTTGAGGGCAAGAGCATCCACTTCCAGCAACCTCAATCAATTACAAATTCATAATGAAGACAGGCCCCGAATATGACATTTCCCAGGACATGGTCGCTGTTAAGCTGAATTTCAGCTTTTAGTTTAAGCCATGATGCACAAATCTAAAATACTCTGTTTTTAATGCTGGTACAACGCTGTCTGGTGCATAGCCATGTGCATGTTACTTAAATGCTCAGCTTATTTTTTGAATGGAAATACTAATACCCACACAGCTCTATGGAGTTAAGAAGTAACTGATCACTTGTGAAAGCTCTTTGTACAATGAATCACTCTGATAACTACACGTCTTACCTCCTTGAATATTTTTTCTTTTCCTTTTCCTTGTGCTCCTGCAAACCAGGAATGTTACACGTTTTCCTGCCCCAGGGCCTCAGCGCACTTCCATTTTGCTGGAATGCCTTTCGGTCTCCTGCCCATCTATCCAAATCTCTTCCTTCCTGTAAGACTGTTCAAATCTCAGCTCTACAATGATGTCATCATCTCCCCAAACTCAAAACTTCTCTAGCATTTAACATCGGAGCCATAGAATTCACTTCGCTATTTTCAGTAGCTCATGGTTTGCTGTGAAATCCGTGCTCGATTAACCCTGTGTTAGGCTGATCATGGATTATGTGGCCCATTGGTGCTTATTTTGCACTATGACACAGGGTTTAATCTGTGCTGCCAGGTCACCCTCTGCTGAAGGGCAGCACCTGTGCCTCATCCCCTCACCCCAGTGCACACTCTGGCTCCTGCAGGTGGACTTTTGTTTGCATGTTGGCCGACTTGAAGATTTTGAGTGGGCTATTCCCACCCCCATGTTAATAAAGCATGGCAGGGCTTCAGTCACTTCGTTTGTTGAGTTTTCTTCAGTTGTCTGAGGTCCAGCTGTCTCTATGGACACTCCAGTTTCTCAGAGAGCCTGCTGAAATGCCCAGCACACATCTGAGTGGTGAGCACACACTAAATGGGCTACAGCACAGCCGTCTTATGTTGATCAGGAGTGAGACCGGCTCAGGGTTGATTCCACCTCTACCACTTTCTAGCTTTGTAACCATGGGAAAGTAGCTGAACCCTCCCAAGCCTCGTTTCTTCTCCTATAAATGGGCATTTTGCTGGTGTCCAACTAAAAAGGTGGGTTGCAAGCCTTTAAATGAGTTGTGAAGGATAAGGAAGTGCATGCAGGTCATGTCCTGGCGATGAGCGGGCTGCTGCGCTTGGTGGGCCTCCCCTATCGGCTCAGAGAGGAGCTTGGCTGGCAGAGGTCAATATAACGGAGGCGAATAGAAATGAGGTCACCCAGCTAGGTGGCAGGTCAGGGACTTGAACATAGACACCTGACTATAAAATCTAAGGGTTTAATTGCTATGCACTTAATGTAACTGTGATTCAATTCTTGAGAGTATTAGAACTGTTACTTTCTACTCTGAGGCTGGACAGACACCCTTCCCAAATGAAACAGAACATAAATATTTATGCCAAACATTGGTTTTTAAGGATAGAGGATCTCTCTTTGCCCATTTTAAGAACAAAGATACAACCCCCCTAGACTCTCATGGAAGGACATGAGAGCACATGGGACACTGTCTTGCTCTCAGCTAGAGGGGACACAGGCCACTCTGGCCGAAGTGGTTCTGTTTACCCCAAAGGGAGTGACAGTTGTGTAAACCATGCCTCACTGTCTACATGGGTGCACTTCACTCTGGTGTCCTCTAGGCCAGAGTTGCTCACGAAGGTTCAAAGCTTTATGATACACCATGAGTCAAGTATGTAGCGTGTTTGTTTGTTACTGGTATTAAGATTCTGGGGTTCCCCAAGGGAGAAGAGGAAACTCTGGAGGGGCTTCCAGACAGACTTTATTAACCCTTT
This sequence comes from Furipterus horrens, assembly GCF_987537825.1. Classification (NCBI taxonomy): domain Eukaryota; kingdom Metazoa; phylum Chordata; class Mammalia; order Chiroptera; family Furipteridae; genus Furipterus; species Furipterus horrens. The sequence goes on from NW_028327185.1 coordinate 23,781,869, forward strand.
GAGTGCCATGCATAATTCGAAATTTGGATCAACATGAGAAAAAGTTATGTCAACATTTAACCTGAGGTACAAAACAAGAGAACAAAACATAAAATACAAATTATTCCATTGTCACTTACATTTATAGCCATTGAAAAAAGAGTTGCTGGGAGTGACACCGGCACTTTTGGGAAAATCTGTCCGCGTCACTCCCACCGACGTTGGCACTCAAAGGGTTAAGTTTCCACTTGAGCACAAGGGAGGCAGCACAGAGGAAAGCCCTGTCCTCTGAACTGGCTTGGGGGCTGGTCTCCTTGGCTGCTTTTATGAGCTGGGGACCCTGTGGGCTTGCCTGAAAGGGGGGCTTGTGGGGAGTCAGGGTCACCTACTTCCTTTTTTAGTGAGGTTGCTTAGTAACTCTCTTTGCACCTGTGCTGTGAGGGCCAAAATGGGGCATTAGCACCACCCCAGGAAGGTCATGTAGAGGTCAGAGCTTGATGGACTGCACATGCAGATCAGTGGTCTCAACATCTGCAAGGAAGCAGGTGGTTAGCAGGGAGGTAAATGAGCGGCTGCTGCGTCTTTGGGAAGGGACTGCGGGGGTGGTGATGTTCCTGCAGTCAGCTTATCCAGCACTGCTGTCCATCTGGCACCCTTGGGGTCCTGGGCCGAAGTCCCTACACTGTCTTATTCCCCCCCCTGAGAGATTTTATCCTCCTTATTCTTCAAGGATTAGGGTCAGCGGTCTCTTCTTCTTCTGTGACTACTTCCTGCTGCTCAGGGACATTGTCCCTATATTTGGGAGGAATAAAATTCTCTCCCTGTCCAATCTGAAGAGCAGTAAGGGCCTGGGTCTTCCTTGTCCGGGATGGGCCGCAAGCCTTGTATAACCATCAGCTTGACATGGAACTACTGCAGTCTGGATTAAAGAGGAAGAACAAAATAATAGAAGTAGATGGGCTATTAAGGGCCCCAGAAAGGTAAGAAACCAGTTAAGTGAGGACAAATAACCTTTAATGGTTTCCAAGATTTCATTTGTATTGCCAGAGTAGGTCCTTTTAACCAAGCACCCTGCTGTGATGATTTCTCCAAAGTTCACATCATGTCATCTCTCTGTACTTGCAAGGCTCAAGAAACAAAACAAAACAAAACAAAACGGTTTTAATTCTCAATAATTCTAAGGCAAAGGGTGGGATAAAACCTGGAAACATGTTTGGAGAGTCAGAGGCAGATACTGAAGGAAATTAGGAGAATTTAGAATCTAGTCCACTTTACAAGTAGAAAACAAAACAAACCCCAAAGAAAATACATAGCACTATCCACAAATATATATTATAATTTCTATTGAAAATATTTTTCTCTTTAAAATCATCCTCATTTTATCAAAAATAGCTGAGTTAAGACTAATTTATTATATAGATCTAGTTTCAATAAATTAGCCCAGAATTTTCATAAGTACAACAACAGTGGCAATCGACCCTAAAGGCTCTTTTTAAAATCTGCTTTGCTGGACTCTCATAAGGAATCTCCACATGGAACTCTCATTAGCCTCTCAGGGCTAAGAACTGTCATCAGCACCTGCTTGTCACACCTATGGATTTGAGTAAATTCTTCAGGTTCTGGAGGTTCTCCACGTGTCTTGAGGTTCTTCCTTTGCCACCTCCCAGGAAAACAACCTTCATTCCTTACCTGGAAGGACTGCCGTGAACCAAGTAAATAAGGCACCAGGCCATTTGTCCAAGAGGATTTTACTGGAAGCCACAGTCACTCTTAATTCCTTAGTGCTTTTGGTGACCTCCAGAGTTCACACCTGTCTCTCACAATCATGGAATTCCAGTCGAAGCCTCACCAAGAGTTTCCAATCGTGTCCTATTATTTAAAAAAGCCAGATTCCCATCTAATTGTTGCACACAACCATATTGCCATAAAAATAATAATACTCATTTAGAGTCTATAAGTTTCTGGTAGGATCAGGTAGGGAGAGAAATATAAATGGTTCAATATTGCTTAGGAAGGTATAATTTACCAAACATTTCTAAGTCATAGATAGTTTAAGAAATTACAAGTCCTTATGTCTAGAAAACAAAAAAGATGTTAAACATTAACAATATTTCAAACAAAATTATAATCATTCCACGTTCATTCAGTTTCATATAATTAATTCTTGTCTATCTTGATTCTTTGCCAGCAGTTCATGAATCCAGTTATTCCTCAGAGCTTTATAAATCTTCATCTAATTTAAAGGTAGGATCTGAAAATACTCAGGATCTTGTATTTTAAATTAGGCCAGGTTCTTCTCCATGGATCTTTCTGGAGATGAAATATACTCACAAAAGCATCAGAGTAAAACAATGACTGTCTGTAAATGACAAAACTTAAAATGATGTGGTTATAGATATGATTATAATGCAATTAAAGAACTTTGCTCTTCTGTAATATAATATTTTATGTTAACAAGAATTAGAAATGAGCACTGTATCAGAACTTCATAGACTCCTGGAAACATTAATATAATCTACAATATATAATATTCATTTGAGGATAAGGATATATACATGCAAACACAACACAACAATTTCTTAGTGGACAGAGCTTCCAGTGCAATTCAAGCGTGCCAAGTATGCCTAGTTAGTTCAAAACATCTCCTCTGTAACAAATCCTATGAGCCATTTCATCCCAAAGCCATTTCAAAACATCCCAAAGCCATTTACAGGTTAAGTAAAAGGTCTCTTGTTAACATTTGAACCCTGGGAATATTTTCAAAAACACTTGACCAAAAAGATCATATATCATTATGAAACAATATTAAATTATTTATTTATATATAGTGACAATAAAAAGGTATTGAATAAAAATACAGTTCAGCAAAACTTTAGTTCTTAAGATTATTTTCTTAATTCATCAAAAACCTGGTTAAAACAGTATGACAAAGAACTATTTTAATAAAGCATAGACTCTGCTTTCTAGACAAAAAGCTTTCTATAATAACATATTTGGAGTAGAATAAATACAGGGAAAAAAACTTTTTCTTTTTAACAGAGTGAGAAAGAACTAAACTGTATAAAAAATTTCCTTTCTCAGGATTCCTTTTCTACAAACCTATAACTTTTCTAGTTCCTCTTAGTTGGCCTCTTCTTAACTCTTTCAGAAATAACCAACTTCAGGGCAAAGCTACTTTAATTTCCTTCAAACATATCTTCACTCCTTAAACCTTCCGTTACCAAAAATATAGTTTCTTTTCATTCTAATTAAAAACTTTAATCCTTAGAAACCTTAATTTCTAGTGGCAACTAAAAAGTAAACAATTACTATTCTTTAGATTGATACATTTATGAACGCATTTAATAATTTTCTAAAAATATATTTCCTCACAGTATATTTTTAAAAGTGGGATAAGACATGTTTACTAATGGATCTAAATACCTTTTGTTTATAATAAGCAGAAAGATAGACCTATATTCCATAATTAATATCTCATTATTTTATCTTATTTGGAAATGCTCTAGACATTCACTAAATAGCCATCATTTAAGTTAGCTAGCAAAACTTTGAAGTTTCAAGTGACCAAAGACATTTGTAAAACCATTTAATTATACATACAATATAATTAATGCCAAAGAGTTAACCTAAAAGAAACGTTTTAAAATCTCATTTACATTTATTTAAATTACTTGCTCCTAACTGTTTAGATTACTTGTGAAAGAAAATTTTATCATACCAAGTTATTTTTCTTGCTGACAATTTTGCAACATAAATAGCATGAACTTATTTAACTAATAAACTCTATAGAATAAAAGAATTACTTAATGCTGATAATTTTAAAGATGTACCTATTTAACCAAACCAAACTCAAACTAGCCCAAATCATGTGATTCTGAAAAGTAGTTGGGTTAGCCTCTTATTTAAGATTTTGCTTAGATGGCCAAAGCTTTGCAGGCCTATGAAAATTTCTGCAAAGTCATTTTAACATTATAATCAATCATAGAGCGCATGCATTGTCTCCGAGAAGCCTGGCAAACAAACAACAGAAAATGGAGAGTGAATGTGTAGCTAAGAAGGCAAGCTGAGCGATTCCAGATGCCTGCGTTCGAAGTGGTGGGCTGTCCCGGGGGACGGTGGCGCTGGGATGGCGCCGGGCCCAGCGCCGCCACACCACGTGTCCGCAGACTAGGAAGGCAGACGGGGAGGGCAGACAGGCCGGCGCCGTCTGACCGGCACTTGGCCCGCCGGTCGGCAAACCACTGACGGGAGAGCGCTTCCCCCCTCTGGGGAGGGCAGCCAGCACGTCCTGGACTAAACTCTGCTCACCAGAATTCACTAGAGTCACCAAGACACGTAGGTCCTAAAAGTCCAATCATGTAAAACAAATAACATCGGCAAACAACACATTTCATTTACACACGTTCATATATCCACCCCACCCCCAACATTCAATATTTTCAGATTTAATTTGCTAGCTCTAGGCCAATTTCAAAACCAGTTTTGAGTTGAAAACAAAATTCCTCATCCTGGTTGAGACACACGGAACACATGACATACAGTTCGGTGATCAGTCGCTTAGTTTTTGCACTGGAAGGTGGAGGCACCGTTGGTCAGCGGGCAGGGTCAGCACTGGGCACCACAGGGCCACCCTGGCAGTCGGTCTAAGCTGGGCCTGGGACAGAGCCCAGAGCGCCACTGGCTCGGGGGTCGTGAGCTGCAGGCAGGAAGCCCTCTCAGAGCCAAGTCGCCATTTTTCTTGATCCCCAAGAGAATATTGTATAAGAAAACTAATTTTTAATTTTTTTTAGTGTTGAAGACTGTGGTCCAACAAGTAGCCAGAGCGTCAGTAAACCAGTCTTGCCAACTGGAAGCAAACACGCCCAAAACAATGTTAGAAAACTTCAGCAGTGGGACTCGAACACTTTTAGGGACACAAGGACAAGACAAAAGAATCACATGAGAGAAAAAGACAAACTGGCCAGGAAACAAAACCTGTCTGGGCAGGAGAGGGTTGGGAGGCAGGCTCGCCAATCGCACTCATGCCGGGTCACAGCTTCAGCTGTGGCCATTGGTCAGGAGCCGGGAGCCTACTCAGGCCCCAGCTTCTCCCAGCTCTGTCCTCTGCTGTAGGGACACAACAGGTCCTACCAGAGCCACCACAAAATGTTACCGGCATTGGGGTCCTTGAGTACCTCAACGTAAGAATCGGGAGGGAACTCCAGAGAAATTTCCAGACAGATTTTATTATTTTAAGCTTATGCTTGAGCACAAGGGAGGCAGCCCAGCTCCCCTGAACTGGCTTGGGGGCTGGTCTGCTTGGCTGCTTTTATGAGCTGGGGTCAACATGAAAAGGTGGGCTGGAGGGGGGGTCAGGGTCACCCACTTCCTCCTTTTGTCAGGTTGCTTAGTAACTCTCTTTGCACCTGTGCTGTGAGGGCCAAAATGGGGCATTAGCACCACCCCAGGAAGGTCATGTAGAGGTCAGAGCTTGATGGACTGCACATGCAGATCAGTGGTCTCAACATCTGCAAGGAAGCAGGTGGTTAGCAGGGAGGTAAATGAGCGGCTGCTGCGTCTCTGGGAAGGGACTGCGGGGGTGGTGATGTTCCTGCAGTCAGCTTAACCAGCACTCCTGTCCATCTGGCACCCTTGGGGTCCCAGCGCAGGGCTCTGTGAGTCTCCTGCTCACCAAAGACACCTCGCTGCTGGGGAGCTAGCTGATGTACTGACTGTAACCCAGCAGGCATATTCACGTTTCCAAATTTCTTGTAATTTTTTTAAGAAGCTCAAAGTGTAAGAACGAAGAAATGTTGCAATAAAAATGTTGCACCTCATGAACTTGGGAGGCATGTATCTATTGCTAACTGCAAGCCATCGGGGGAAGACGAGGCGAACGGTCTGCCATGGCCACTCTGAGCTCCACACAGGGCATGGCCCTCATTAGATCCTGGGGCTACTTAGATTTTGTTGTTAAGGGGTTACTCGCAAACATTAGAAATACATGTCCCAAGTGTGTCCCTCTATCTCCTATTGTGATCAATCCTTGGTTCTCGAACATTTCCCATCTTGAACAATTTGGTTGAGAACCAAAAAATGTCTCGGTTGTGGAACAAAACTTCCGTTCTTGACCCAGAAACCCTTTCATGCTGATACCTGTATGATCAGTCACACAGCTCTCAGGTGACAAACAAAGCAGATTCAGCTTTTGAACAAATGGTTTCTCAGATAGCTTCTGGAACAAGTTAATTTCGAGAATTGAGGTTCCTCTGTACAGGTCTCTTTCCTTTTAATTTTTTTTCTCCTTAGCTCCCCTACTCTGTTCTTTCTCATGGAGTCCAGTGGGCACCTGAGGAGCTTTTACTAGCCTCATGCTACAAGAGCTGAAAACCACCTTCCTTTCCGACCAGCAAACATACCTGTCCGGTCTTCCCCTCCCCTCACCCCCACCCCACCCCCCACTTCCAGGGAACATCACTTTCTCATAGCAAATCTAACAAGCCAATGAGCATCTGAGGTTAATAGGTGCCAGTACCAAGGCCTCTTTCCTCCCAATTAACCAATTAACCTATTAACCATGGCTTCTATGTTCTGATGTGCAAGTGGTTAGTACTGGTATTTTTGAAAACTTGTCAAGGGACAAGGAGATGAGAGGACAGGGAAGTATTTGGGGGCAAAGAGTATAATGTCTCCCTTTAAGGAAATTCCACAACTTTCAAGGCTTTGGTAGAGATGGCATTCTCAAGGGCAATATTTAGGAAGACACAGAAGCCCCAAGGAAGCCCAAATGTGCCCCCAGAACTGGGGTTCTCAATATAATCTCTCTTTCCACCACACTCAGGCCCAGGGGCACACTACCCATTCTAACCCACACTCCTGGCTCTTGTTTAGCAAACCAATTGTGAGCCAACATTTCCCTATCATCAGTAAATGATAAGGGAAATCAACAACAACAACAAATAATTACAGAAACTATTAACAGAATTCAAGAAGTCACTTTTTCAAAATATAAGATTGTTATTCTAAGATAATTATGTTGTATTTCCAAAGAGCTGACGTAATTTGTCAGGCTTCTTACGTGGTGAAATAGACATGTCAGTTTCTTGCCAGCCCATGCTTGCTGCTTCTGAGGGGTTCCCATGGCCTTTGCTGAAGGGCTAGGCTTGGGAATGCCATGATTGTGCCAGGTGACCCTTCTCTTTCCTGGGCTTGGGTGACCGAACCAAGGATAACAAAGACCCAAGGATGCCGTTCAGGAGAGTTTCAGTAGGAAACAGGAATTAGAGGCAGTGATCTTACACACTAAGATCATGTGGCCATGCCAAGACAAGCTCAAGACTGAGATCATCCAAACATGCAAGTCTGTGCTGCACAGGAGCATTTTTTTTTTTTATAATAAAACAACTAACTTTATTGAGTGCTACTATGCGCTGTGTTTATTTGGAATGAAAGTAACTTATCTTCATGACAAGTCATTTTTATCTTCATAATGACCATACAGGACAGGTGTTATCTCTATCATATAGATATGAAGCTGAGAAGTCACAGATTTCAAATTATTTTCCTAAAGTGACACAAAAACATGTGTGTGTGTTGTGGGGCGGGGAAGGGAGGACTGTATTTCAAACCCAAGAAATCTTTGGTTCCAATGAGAATTCTAGAATCTACTAGACTATATTGTCCCTCTGAGCAGGAGCTAAGAACTTTAATGGACTGTCAACAAATAATTTTTTTTTAAAAGACACATGTCCTAAGCAACAGGGAAGAGGTGAACTTGGAAAATCAGTTGGAAGGTTATGGTTCAGATGAGAGGAAATGGGAGACCACGAAGTTACACTTGGGACAGAAAGAGAAAGATAAATATAGAAATGTAATTTTGGAGACAGAATGAGCAAGGGTTGCTTTAGATTAGACTTATTACAGTGTTCCCTCTTCTTGTCCACAATCACTAGGCATTTTACAGTTCAGGTGACTGAGTGGATTTATTAATTAAACACACTATTTTTGAGCACTTATTATATGCCAAGTAGGACACAAGGAGGAGAATGAGAGACGAAGTCCCTGCCTTGAGAAGTTTCTCTTACAGTGTAGAATTCAGATCGACAGACACATAAAATAATTTCTGATGGGGACAGAATGTGGAGAGCATCAAGCAGATATAGGGAACAGAATCACAAGACAAAGGAAGTGAGGGCCACTTTAGATAAGATGGTCAGGGAAGCTTATATAAGAGTGAGGTTGGGAAGAGCCCGAAAGGAAGGAAAGGAGTAGGGTGTGACGCTCTGAGGAAAGCCTTAGGAAGGGGGATTGGCCAGTGCAGAGGTGCGGTGAGGTAGGGGAGGAAGGTGTGTTTGAAGGACCCAAGAAGGTCAGTGTGCCTGGAACATAATGAGTGAAGGAGAATTGGGGGCACTTGACATTAGAGAGGGAGGCAGAGACAGGTAATGCGGGTCTCAGACTGTGGGTAGGACATTGGCAGGCTCTGGCTCATGTTGTACAAGGAAAAGACCACCTTGGCTGCTTTGGTGCAGTGCTGCCTGAAGATTAGTACAAATGCAGAGACCAGCAAGAGACGACTGTGGAGAGAGTCTGGTTCAGGCAGGTGCTGTGAAGTGGGACATTTGGGGTGTCCTTCGAAAGGGGACCTGGTGGAACTGGTTGGTGGTGTTAAAGAGAAAACCAGAAAAAGAGAAAACCAGAACATGGAGTCACTTGTGCTAGAGCCCATGACACTGAACTTAGACTTAATACCTGGCCTTCTTTAGGACTGTGATCCTGATCTGTCATGTCAGTCTGTAATTTCCTACTTAGTACCAACCGGTAGTCATCACATGGGTAGTCTCCATACCCTAAAAGAGGTGGAGGGAATCTGCCTGAGAAGACTCCCACCTCCCCCGCCAACTGAATTTTTGCTCTTTAACAGTGAGTTGTATGTTGGGAGATGGGGCAGCAAAAAAAAGAAAAAGAAAAAAAAGGAGGCTAAGGGAAGTCCCCAAGTTGGCTTTTAGATTTTTGATCCAAGCAAATGAGCAAAAGTAGAGCTATTCATTGAGTTGAAGGAATAGTTTGGGGGAGGAAATCAAAAATTCTTTTGATGATTATGCAACCCCAGAATATGGCGCTTTGGCACAAGCATTATTTTGAGCTAAAGGCAGTTGAGAAGAAGCAGCTATAAGAAAAGCTCTCTGCCCTTGTCTTATTTTCCTAGAAGTGGGGTGCACATTCACAGAGGTGTTTCTTTTCCCTTCTCTACCAGCAGGAGCCAAGTTATTCCCAAAACAACTTTAGATCCTTCTCAGCCTGGAGGAGTCACTGGAGGGATCTACATAATCAGCTTGACTCACCTGCTTTGTCTCCTCCCTGGGAAGCCTCAATCAGCCTTCCT